>NW_027286348.1:0-600000 GCF_022747635.1 Hetaerina americana
AATGCCCCCTCACCTCGTTCCCACGCTAATTACCTCTCGAAGAAGATTATGTATCTTCTGACGTGCAAACATAGGCCCTTCACATTTTACATTACCCTTCTCTATTCAAACGAACAATCTGTGCTAATCCTATTGTATTTCTGTCTCAATCTCTTCTTTCTCTATTCCTTCACATGCAAATTCCCACAACCTTACCTTCGACCAATGTTTCTTTCTCCCTAAGCACCCTAGAATTAGTACAAATACAGCCACCACTATAAATGTGAGACATCAGAATAAATAGACACACAAATTAACGGTCATGATTTTGCTATGAAAAAATAAAGTTATCATTTCCCATTGGTTTCTAAATTTTTATTTGTCCAACGTATCTCTCCTTTGAGCTCGAGGGGAGCACACCTGACATCTTATTTAAAGCCTAGACGTCTTCCCGTTTGCCCCTTTTTCTTCTCTAAGAACTGCTCCCCGACCGAAACTTCCTCACTTGAAACTGCACCATCACATCCAAAACTCACTTCTCATCCTACGTCCAGGTGTTCAAACTAATTCTCCGTTATTTTCTTTAATTAAAAGAGGCCTATCCTTCTTGCAAACCATGACATGAGGGAGTTAAATAAAAGGCTGTTTTACTACTATTTATTTTTATTACTATTATTACTAAAAATAAAAGTTGGAGAGAAAAGATATGACTTCTTCGTATAATTACCATTTTCAGGCAAAGTGCTAAGGTGAGGCATTTGGTAATTATATCTAACTTAACATTAATGGAGGTTAATAAATTCCAAGTAACTGTGGGAGATGTCGAGAAAATTACTTTGTATAGCCATCCACAAAATATAGGCATTGTAAGGTAACATTTTCATTGTATCAAGTTATTTTTACTAAATTAGTATGTTCCCTTGTGAGCAAATTAGCTGTCATTGTTCCCAGAATTGAATGTACTTACGCTTTAGCTTGTAATGATGGGCTCAAAAATTGACCCTCAATGTCAAGGAGAATCCAGTTTTAGCATGCGTGAAAATTACATTTGAAAGAGTTCTTGGCCTTGAAATGGGTAATATTGAGAACTGAGGAACTATATTTAAAAAAAGAATGAATGGTATCCTATTCGGAAACATGAAATTAGGATTTTAATTGTGAAGGCATAAAACTGATACGAAGGAATAATATATGACATATATTGGCGGTCTTCATTTAGTCATAGTGCCACTAAAAATATATTTAAACTTCACCTTGATCCTCCAAATGCAATTTTCATGAACAAGAAACGCATATCAAAATGAAATTGATAATATTAGGAATACGACATTTTGAGCCGCGGCGCACAGTAGGAACACATTGCCATCTATCCACGAAATCTTCAACTTTGTAGTAATCCCTATTGTATCACGTCGCTCTCTTTGGGGAAGAAAACGGACTCGTAGGTCTCGGACACGAGAGTTGGCTTCGGGCATTTGTTCACGTGTTTACATTCTACGTTTGAAAGTTTGGGAAAAAAGTTCGTCCGAGGCCTTCTCTTCCGGCGTTGTTTTTCGTGAGTACACAAGTTACTTCTTTCGAGTCAAATTTTTATGTTCACTAGCCAATCATTAGCATATTTGGTAGAATTATTTCCATTCATAGTAAATAGCGGTCTTTTGTTCGAACTTCACAGGTCGGCGTAACTCTTCCTCTTAAGTCTATAATCCTTTCAAAGTAAGCATTTACTGTAAACGTTGAATATAGGACAACTTATGCATAAATAGGAAATCGCGTTCTTTTAAACACCACGTGTCGGCATCCATTTTCCTATACAGTCGGTTCTTCTTCTTAACCAAGTGATGACTGAAGACGAGTAGCTTTGTATTTAAATGGATTAAATTGCTTTGTCATGTCAATACAATGTAGGGTGTTCGAAATTTTAGTATTTCATCGTACTCGCAATTTAATACGATTCAAGGAACACACGTGGGTTTATCGTCTACTGTGGAAGTTTTAAGTTCTTCATTATGGATTCCAATAATTCCTGTAATTATTAAAATTCCATGGCGTAAATGTGGTGTTAATATCCTGGCTTCATTTTGCTGTGTACTTTGTGATATTTTCTCATTGGTTTGATTTTAAAATTCGCTAAATTTATTAACCTGGCCATGCGTTATCTCGTAGTTACTGCAATAAATACTCCTCCACCCATTCTATTTGGTCTGTCCCTTCTGTAAATTGTGAACCCGTTTGGAAAACCTCATTGTTTGCTGTGTCTCCCGTTTGCCAACTTTCCGTCCCAAACATTTCGTCCGAGTTTGTCCTGACAGAAGTGTGATCAATGTCCGATGTTTTGTTTCATATGCTGCGGCAGTTTAATGTTATATTTTAAAATTTAAATCACATCATGGCATATTCAACAATGGAAATGCATGTGGCTGCTCCTAATTTCGCAATATTTGCTGGGCTTTCTTTTTGTTGTGATTTATTGCATGTAGAGTTTTGTACTTAGAAATTCACGATTCACAACTAAAGGCTACTATCCTGGCCTTTGACTTATACGTTAAGTCCCCTCGGGAATCGTGACTTTTTGATTTCTAAGAAGATCCGAATGTTTTTAGTGCTCAACACGTATACTCAGTGTTAAAGGGTATTATGTGCGTAAATAGTTGCATGAAAGCTATACAATTGGTGCTATATTCTTAGGTATTGTTCTCGCATTCTTGTGTTAAGGGTTTTCTCAAAGGAAAAACTTTTAAAATTATGTTCTTTCTCGTACGACTGGGAAGGCAACAAGAAAGTATTCCAAGATTATTCGGGTCTCCCACCGGCTCCACGTTCGTAGGTTTGGCGACGTTTCGATTGCCGAGTCGTCCATCGTCTTCAGGGCATGTCGTTACTCAGGTATTTGGCCGCCTTATATAGTTTGGTCAAGGGGTCAATGGTTAAAAGAACACCGGAGACATCTCAGACTATTCTCTAATATTCCTCAAAATAGGACCCTTGTTAGTCGATACACTTGTTCCAGCGGCGTTCCCAATCCTGGAACGCTCCCGCGAAGGCATCATCGGGAACCTCTCGAAGACACGTCGTCACGGCCTCTTTGACGGCGTCCAAAGTCCCGTATCGCGTTCCTTTCAAACTCCTCTTTATCTTCGGGAACAGAAAGAAGTCCGGTGGTGCCAAGTCCGGGTTGTAGGGCGGGTGCGGCAGCGTTGCCCCACCGTGCCTGGCCAAGAAGTCCGACACGACAAGCGCGGTGTGAGACGGCGCATTGTCGTGATGCAGCCGCCAGATGTTTTTGATCGCCGGCCGGACGCGGGCGACTCTTTTTTGAAGCCTGTCGAGCACTTGGACGTTAAATGCAGCATTTACAGTTTGTCGTTCAGGTACAAGTTCGTAGTGGACGACTTCTTTTTTGTCAAAAAAGGCAATGAGCATCGCCTTGATCCGAGATTTGCTCATGCGAGCTTTCTTTGAAGGGGTGATGATGGGGTGTGCCACTCCGCACTTTGTCTCTTCGACTCCGGGACGTACTCAAAGATCCACGTCTCTTCACCCGAAACAACGTTCTCTAAAAAATGTGGATCATTTTTGCAGTGATCCGCAAGTTGTGTCGCGATTTCCAAACGATTGAGTCTTTGATCATCACTGAGCACTTTCGGCACCAACTTTGCACAAATTTTTCGCATCTGTAATTGCCCCCCAATAATCTCGTGCACTATTGTTTTTGCCACATTACACTGCTCTGCTATCATCCGAACACTAAGACGACGATCAGAGTTCAGTACATCGCGAACGTTTCGCACATTTTCGTCGGTGAGTGTCGTTGATGGGCGTCCAGGCAATGGTTCGTCGTCGACCTCTTCTCTGCCCTCCACGAACATCTTGTGCCACCGAACGATCATGTTCCTGGACATGGCTGACTCCCCGTAAGCCTGGTTAATCATACCGACAGTTTCGGTAGACCATTTCCCAAGCTTTACCGCAAATTTGATGGAATAACGCTGCTCCGAAACCTTCGGCATCGCGTTCCGTGACGTGGGTCGAGCGTGGAGGTTCGCGTTAACAGAGCTCCTCACTACACCACAGCTCAGAGCCGACTGCCTTTTTCAGCGTCGCTTGCCAACCTACCCCCCTCCAATCGCAGCCCGTCAGAGCGGTGCTGGGCGCGCCTGGGGCGGCGGGAAAAAATCAGTACACTTGTTTTCCGGACAAACCCTGTATAAGGCGGCCAAATACCTGAGTAATGACATGCCCTGAAGACGATGGACGACTCGGCCATCAAAACGTCGGCAAACCTACGAATGTGGACCTGGT
This sequence comes from Hetaerina americana, assembly GCF_022747635.1. Classification (NCBI taxonomy): domain Eukaryota; kingdom Metazoa; phylum Arthropoda; class Insecta; order Odonata; family Calopterygidae; genus Hetaerina; species Hetaerina americana. The sequence goes on from NW_027286348.1 coordinate 4,282, forward strand.
GGGACACCCGAATAATCTTGGAAAATATCTAGTATGCTTTGCACCGTCTTGGTGATTTAACAATTTTTTCTGAGGATTGTTTTGTGAATATATGAAGGAGTTCTTGGCATGAATCATGGTTTTTGGCAGATTATCCTACGTGTCCTAGTCAATTGACGGTAATTTGTGACACCAGTCTATATTATAATACTGTTATATATCTTCTGCTGAAAGTGGATATTCGTTCGTTGAGCTTGTGCAGGACGTCCCTGTTAGAATCTGGGGGTCTATTATTTGAACAAAGGAATAGGCTTCTGCCGTTTCTTACTGTAATGATTTCTGATTGTTCGGGGAAAGAATGAGTATTTGTTTCTCTCTGTGCTTAAATCTATCTCCCTTATTTTGTGTGGTCTGATCTACCTTCATAATTCCTTTAGTGTCATCGTTAAACTAGTTTGTTCTGAATCTTTCTATAATTCTAGGCTTTGCTTGTTCTCTCCTTTAAGTAAATCAATTTCTGTTAAGCAATACGTATATTTGAATGAGTAATGGTCGCGATCCAGCGGCTTGAGATACCATTTTAAATGTACACTTTTATTATTTTAAGCTGAACGACATGGTACACTACGTCGTCACGCGAACTTGAAAAATCAGGCAAAGGCCTAGTTTTTTCCAAACTTCCCATCTTTCTCTCAATGCGAATCATGAAGAGTAGATTTGAGAGCTTCATAACAAGAGAAATAAGCATCGAAAGATATTTTCTTATTTAGCAGTAGCTCGATAAAATCCAAGTATGATACAGTTCACACAGTGTAATGTCTGCAATAGGTCCTCTCACAAGTGCCTCTCTCACTCTCAGTGTAAATAAATGACAGGACTAACTTTGTAGTTCCAAACAAGCTATTTGCAGCCCTTGTATAAGAAGGGCTGCAAATGTAGAGAGCTCACCTGATGATGAAGTTTTACTTCGAAACCCGTGTCGTGGGTATAAATCGCTGTTGTGGAACTACAAAGTTAGTCCTTTCATTTATTTATAATGAATCGGTTCCATAAAGTTATGCCAGAAACCATTAATTACTGTGTTTAAAACAACTGATTAAACTTAATATAAATTATATTAGTGAATGTATTCCAAATTGCAATGATCACTTTTACGCTGATGATTTGAAAATGTATCACCAGTTTCACATTATCAACCTCTATAGAATTGTTGATGAATTGAAATTAAATTTTGCTTTTTGTTGCTATGGGGTACACAAAATTTACTAAGAATATACCCAACTGAAGGAGGCATTATCCCTGTGTGTCGCAGGCATCCACGTATCCCATCAATTTCATTCGGCATATTTCTTGCCGGTTAAGTATTTATGCAAATATTTCTTTCCATCGGCTCCATCTATGACATGATCTCTAAGTAAACCTACATTCCCGCACCATGGCACGGAAATCTATGGCCCTAAGTCGATATCTGTGTGCATTTTATGTCCATATGTGTTTGCATGTCTATATGTACAGTGTGTGCATGTATTAATGATTATAATGGCCTTAATACTACGTATATGATGATGGGTGGAATGGAGAAGGTACCATTTGGTCTCAATTTTGCCCCAATGAAGACCCCAATCGGTCTAATTATCTGTGCCCACTTGTCTGGCAGAGTGCATTGGACTTCCGAGGGCGGGAGATTAATCAGTGTCCCCATGTTACTGGGAGTTGGATGTGTCATGCTCTTCCCATCTTTATTTGAGATGGGTGAAAGGTTAACCTCCAAGGAAAGAGATATCCGAAATGGCTGCCATCAGTTGCATTTAGTTGGATAAGACATTGAACCAATTTAAATTTCTCCTTTTCTGATCTCAATTACAGAGTTTGTCAGCGGTGGAGAGCTTGATTTCCTAGTGATCCGAGCAGAAATTGAAATTTATATTTTTCTGGAAGAATTTTTCAAATTGGATCGCCATTCAAGACAATCATTTACCAATTTCAGGAATATTGGTAAGTAGAAATGTATCCAATTGTGTCCAATATCATAATGTTTATTGAGTAAGTTTATTTGCTGAATGGATTAACCACTTTCCCGAAAGGATTTTAATTTTTTCTGCACCTAAAATGTAAGTTTTTTATTATTCCATTTGATTGATTTGTTAATGTAAATGAAAGCCGTGGTTTGGTCCGACAAGTGAAAAAAGTTATATTATAATGCTGATTCCCCGTTTGCTTTACAATGGGGTAATTAGTTAGGTGCTGATCTGCCCTATCTCCTCCACCCATTGTATTAATATACTCGGCACTGACTTTTCGCTTCCTTAGCATGATATCCCTTTTTTTAATCCAACAAGTTCTTCATTATGTACTTTAGAGAGTACAGTAACAGGCTTTTTGTCTTGCCATGTCATCACCGTAGTTTTTCTATGATATCACCCGATACTTCCTTCCTTGTAACTCTCAATGTCCCATAGGTGTCGGTTCCTTTGGCAAAGCAATGAATCAGCCAGCTCTGGGGAGGTGTAATGGTTGTCTTTATTCATGCAATAATGATTACCTAGTAGAGGTTTCATTAGTGCTAGCACAATGAAGTATGTTATAAGAGCATTTGTATATTCCACATTAAACTCTGACCCTTTTCCATTTTGAATAATAAATGACCATATATATCCAGACTTCAACTCGCAAGGCATAAATGCATCTACCCCAAACCTAGCTCTCTTGAGGGGAACATTCTGAATCCATGGTAGCCTACCTTTGTACAGCGTGAGACTTGCATCAATAGAAATATCCATCTCAGGTGTCGGAAAAATTTGAGAACTTTTGGTTTAGGTATTCAACTATGGGTCAAATTTTATTTGGCTTGACACAAGGATGGATAAGTGCAATTTTGGTGTATAATTTGTAATAGTTCGCTAATGAAACCTTGAAGTCAATTGCTATTATTGTTACTCCCCTAAGTCAAAGACAAAAGCCATTTGATGTTTTAAGGATGGACACCTTTGGAGAGAATATTTGCTTCAATTTGTAAAGAAAGGAATTCCTCTTTCAATAAGCAAAAATGATATTTTAACCCTCTTAGTGGGGCGGCTATATATATATATATATCGGCTCTTGAGTAGGCTATTGTTTAAATCGCTGTAACTCATGGTTTTTTCTTGAATAATTTATGGTTTTTGTGCTGTCGATAGGCTGAATTCCATACAATTATATTACACATTTTTTAATTTTTTATTGGCAATTTTAAATGCTTTTCAAAAAGTATAATTCTTACTATAATTTTACGTTCAGTTTTGTACATGTCGGGAAGCTCAGCCTAATTGTTTGCTAGTTTTTTCTGCTAAGTGGTCTTATGAAGAACCACTGAAAGGCTACTAATCTGTGTTCATCTGTAATCTCTTGAATGTGTTATGGTGTGGTCGTGTTGATATATAACTGCTTATTCAGACTTTGTTGATACGATGGAAATGAGAGCACTGCTTTGCAATCATTTTGGTTTCTCTTGCCATCCATCCTATCTAATCATGAGAAGAAATCAAGAAATGGTTAGGCCACTAATAATAAATTTAAAAAATAGTTACATGGGAAGGGTTGATACATCTGATATAATGGTGCGTACTGAAAAGTATTAGAGGAAAGTTGTCTTTTGTGTAATTGCTCGTATGGTTCTCAATTCCTATATAATATAAAAAGAAAATAATCCCATTAGAAAAATGACAAGACTTCAATATATGTCATGTATCATAGTCACTTGAGCAGGAATGGCTCGGAAAGACAGATTGACTCATCTCCTAGTGCACATGGATCAAGAGCTGAACTGCAGCAACTACTGGGGAGAAAAGAAAAAAATTGTGTGCTTTGTAGTGGAAAACATGGCCACAAGAGAAAAAGGTCCCGTGCATAAAGTGCGAGGAAGGTGTGCACAGCATTTGTTTGATTAACCATAGGTGCTAGATGAACTGCCCGATGAAAAAGGGAAAAGTCCCAATTTTTAACGCAGTTAGATCACACTTTTCAACAAAATCGAACTATGCAGAGGCTGACAAAAAATTTGTCACTCTCTGGTTTTTCTTTATTTATTTATAATTTTTTCTGCAGGTCTATTTGATTCTTTCTTTTATTTAAATATGGTAGTTTAATTAAAAAATGCTTAAAAAAATATTTGTATTGTCTAAAAATCGAATTATTATTGCTAAAAAAATATTCGTCAAATTTATAATCCTGTAATAATTACATTTATTTTCAGATGATGTATATGTATAACATCAGTATTAACTACAATATTTTATTTTAAAATAAAAAAAACTGCACATGGATATCTAAACAAATAACTTTTGTTATGTTTTTATATATAAATATGTTTTTTATCTTAAGGTGAAACATTTTCTTAAATTACCCTTGGCACTTCTCACTAAGTACCCCTGGAATCCCCACCGCACTAAGAGGGTTAATTAGACCTAAACAATCTGCAAAAATCTAATGTCATTATATTGCCATCTATGAGTACTAGCAAGTGTTTTGATATATCTTGGTTCTACTTATTGTTTGTAAAATCCACCTTCTTTCTTACGTCAATTGCAGTGAATGAGAAGATAGTCAACGGAGAATACTAAGAGGGTCATCCGGAAAGTAGTACCCGTTCGTGCCGCATGAAGTGCTGACGACGCGAGTAGCCGCTGGACGAGGTCAGATAGCTTCAGTGGCTTGTCTGCCTTCTCTGAGCCAAGTTGCGTGACGCTAGCATTGCCTGTGTTGTTTCTGTGATTGTTTACAATGTTTAAAAAAATTGAGAACGCCGCCAGTTGTGAAGTGAGGGCAGTGATTAAATTCCTCAATGCAAGAAACATTCGCCCATGTGATATTCATCGCCAATTAAAGGAGGTGTATGGAGACAATGTAATGGACGAGTCGTCTGTTCGGCGGTGGTGTCGCAACTTCAACATGGGGAGGGGGAACACACACGACGATGAGCGTTCGGGGAGACCGTCTGCCATTACAGACCAACTGGTGAGCTCAGTTGACGAATTCGTGAGGAACGATCGGCGCGTCACAATTGATGACATCTGTGAGCATTTTCCCAATGTTTCTCGAACAATTGTTCATGAAATTGTTACACACCATCTGCATTATGCAAAAATTTGTGCAAGATGGGTCCCTCGCAAGCTTACAGATGAGCACAAAACCAAGCGTATGGCTGCAGCACTGACGTTTTTGGGACGTTATTCTGATGAAGGAGACTCTTTCTTGACTCGCATAATTACTGGTGACGAAACATGGGTTTGTTATGCATCACCTGAGAGTAAACGACAGTCAATGGAGTGGCATCATGCTCATTCACCAAACAAACCAAAAAAATTCAAGACAGTTCTGTCCACCAGGAAACTCATGGCAACCATTTTCTGGGATCGACGAGGTGTATTGCTTATTGATTTTATGGCCCGTGGAGACACTATTAATGCCAATGCTTATTGTGAAACATTAAAGAAATTACGGCGGGCAATACAAAATCGGCGGCGAGATCTATTGTCTACTGGTGTCATTCTCGTTCATGACAATGCCAGGCCTCATGCAGCTGGGATAACACAAAAACTTTTGCAGCAATTCAAATGGGAAACTTTCGACCATCCACCGTATAGCCCGGACTTGGCCCCTTCAGATTTTCATCTCTTTACAAAGCTTAAAGACTTTTTGGCAGGAAAAAGATTTGACAGCGATGAAGAACTTAAAGAAGGAGTGACCCTGTATCTCAATGAGCTGGCGGCGAAGGACTATGCAGCAGGAATACAGAAACTTGTCACACGTTATGACGAATGCCTTAATTTGCTTGGAGATTATGTTGAGAAGTAGTTTAAAGTATCCTCTTTCAAATAAAATTTTTTATGTTTGTTAATATTTACTTTTGTGTCTTTATTTCACGAACGGGTAATACTTTCCGGATGACCCTCGTACCTTGATCAAAAAGTTCACTCCACATCACCAATGGAAGTGCACCACGCAGACAACTCTCTCTCCATAGAAGAGCGGCTGTTCTCTTCGTTATTCATTGGCTCACAATTGTCGGAGTGCGAGGGATTGTTGGAGGAAGTGGAGAATATAGACGCAAGGGGCGTGCGGGGACGGATGGCGCTGCACGTGGCAGTCCGGGCGGGGAAGGACGATTGGGTGGAGAGACTGCTGGGGATGGGAGCGGACCCCAGGCTGAGGGACGGAGAGGATGATGACGTGCTGCAGGTAGCCGAAGAGATGAGCGCCAACAGGACTGATGACGCCAATCATAGAGCTAGAATGAAGATCCTGATGCTGGTGCGAGTGGTGCACCAAAACAACAGTGCGCGTAGACTATCACTTCCAATGGCTCCATGTAGCTGTAACACTTCAAGTGAGGTTCCATTACTCCAAACTGAAAGGTCAGGTCAGATTACCGCTTTGAAGGAACTGATTCTTGGTGTGTCTAGGGAAATTGGATCCCTGAAAGGGACTGTTGTGGAGTTGAAACGGGAATTGGAAGCGAGGGACTCACTCTTGATTGCTTTGGAGTCTGGAGTGACCTCTGTCGTTGAGAAGAGCACCTCTCTGGATGCGGTGGTGCGTGGGTGTGGGGCGAGGGAGGGTGTGGCCGGGGCAGCGTCGGCAGCCAATGAAGGGGAGAGGGATTGCGTCGATGCTATGGTGCGCATCACGACCATCTTGAATGCAGACGACAAAAAGGAGTCCTTTGTTCGGCGTATTTATGGAAGGCTCCAATCGGAGAGTCCCCTGACGGCTGCCATTTTGAGGTTCATTGTTAAGCAGTCTGGGGTCTCCGTTCACATCGACTGCTCCTCTAAAACAATAGAGAGGATGAAGGGAAGGGTGATTAACTACGATGGAGAGGAGAAGCACGGAAGTTTCTTTGGCTCATTTGTAGATTATTCAGAAATGAAAGTGTACGTTGGGGGATGGTATATAAGGGATGATTTGAAATGGGGTGCTGCTATTCTTATTTCTGATCTGTGTCAGTTGGCCTTGTACATTGCCTTCAAGAACGGAGGGCGACCGTACGCAGAGAGTGACATTCTCAACAGACGGCGTTCTGAGGAAGTACTTCAGCAAGCAGAGAAAGTGAAGGAGAGGAAGGAAGATGTATATTTTTTTGTTGAAGAGGCAATAGAGAAAAAACTCTTGAGGGCAAAGGAGATGTGTTTGATATCCATAATCCCTAAATTGTTGTTCAAATATAGATCGAATTCTCCAGAGATATCCGAACTTCGCCGTGGACTCCCTCTCCTCTTTGAATATTTGGAGGGTCGTGTGATGGCGACTCTCGAGTCAACAGTGCCTTCTCTTCGATCTCGTTCCTAATTAGCTCCAATGGTGGATTTCCGCATTAATTTCTTTGTGCTTTGGTTTACCTACTCAAGTAGTCTGAAAATGTATCTTTTCCGCTTTTCCACCTAGATTGTCCAATCAATGAGTTAAATGTTGCACAGAATATTATAATTAAATGCAATTAAATTTTTTTTCTGTTTTTGAACCAATAGTTTGGAGGAATGAAATGTAGGACTAAATGCAGATCTTTTTAAGTTAGATTGATGATTTTCTCCTTCATATTGTGGTAAAAATAAAAAAAATCCCCACCATTGATGAAATAAACGTTAATTTCATATGGTTAAAATGTGCCTGTGTTGAATGTGGGGATTCCATGGCTTGACCTTATATTGACCATGTCATATGTTTATTTACCATTTGTAAGTTTCCCTTTGGATTCATTGAAATGGAGACATATTTAATTATTTGGCATTGATTTGTGCTCATATAGTTTCCCTGCCTAGTCCTGTATTGAAACAAATTCATTTGCATTCTTTGTATTGGCCAAGATGTTCCTATTGTTTTACGATGGAAACGTTTGATTAAAATAATTCGACACACTGAAATTCTTTCATGGAAATGCAATGATTGTGTCGATGGCTGAATAAAGTAACTGTCGGGACATCTGCCACAGTTTCTTGGGAATTATTATCTTCTGTTAACGTTAATTTGGATATTATTGCCGATGGCTTCACCTCTGCTCCGGCAATGAATGTGATATTTATTTAATGATACTTAAAAAGCATAACTTTTGTTCCCAAAGGAGTAATTCTGTATTATCAGCATTAATATGATTAAAGTACTCATATCTGAATATATAACAATAGACGATGGCTAAATAAAGTACACAGGTTGAAAGCAAAGTATGCTTAGGAGAAATATCAAGTTTGTGTTTGAGGACAGTGTTTTACTTAAAATGGTTTTATTCATTGTACGAATATTATTGTCCAATGCATGGTTTTACTTATTGAAAAATGTAACAGTTCCTTGAAATGATAAACGAATGTATTTGATTATTATTATTATAAACCTTCCTTCTTATGCTGAAAATGCAATTACTTAAATTGTTCCACTCTGAATGGAATGGAGCATTGAATGTTGAAATCACTTCTCAAATACTTGTCATCTTGAAGAGGAAGCAATTCACATTCTAAGGAGTTTTTTGACAAACTTATATCTTTGTACATGTAGTCTTACTGTTCTTTTCCCATGGAGAATAAATAAAAAACTTTTGTTTTGAAACCAATTATTTTGTTGTGATTTCTTTTGTATAAATATGTTTATTAAAGATTTAAATGGAAGCGTTCTCCCAGAATAGAGAGAAGGGAAATGCTGTTACCATATTCTTCATTAAACAAGAGAATAGAAGACTGCTATGAATGTACGCAAATGGAAGTGCGAAGAATGTACAAATCTGATCTCTTCATCTTGATTATGTATTACTCTACGTAAATGGTTCACTCTTCATTGCAGTGATTTATTAATTATATTTGAGCTTATCATTGAAAGCAGTGATGCCCTTGTACGTTAAAATGAATACACCATAATAATTAATAATCCTGGTGTCCAAAAAGCCTCTTTCCATAAAATCATAACTCTTTGAAAGTGATTAATTAACGTTATTTTTCAAATGTCAATTTCAATCTTTGTTTTATCACATTTTACTGATATTTTAGTCCATTCCTTTGGAGGGCTGTTTGCATTTATTCTTGAGATAACATTGAGGTGAGGTTTGCTTATCATTAAATCCTTCACGCAACTGATGATAATCACTTTGTTTAATTGAAAATGAATTTTTCTTTGAAAATAATTTGATGAAGACAATTTGAATATTTCTTTTGATGTTCCTTAACCTTGGTACATTTATAATCTTTGGTATGTGGTAGCTTGCTTTCACAGCAGCACTGTCTTTGTTGGATACAAAGATTATACTTTGTATCAACCGCTAGACTACGTGACAATGGAATGTAAAAAAGATGGTGAAATTCAGAGAGGGCTCGCTGTTTGCTCAAGTGATTCAGTTGACAGTTCTGACAACTCTTTAAGCATTGTTACAATGTGAAATTATTAACGGTGAGAAACATTTTCCATTCCAAGGGATGGAGCTTCTATTTCATGGACTTGATATGGTAGCTGATGGCATTTAAATGCATTTTCTTTATTTTTAGAGGAATACCTTTCGAGAGAGATGATCCCACGGGTCAATACAAGGAATGAAAGAGCTGTAATTTCATGGGAAGCATCACTGTCAGCTATTGTAGACTGAGGAATTGTATGCAGTGCAGAATGCAAATAGCATCTTATCTCGAAAAAAACTTCCTACTTTCTAATTCTCAGCATGGATTTAGATCGGAAAGGTCTACCACAACTGCCATATGTCAGGCAATCGACAGCATACTTAATTCATTAGATGCTAAACGCAAAACTCTTGGAATGTTTTTTGACTTGTCAAAGGCTTTTGATAATGTAAACCACAATAGACTACTAATTAAACTCAATAGAATAGGAATTAGAGGAAGTCCTTTAAACTGGTTGAAGTCCTTTATTCATAATCGCACTCAAAAAGTAGTGTTATCAGTTGATGGGTCAAAATATTCATCCGAAGCATACCAGGTTAACAAAGGTGTTCCACAAGGCTCAACCCTTGGGCCACTCCTCTTTCTGATTTACATCAATGACCTACCTAACTGCTTACCAAATAATGATGGAATAATACCAGTGTTGTACGCTGACGACACTAATATAATAATATCAACACAAACATATCCCAGCCTTGTGGAAAAAGCTAAGTCTGTCACACTTGCTATAAACAAGTGGTGTACAGACAACCTTCTAGACTTAAATGTAAATAAAAGTAAAATAGTAAACTTTACACACAATAAGAACATATCAGATGATCTGCTGGTAAAAATCAATGACCTATCAATTGAGCGTGTGACAGAATGCAAATTTCTAGGTATTTCTCTATGTGCAAATATTTCTTGGGATACTCATGTAAAAGCCCTCCAACACAAGCTCAGTTCAACTTGCTACTTATTAAGACACCTGTATGAAACTACAAGTAAAACTGTACTACTCAATTTGTACTATGGGGAAATTTACTCAAATATAACCTACAGTATAATATTATGGGGATCAGCTGCTATTTCTCAAAACATCTTTAAAATGCAAAAGAAAGCTATTAGAATCATCGCCAGGAAACCTTACAATGCTCCATCAAGGCCTATTTTCCATGAATTAAATTTGCTACCACTCCCATGCATCTACATTATGTTTTTAATTCTATATATAAAAAATAACATCAGCAACTATTCTCTTAACTCTGCCTATCATCATCATTACACCAGAGGCAGGAATGACTTCCATTATGGGAATATAAGAACTAAAGCATTGAAATTAGGACCCAATGAAATGGGCATCAGATTATTTAACAAACTACCCAAAAGTATCAAGGATACACAGGGAACTGCCGTATTCAGGCATAAACTAAAAAGATATCTACAACGCAATATGTTTTACTCGGTAATGAATATCTCAACAATATTCCCGACCAGTAAGTTCATAGTTTTAGTTTCTAGCAATGGTAATGGTCTGATTCATGTTTGTGATCAATGATTTTTCTGAATTTGATATTGTATGTGCATGTTACAGCCGATGTTCATGGGTTTGTACCAAACACTTATGTAACTATGAGCATCTATTCTTTTATGTATCTTAACTGAGCCTGTGTCTTTGCTCCTCATTGACGTGCCTTATATCATGTACATACTTCACCCACCTGGTATTTTTGTATTGTGATCTCTGGGCAAATAAAAAAAAAAAAAACAAAAAAAAAATGTATTTTATAAAAGAAAACCCTTGAAGAAGAATTGAGTGGAATAAATTATGCTGCAATGGTGATGAACTCAATTTGAAACTCTTGTGAGGTCACTTGTGGAACGCCTGTGAAGGCAATGCACACCATGTCAGTTGTCTGCTGGCTTTAATCAAGTGTGTGTGGCAGATATTTGATTGAGAATGGACATTCAAGAATATTTAAATCAAATACTATAGCTGGGTTTATATTTTTTGATCAAAGTTGAAGTATTTAAGAAAGCCAATACTCTTCATGCTTGTTTTATTCTCCAAACAATAGTTTCAAAGAATTTAATCATCTCTTTAATATTGCTGTTTAGTGATAATTTTGATGATAATGAGATAATAGCTTGAATAATCCCCCTAACATTTCCCTTTATAATCTTGCTCCATCATGATTCCATCACCATCTATAATAAAAGGTAATATCTCTCTCTTTAAGGTAAGTGAGAAGGTTTTCTTTGAACAGCATTGCATGTGAACTTGAATTTTTTTGAAGTATACGCCTCGTGACAAGAGGAATAAGTGGTCAAAAGATGTTTTAGGACCAATGAGGACAAATTTTGAAACATTCCATTGAATAAATAAACTGTATGTATACATATAAATGGTAAATTTTGAAAGTAATGCAAATCATTTCATTGTGACGCAAAATATCCATGGCAGCGTTGTATTACTGGTCTGGAAATGTGGTTAGGGGTCTACCCTTTCAACTCATGCTGGTCGTAAGCTTGCTCTGAGATGTCAAACAGGGTGCCTTTAATGCGTGGCGTACCTGATTCCACAAGTGTATCATTGATGATAAGGGTGTTTTAAGCATATGTACAAGTACATAGATCAATACTTTTATTTTTCCCAGAGAATGCACATTAATTTTATGTTATAATGTGCACATATATGTAAACCATAAACACAGTAGTTATCAACCAAGAGTTCGGTGCATACATAAATTTCAATAAGTTGCATAAAATGACAATAAGCTGTACAATGTTCAACTCTTTAATTGGTCAATCATGGTGGAAAAGCTGAAAACGTACATTTTCACAGTACTTGAGTTTATAAACCAAAGTGCAAAGAAATTAATGAGTAAATTAATCATTGAAGAGCAATAGGGAATGGGAGCGAAGAGAAGGCACTGTTGACTTGAGAGTCGCCATTACATGACCCTCGTAATATTCAAAGAGTAGGGGATATAAAATGCGATTTTCAGAGGTCACACTAGAATTCGATCCAAATTGGGTGATAAAATAAGGGATTAGGGATATCAAATATATCTCCTTTGCCCTTGAAGTTTTCTTTTTTAATGCTTCACACACTAAAACATCTCTCCTCCGTTTTCCCTTTGACTGACGAAGTACTTTCTTGAAACGCCGTTTGTTGAGAGTGTCACTCTCTACATAGGGTCGCCCTCCATTCTTGAAGGCAATGTGCACGGCCAACTGACACAGAGCAGAAATAAGAATAGCAGCGCCCCTTATCACTGGCCATTCTACATCATCCCTTATATACCATCCCTCAACGTACACCCTCATTTCTCAATAATCTGCAAATGATTGAAATAAACTTCCGTCCTCCTCCTCTACGTCGTGATTATTCACCCTTCCCTTCATCCTCTCTATTGTTTTAGAGGAGCAGTCGATGTGAACGGAGACCCCACACTGCTTCAGAATGAATCTCAAAATGGCAGCCGTCAGGGGACTCTCCGATTGGAGCCTTCCATAAATACACCGAGTATAAAACTTCTTATCTTCGTCTGCATCCATGACGGTTGTGATGCCCATCATCGCCTCGACACAATCCCGCTCCCCTTCATCGATTCGCTTCTTTTCAGGGACTGCCCATGCTGCCCCTGCCATGCCCTCCCTCGTCCCCCTTCCACGAACCCCCCCCACTCCGGAGAGGCACTCTTCACAATGAGAGATGTCACTCCGGACTCCAAAGCAACAATAGTCTTTTTCAGGGATCCAATTTCCTTCCGTCAGTCATCAGTGGGCGTCATCAGTGGTGCTGGCGCTCATCACTTCGGCTACCTGAAGCACGTCATCACCCTCTGCGTCCCTCAGCCTGGGGTCCGCTCCCATCCCCAGCAGTCTCTCCACCCAATCGTCCTTCCCCGCACCGACTGCCACGTGGAGTGCCGTCTGTCCCCGCACGCCCCTCGCGTCCACGTCCACCACCTCACCCAACAATCCCTCGCACTCCGACAATTGGGATCCAATGAATAATGCAGAGAACAGTCGCTCTTCTATGGAGACAGAGTCGTTGGCTTGGTGCGCTTCCATTGGTGCAGTAGTGTGAAGCGGAGGAAAGGCGTTCAATTCATTGGAGGTGCACAGGTGCGTGGATTTGAAGAGGAAGATATTCTCCGTTGACTCTATCTTCTCATTCACTGCAATTGATTTAGGAAAGGAGGTGGATATTAAACTAAATAGTTATAGTTAAAAGAACTAAAAACTTCACCAACTCTCAAACTTTCACATTTGAAGTCATTCCCAGGAAATATTCTGGACAGATGCTTCACAATGTCTTCAGGCGTTGCATTGGACTGGACACGACCAACGTAGAAGAGAGTCTTGCGAGGAACTCCCACAAAATTGCACGTAACAGCAGGCTGCTTAGAACTCCCAAAAACCGTATTACGTTTGCGTTTGTTTCTCTTGTAATTCACCTTTTGAAAACCTTCCTCGTCAGTAACGATGGATTTAAAACTCATGGTGTTAAATTTTGCGTTTACATTTTTAGGGCACAAATCGGAGTTGTCACTATTGAGGCCTAATTGCTCGTTGACTTCAGGTTTCAATTCCGTAGAAAACGTTACAGCTTCCTTTGCAATTGGCTGCAAGGTAGTACTTTCCGTGGATCCGGTAGATTGGAGAGCTAGTAACTCCATTTTCAAATTTTCAATGTCGGCCGCCATATTGTAAATATTGGGCTTATTTACACGGCATAAAAAAAACTTCCAGTAAATGTCGTGGCAGTCCGAGAGAGCTTCTAATGTTATATCACTTAAGCCGGAGCATTTATGGTGATATACACACGAGCAAATATCGCAACTAACGACCATATCACGTACTTCGAGTCGTGTTTTACAAGAGCCACATCGTTGTACGGCCAAAGTTGACGCCATCTTGCGTATGAGTTTGCTGCAATTGATTGCATTTGCTGCAATTGACGTAAGAAAGAAGCTGGATATTACAAAGCATAAGTAGAACCCAGATATAACCAATTACTTGCTAGTACTCATAGATGAGAATACAAGTTTAAGGATTTGTTAGGCCAAAGTTACTGTATGAAGAAACGAATTCTAACATGTCCATAATTTTATGAGTCACCGTATTATTTTCTTGCTCTGTATTGCTATCAAAACAAGTTCTTTTTCCAAATCAACTTGTAACTTAAAAACATATGATACTATGTGGATGTAAGTGGTTTGACATATCAATATCATGAATGATGATAGATATTGTGGTTGTAGCGTAGTAACGAGGTGCGATTTTAGCAATTCCTTTGTTTTTTTGCGGCATATATTTAGTATGTTTGAACACTGAGATTTAAACATGTTGTTGTATATATTTCACTTTCATTCGCATTCGTCGTTTGAGTACAATCGGAGAAGTATTGTATGAAACAAAACGTTCATGTTTGGAATAAATCCACGAAAGGACATACAACTATATATATGTATATCAGTTGGACATACATATATATAGTTGGACAAATTTATATTTTCCAAAGAAGTGATTTGGTATAACCTGGGTTAATATTGATTGAGAGGTACAAAATCTGGTTTTTTAAACAAGTATGATGGTCAATTAAAGTACGCTCGTTGTATGCTGAGAATGCTTAAGCCTAATGCTTGGGTTTAAGTGTAATATGATGTGGTATCAATTTCCAATTATGTCAATTACAGTTTGTGCCAATATGATGTGCCCAATGGTTTTAATGTATTACTTCACTTTTTGAAAAATGTAATAGTTCATGAAATATTAAATGACTGTATATAACTATTATAAACCTTCCACGGTACGCTGAAGATGCAATTACTTAAACTGTTCCACTCTGAATGGAATGGAGCATTGAATGTTGAAATCACTTCTCAAATACTTGTCACCTTGAAGAGGAAAGTGTGTACATTTTGCTGAGGGGTTGGAGCTTTGGACTACTGACCAGGGGGTCCCGGGTTTTTTATTCCCAGGCAAGGCACTCTGGGCACCTGCAGGTCCACCCAAGCTATGTGATTATTTGGGTACCAGATCTTCCTGGGAAACCATAACCGGCACAGGGAAGGGAACTGGCCCCCATACCCTGATGTGTGAATTTTACATGCCGTCGGGCTTAATACTGGGTAAACCTTCCATCACCCATACCAAACCGAACTTTGGGTTGATTTCTGTTTTTATGGTTATATGATTGCATTGAAAGGTTAGTCTGATATTTATAACCTGTGAAGGAAGGTATACACAGGGAAGGTTATGTTGTTTTTCCAGAATGAGAAAGGCTAAGTGAAACATGACAATAAGATGACAGAAACTAGAGCCGGTAAAATAGATTATTTCGGAAGGGTGTTTTGGAACAAAAAGTTGTACATGGTACGGTCATTAGATGAAGATTAATTGCATTATTAGACAAAGAGGCTTTCACGGCTAGGAGGGAATTGGTGAGAGGGGAGTTTATTAAGGATGGAAAGGCACGTAATTTTGTATTAAATGAAATATGGTCATTGATGCAGAGTCACGACAGAATTAATTAGCAAAACCTTTGAATTATTTATGGTTCCAGAATGCAGAGAGTGTATTTATTGTTTTAGGAATACATTAAAGGCATCATCAACCATTTGAATAGCTAAAGTTCACTTTACCAAACCAATGTCAACATAATGTACATGAATCTTGGTGTTTTTCCAGGTTAAACTAGCTCGAGAGAAATGAAAAACTGTTGGACCCTGTGCGTTTGGTCAAATTTCAACACAAATAAGTCAGAAACTTTCGTCCCTGCCAGTTAAATGATCATACAGTAATAAAATATCAATGTGGTGTTCCAATGTGTAAAACAACCCATGTATACATAGGTTTGAAATTGATTTATATGTATTAAAACATTAACTATATTTCGGCAGTGCTCTGATTAAATGAAGACCACTACGAATGCAATACCATATTCCTTCGTATAGGATGCATGCCTTCACAATGACATCCGTATTTCTCGTTTTCCATTAGATTCCTTTGAAATATTTTGCTGCAGTATAAACTACTATTTGCTACTATATTTATGCCTACGTGTATATAATACTAATAATATTGCTAGGGTCCACCTGAAACTTACCTTTAGCAGTGAAGTACCGGTAGCAATTGTAATTTACAAGTGTGTGTGGTATTTTTAACATGCAAAGAGTTTCTTTAAGATTGGTGGTGGGACATTTGGAACAGAATTGTGAGGCCCTTATAAGTTTAACCATAGTGAAAAATTGATTTTATATTATCTGTGGTCATTGGGTTGAGCAGATGTGAATTAAAAATTTGCAATGAAGCTGAAAAATGTAAAAATTCATATACTTTCGGCTCGATGTTACAGTGTCCAAAACAACATGCCACTACTTTCTTGTCCCTCTAGCATTTTGCGGGCATTGAAAGGCCAGAAATCATTGAAACAACAGTTCAATCATGAGATATGGGGATGTTCATGTGTCAGAAATGTGTTGATTGGTAATCCAAACAGAGTTTGTCCCTTTTTTGCATTTCGGTGAACATTTCAAGTAATTCTGGAGGCTGTGGTTGTTCACTTCTCTTATTTTTAGTGTTAAGAATAGTTTATTTCAATATTTTACTGATAGGTTTATGTTTTATTCTCATAAGGGTTGATTGTTCAGGGAATGTATTCTGATTGCATCAGCTGTCGTTTATAAAAATCTATAAACACAGTAATAAAACCATAGGTAAGGTTTGGTAGGTGAGGGTTTAGTGTTCGCTCAATACCAATCCCTGAACTGTGTAAGAAATTCACAAATTACTATTAATTAAGGGATCAAGCTCCTTTCCCTATGGTTTCCTAAGAAAGTGATAACTGGGGAAATGAGGAGCCAACTAGGTCTCGAGCTGCTCTCTAGAGACTTGGATACAATCTCCGATTGGTGCAATGAATGAGGATTCATGCTTAACACAGATAAATGCGAAGTTTTGAGATTTTGGAACCTAGGAATTGGCGAAGAGGTCATTAACTGTGAAATAGAGGGCTCAGTACTAACTATAGCCAATCAAGTTAAATATTTAGAGTTAGTTCTAAGATAACGCCTTTCACAGGGAGCACATATCAGGACAATGTACAGATCTGCTTATGAATAATCTCGGTTTCATTTAACAAGTGGTGGGGGAAATGTAAGGAAAAATATAAAGAGAGGTGTTATTCTGCTCTAGTTAGACCTTATTTTTAATTAGCTGCGAGTATTTGGGATCCTTGTTGAGGAAATATGGCTAGAATGAGATCACAGGAAGTCCAGTGCAAATCCACCTGATTTGTCAGAGAAGTCGTTATATTAAGAAGATGTGTGTGACAGGTCTCTTAGGGGATTTAGTCTGGGAGCCACTTGAGATAGGAGGTGCCACGCTGCTTAGGTAGATCAGACCACAAGGATTAAATAAGGTTTACAGATTTAAATATTCATTCTTCCCCCTTAACAATCAGGAATCATAATAGCAGTAAAAACCCAAAGTCACTCTAGAAATATTAAATACATTCGATTTCATAGCAGTTTTCCAATCTCTTGTGCCAATGCGATATAAGCATTCAACATCTCTCTTTTGTGGAGATGCCTTGGTTTAAAGAAACAAGTTATTTATTTATTTCACATTTGGAAAAAACAATAAAAAAATACATGTACGAAGATATATGTTTGTCAAGCAGTTCCCTAGAATAAGCATTGCATCCTCTTCAAGATGACAAGTATTAGAGAAGTGATTTCAACATTCAATGCCGTATACCAATCAAAGTGGACCAATTTAAGTAATCGCATCTTCAGTGTGCCATGGAATATTTATAACAATAAAAATCAAATACATTAATTTAATATTTCATGAACTATTATATTTTTCAGAAAGTAAAATCATGCATTAAAACCATTACACACATTATATTGGTACTATTGACAGCAAGAAATTAAGTAATACACAGTAATTTACACAAACAAACTGTAATTTATATTTAAACTTCGCTTTGATCCTCCAAATGCAATTTTCATTTACGAGATACACAAATGGACTTGCAATGAATTCGCAAATTTCTTGTATACAATACACTCAATATTTAGAGTAATTATATGATATACTCTACAGATTCAGGTGAGTTGTAGCTGAGGTTCGTCGTTATGTTATCAACAAATTTGCACTTTCCCACCGATGTAACCTGCCTCCATCCCTTCCCGCTTCATCCTTCTTTATTCTTCCCACTGCCAGGGCACCAGCTATCTGCCACCGTCCTCTCTTAATAATGACCACAAGTGCTTATCTTCCCCACCCCCTTCCTCTCTTTGCCTCTCCATTTCTTTAGTTACTCTGATACTTTGGGTTTTCCATATTTCCCCTCTTAGTCCCCGCCCACCTTACCTTCTTATTCCTTCCCCCACCTTCCTCAAACAGAACTATAAATAGGATGTATTCAAAATAGATGCAAAATTTAACAAAACAATTTTTGAATCCCTTCATGTGGACATGATAAAACAAAAGAGAAGAGGCAAACATGTATGATGGCAAAAAATCCAAATGTTAATAATAATAATTGCATTAAACGGTGTAGCTTTGTCACGTACGAATAATTTGCCCCGGTGATATCTGTGTGTATTTTATGTCCACATGTGAATGCACATTTATAGGTACTCAATATGCAAGTAATTATAAATTTTATGGCTATTATAATAAATATATATGAAGATGGGGGGAATGGAGAACGTACCGTTTGGTCTCATATTAGCCCCAATAAAACCCTCTTTCTGACTATTGCTTTGTCTGGCAGAGTTCATGGGGCGAACAACGGCAGGAAATGAGAGTCACTGTGTCCACATGTTACTGGTAATTAGATGTGTCATGCCCTTTCCGTCTTTAAATGATTTCAATGAGATGGGTGAAAGATTAACCTCCAAAGAAAGAGATATCCGAAATGGCCGCCATCTGTTGCATCAGTTGCAATAGGCATTCCAATTTTCTCAATTTCTGATCTTAATTACAGAGTTTGCCAGCGGTGGATAACTTGGTTTGCTAGTGATCCGGAAATTGAACTTAATATTTTTCTGGAAAAAGTTTTCAAATTGGATTGCCATTTGAGAGAATCATTTACCAATTGCAGCAATATTGGTAAGTAGAAATGTATCCAATTGTGTCCAACATCATAATGTTTATTGAATCTGCTAAACGTATTAACCACTTGCCGCGTGAGATTTTATTTTTTTCTGCACAAAAAATGTCATGTTTTTCTATTTGTTCATTTCATTGTTATGTTTATAAAGAGAAAAGACAGTGTTGCAGAAAATTTTTATGACATACTTTTTATAAAAATTGAACATTTTGCCATGAGTAATTTTACAATAATTCCTGTAAGTATTTCACTGTGTGCTTTATTTTGATACAAGCTGCTGCACAGAGTCCAGCATCGCATGCTTGGCAATAGAACCTTGTTCTTCTCCTGATCTTATTGCCACTTCGATCCCTTTTGGCTCAACAAATTGCACACTGCCTACAAGGCTTTTCCTTCTTCTCCGTAGGTGGAATATATTCGGAGAAGTGCCTCTCAGTTAGGCGTCTAGGATTTTGTTCTACTGAAGGCCTTCCACCCTCACATGACGTATCATGTGTGTGGTACCTCTCAATTATATCTTCCACTAATGTCATTCTTAAGTCTAGGTTATTCTTTATTCCACCATTCTTCCGATACAAGACGAAAGCATTTTCCAGTTCCAACTAGTGAAATTAAAATTTTTTATTTCGAAACAAGGTTAGGTAGTTAGGTGCTGATCTGCCCTATCTCCTCCATCCATTGAATTAATATGCTCAGCACTGATTTTAGGCTTCCTTAGCACAATATCTCTTTATTTAAATCCAACTAGTTTTTCATTATGTACTGTAGAGAGTACAGTAACAGCCTTTTTGTCTTGCCATTTCATCACCATAACTCTACCTCTCTCAAAGGCGGTGAATTCTTCCAATTTCAACTTCTTTTTCTTTGATATCATCCCGCACTTCCTTCCTTGTAACTCCTAATGTCCCATAGGTGTCGGTTCCTTTGGCAACCAATAAATCAGCCAGCTCTGAGGAGGTGTATTGATCTGTAGACAGGCAATAACCTTTACCTAGTAGAGGTTTCATTAGTGCTTGCACAATCTGGGATATTACAGGAAGATTTGTGTATTCAACATTAAACTCTGACCCTTTTCCAGTTTGAATAATAAATGACCATATATGTCCAGACTTAGACTTGCAAGGCATAAATGTATTTACCCCAAATCTAGCTCTTTTGAGGGGAGCATTCTGAATCCATGGTAGCCTATCCTTCTACAGCGTGAGACTTTCATCATTAGAAATGTCCCTCTCAGGTGTCCACAAATTTGAGAACTTTTTGCTGAGGTATTTAAGTACGGGCCAAATTTCATTTAGCTTGAGGCAAGGATGTGTATCTATAGCAAAGGTATTATTGTCTGCAAAATGCAGATGGCGGCTGATGAGTACAAATATATGGTATGACATAATATTTAAAGAGAATGAAGTAAGAATGGTCAGCATCTTTCATCTACATCTACATAATACCCCGCAAGCCGCCGCAAGGGTGTGTGGTGGGGGTGTTAGGTCACCAACTGTAAAAAGGAACATTACCACATGTAAAACAACAACGTGAAAATTACACCCACATTTGAGCTTCTATGTCGCCGTCTTTCGATATATCTTCCGCTCTCATCTTGGGTTTGGATTATCTTGACAATAAATTAGGTAGCACGCTCCCCGCTTTATATAAGGTTTCCACTCAAGGATATTTCTCAAAGTGCTTTCGGAAAATGCAGCATTAACTGCGAGGAAGCCGGCTCTACTTTACTCTCTCGCTCCACCGCGGTTCAAACAATGCTCTGCTAATATACATTCGGTTGAAATGGAGAGATTAATTAATACTAACTTGCTCCTTTCAACGAGGGCAACATGAAGACGGCTACATTCCATGCGCCATGATCGCAAATAAAGCACATCCAACTAATTACCTCATTTGCCTCCCTGTTGATACTTACTGTAATTCGTACTAATAGTACTACATGGAAACGACTGAAAAAAACGTTTGATAGCACATGCTAAATGTATCGCTGACACAAGTGGTACGTAGTCTTTCCAGTAATTAAACCTCAGGTAATACAATGTATCAGAAAAATAATGAGCTTGTTGAACTCTTGTCGCCCGTATTTATGCTGGCGTTGTCGCCAGTGCGGGCAGTATATCCGGATGCGAGGATTCGGAAGTAAGAAATGTAATTGGACTTTTTAAAATTTTTCCTTCATATTATTAAAAGTATTTTTGGGGAGGACGAGCAAATTTGACCAAAACCATTCTTCAAATGGTTTGCTTATGATTCCTTGGAAGTATGATTTAAAGCAAAAAACACTCTAATTTCATTCGTATTGACAGGCTGACTGTCTTTACACCTTGAAACGTAGGTTATTGTCAACAAATGCCTGGAAGTGTTGTAGAATTTCAGCAGTGTCTTCAATGTCGAAATAAAAAGCAAGAGGTTCAGTGAAAGGAATCTTGGAGGTGGTGGTCTGGGACGTTGATGGGAATCAATAGGACGCAAGCAATTGGGCAGATACATCTTCATCATAATCAGAAAGTATGACGGTATCTTATTTCTTTCAAATCATATATGGAAATGCTCTCGGAATTCCTAGTTTTGGAATTAGACATGATAACAGGAAACCCTCCCTCTTTGTAAAAATAATAATAAGCACATTTCTATGCCTAAAAATCTCTTTAGGATGAAGTATTAGAAAAATTAATTGATAACATTTTATAAACATTCTAATATCCTTCCTTATCTTGTGATAAGAAAGAAAGAGAATTCTATATTGAAATAAATTACGGTGAAAGCCCAGCCCAATATCTTCATTTTCGAAAACAGAGTAAGAAAGATGACCACTCACACCAAAACATTGCCGTCCTAATCTAAATAATATATTATAAAAGAATAAATAACATACTAAAAGTTTCCCACTGCTGTCACTGGTGTGCTGTATGCTAGAGGTGTCTGAAGAGTAAGCTGGGAACTTCTTGGAGAAAGCATTCATTGAAACACGTGTACATCAGAATCGGAGTGAAGGAATTTTGATGTCCGTGGCACACTTGGGCAATTCAATTTTGGGTGAAAGTCGTTTCCTGAGTCGGACACGGGCATGTCAGTCAAGTGGTCAAGGATGCTCGTGTCAACTGTGATGTAATGATGTTTTTCTTAATTGAGTGTACTCTCAGAGTGGGATGTATTCCACCAAGATGTTTCCTGTTTCAGTAGTAGTTTGGTGTAGATACTTGTTAGCTGTGATAGTTTATTATTTAACATATATTGTCAGGCCCACCAATTAGAGGATTTAAAAGATTTGAAGTTGATGTTTCTCAGTTTTTAGTTTAATCTATCCATATTCATGTACTACGAGGGTCATCCGGAAAGTAGTACCCGTTCGTGAAATAAAGACACAAAAGTAAATATTAACAAACATAAAAAATTTTATTTGAAAGAGGATACTTTAAACTACTTCTCAACATAATCTCCAAGCAAATTAAGGCATTCGTCATAACGTGTGACAAGTTTCTGTATTCCTGCTGCATAGTCCTTCGCCGCCAGCTCATTGAGATACAGGGTCACTCCTTCTTTAAGTTCTTCATCGCTGTCAAATCTTTTTCCTGCCAAAAAGTCTTTAAGCTTTGTAAAGAGATGAAAATCTGAAGGGGCCAAGTCCGGGCTATACGGTGGATGGTCGAAAGTTTCCCATTTGAATTGCTGCAAAAGTTTTTGTGTTATCCCAGCTGCATGAGGCCTGGCATTGTCATGAACGAGAATGACACCAGTAGACAATAGATCTCGCCGCCGATTTTGTATTGCCCGCCGTAATTTCTTTAATGTTTCACAATAAGCATTGGCATTAATAGTGTCTCCACGGGCCATAAAATCAATAAGCAATACACCTCGTCGATCCCAGAAAATGGTTGCCATGAGTTTCCTGGTGGACAGAACTGTCTTGAATTTTTTTGGTTTGTTTGGTGAATGAGCATGATGCCACTCCATTGACTGTCGTTTACTCTCAGGTGATGCATAACAAACCCATGTTTCGTCACCAGTAATTATGCGAGTCAAGAAAGAGTCTCCTTCATCAGAATAACGTCCCAAAAACGTCAGTGCTGCAGCCATACGCTTGGTTTTGTGCTCATCTGTAAGCTTGCGAGGGACCCATCTTGCACAAATTTTTGCATAATGCAGATGGTGTGTAACAATTTCATGAACAATTGTTCGAGAAACATTGGGAAAATGCTCACAGATGTCATCAATTGTGACGCGCCGATCGTTCCTCACGAATTCGTCAACTGAGCTCACCAGTTGGTCTGTAATGACAGACGGTCTCCCCGAACGCTCATCGTCGTGTGTGTTCCCCCTCCCCATGTTGAAGTTGCGACACCACCGCCGAACAGACGACTCGTCCATTACATTGTCTCCATACACCTCCTTTAATTGGCGATGAATATCACATGGGCGAACGTTTCTTGCATTGAGGAATTTAATCACTGCCCTCACTTCGCAACTGGCGGCGTTCTCAATTTTTTTAAACATTGTAAACAATCACAGAAACAACACAGGCAATGCTAGCGTCACGCAACTTGGCTCAGAGAAGGCAGACAAGCCACTGAAGCTATCTGACCTCGTCCAGCGGCTACTCGCGTCGTCAGCACTTCATGTGGCACGAACGGGTACTACTTTCCGGATGACCCTCGTATAATGCAAATAATACCGACCCACAAATGTTTATGTAATTTCTCCGTAAAGTTGGGTTAAATGTAGATTTCATTTGAAATAAAATCTTCATTCTGATGCAGGTCGCATTGAAAAAATGTCTCCATCAACACGAATTATTATCAGTTGTAATGTTTGTTAGTTTGATGGTGGTCTATTTTGAAAGAAATTGATTCCCAGAGTTGAATCTTGAATAAAGAAATATTTATTTAAGACAGCATTTTCAAAAGATTTTTGATAAAGTTGTTTATAAAATGTGTTAATCAAAGGTAATGTTATGCATATTACTTGTTTAAATGTAGAATTATGTACTTATTAATGTAAATTTGGTATTCTATTTAAAAATAAAATGAGAGCATTTGCACATAATGCAATTCCACTCTGTCAAAGAAAACCAAAGCCATTTGATTTTTTAGAAAGGATGGCAATCTTTGGAGAGGATATTTGCTTCAATTTGTCAAGAGAGGAATTCATTTCTGCAATAAGCTAAATTGACATTTTCATTTGACCTAACTTATCAACAAAAATCGAATTGCATTGTATTCTCATCTATGAGTACTAGCAAGTAATTGGTTATATCTGGGTTCTACTTATGCTTTGTAATATCCACCTTCTTTCTTACATCAATTGCAGCAAATGAGAAGAAAGTCAACGGAGAATATCTTCCTCCACAAATCCAGGCATCTGTGCACCTCCATTCAATTGAAACTCTATCCTCCGCTTCACGCCACAGCACCAATGGAAGCGCACCAAGCGGCCGACTCTCTCTCCACAGAGGAGCGAGTGTTCTTTGCCTTATTCAACCACTCCCCCTTGTCGGAGTACGAGGGATTGTTGGGGGAAGTGGAGGACGTGCACGCAAGGGGCGTGCGGGGACGGACGGCGCTCCACGTGGCAGTCCGGGCGGGGAAGGACGATTGGGTGGAGAGACTGCTGGGGATGGGAGCGGACCCCAGGCTGAGGGACGCAGAGGGTGATGATGTGCTGTGGGTAGCCGAAGTGATGAGCACCAGCAGCACTGAAGACGCCAACTTGAGTGCTAGAATGAAGATCATTATGCTGGTGCAAGTGGTGCACCAAGACAACACTGCACGAACTCCATTTCAATCAGTTCCAATGGCTCCATGTAGCTGCAACACTCCAAGTGAGGTTCCGTCACTTATAAGTGAAATGTCAGGTCAGATTACCGTTTTGAAAGAACTGATGCTTGGTGTGTCGAGGGAAATTGTATCCCTGAAGGAGACTGTTGTGAACCTGGAGAGAGAATTGAAGTCAAGGGACACTTTGTTGATTGCTTTGGAGTCTGGAGTGACCTCTCTCGTTGACAAGAGTACCTCTCAGGAGGGAGTGGTGAGTGGGTGTTGGGCGAGGGAGTGTGTGGATGGGGCAGCGTTGGCAGTAATTGAAAGGGAGAGGGATTGCATCGAGGCTATGATGGGCATCACGACCATCTTGGAGTCAGACCATGAAAAGGAGTCCTTTGTATGGTGTATTTATCAAAGGGTCCAATCGGAGAGTCCCCTGACGGCTGTAATTATGAGATTCATTGTGAAGCAGTCTGGGGTCTACGTTCACATCGACTGTTCCTCTTTTACAATAGGGAGGATGAAGGGAAGGGTGATGGATCACGATGGAGTGGAGAAGGATGGATGTTCATTTGGCTCATATGCAGATTATTCAGAAATGAGGGCGTACGTTGGGGCAGTAAGTAATTAGGGAGAGAAATTGGGTTCTACTAATCTTCTTGGTGCTTTGTGTCAGTTGGCCGTGTACATTGCCTTCAAGAACGGAGGGCGACCATACGCAGAGAGTGACACTCTCAACAGACGGCGTTTTGAGGTAGTACTTCGGCAGGCAGAGAAAGTGAAGAACTTGGACGGAGATGGATATATTTTGGTTAGTAAGGCATTATGGAAGGAAACTCTGAGGGCAAAGGAGATATATTTGATATCCATAATCCCTGAATTGTTGGTCATATATGGATCGAATTCTCCAGAGATATCCAAACTTCGCCGTGGACTTTCTCTCCTCTTTGAATATTCGGAGGGTCATGTGATGGCGACTCTCGAGTCAACAGTGGCTTCTCTTTGCTCTCGTTCCTGATTAGCTTCCTCTGAAAATGTATCTTTTCCGCTTTTCCAACAAGATTGTCTAATCAACGAGTTAAATGTTGCACAGAATATAGTCATTTTATGCAATTATTATCATTAACATTTGGATTTTTTGCCATCATACATGTATGCCTCTTCTCTTGTGTTTTATTGTGTCAATTTGAGGGAATTCAAAATTGTTTTGCTAATTTTTGAACTAAAAACTATGAGAAATTAAATAAAATTGTTTAATATGTAATTTAGAATTCCTTTTATTTCTTATTATTAATGATCGTCTTCATGTCAATCGCAATTTATAGTTTTGAATTTGTTCTCTGTTGGGAAATGTAAGACTTGCGATAGTACGAATTTGGGAATTTCTTACACAGTTAAGGGATTGGTATTGAGTGAACACTAAACCCTCACCTACCAAACCCTACCTACGGTTTTATTACTGTGTTTATAGATTTTTATAAACGACAGCTGATGCAGTCAGAATACATTCCCTGAACAATCAACCCTTATGAGAATAAAACATAAACCTATCAGTAAAATATTGAAATAAACTATTCTTAACGCTAAAAATAATAGAAGTGAACGACCACAGCCTCCAGAACGACTTGAAATGTTCACCAATATGCAAAAAAATGGACAAACTCAGTTTCAATTACCAATCTACACATTTCTAATACATGAACATCCTCATATCTCATGATTGAACTGTTGTTTCAATGATTTCTGGCCTTTAACACCTGCCAAATGCTAGAGGGACGAGAAAATAGTGGCATGTTTTTTTTGACACTGTAACATCCAGCCGAAAGTATATGAATTTTTACATTATTTTCCCTTGGTTGCAAATGTTAACTTCACATTTCAACTAAAGAACAATAGATAATCTAAAATCAATTTTTCACTATGGTTATAGCTGTAAGGGTTTAACAATTCTGTTCTAAATATCCCACCACCCTTAAAGAAACTCTTTAAATGTTAAAAATACCACACACACACACAGGCACATTGCAATTTCTACCGGTACTTCACTGCTGAAGGTAAGTTTCAGGTGGACCCTAGCAGTATTATTGGTATTATATACACGTACGTATATATACAGTAGCAAATATTAGTTTATATTATATACTGCAGCAAGATATTTCAAGGGAATCTAATTGGAAACGAGAAAAAAGGATGTCATTGTGAAGGCATACATCCTATACAAAGGAATAATAAGGTATTACATTTGTTGGGTTCATCATGGTTTTCTGCCAACAATCTCCATATGAATCCCAATAAAACTCAGCATCTTCTATGTACTCTAAAATTGTGCTACACTGGATACTGTCCCTGTGAAACTGCTGGGATTTTATTCAGACTCCAAGTTAAGTTGGAGTACTAATATTCTATACATTAGGAAGAAACTTGCACAAGCCTTATTTCTGCTCAGGAAATTGAAATTATATGTTAGTAAGGATTACTTAATTAATGCCTACTATGCATTCTTTCACTCACATATTACTTATGGCATTAGACTTTGGGGGCATACATCTGGTATTAAGCTAATTTTTGTGATGCAGAGAAAGGCAGTCCGTACCTTATCTAATGCATGTCCAGGTGAACACTGTAGACCTCTCTTTTTAAATTTATAAATTATGACTGTATACCATTTATATAAATACGAGTAGCTACTCCACTAGGGCTGACGTTCACAGCAATAACACCATAGAAAGTCTAATGTGGATTTTCCATACTGTAGGCTAGAGAGGACTTACAAAGTAGAAGGTCTACCTATCAAATTGTTTAATATGCTTCCAAAATCTGTAAAGTCAGCCCCCAATGTAGTGTTCCGCAGGGTGCTGCGTGATTGGCTTACCTCCAATCCTTTATACTTAATAGAGTGGGATTATGAGCTCGACTTTACTAGCCTAAAATTATAAGGTCTAGCGTGAGTAGAATACTAGGTGTAAGTATGCAAATATATTCAAATAAGTATTTTATTTGATTGTATATTGTACTGTATACTGTATTATCTATGAACAACCGTATGTTCCTAAAGGACGACATCCACCATATGTGAATATGATTATAAAATGAATAAAGTATATTATTATTTAATCAGAGTTCTGCAAAAATATAGTTAATGTTTTAATACACATACAACAGTTTCAAAACTATGTATACATTGATTGTTTCACAAATTGGAACTCTACATTGATATTTTATTACTGTATGATCATTTAACTGGCAGGGAGGAAAGTTTCTGACTTATTTGTGTTGATATTTGACCAAACGCACAGGGTCCAATTGTTTTTCATTTTATCGATCGTGTATATTTATTCTATCGTGACTCTGTATCAATGACCATAATTCATGCAATACAAAATTATGCTCCAAATCAAAGTTTTGGTGAAAGCCTCTTTGTCCATTAATGCAATTCATCTTCTTCTAATTTCCGTACCATTTAAACCTTTTTGGTCCAAAACACCCTTCCGAAATTATCTCTTTTACCGGCTCTAGTTTCTGTCATCTTATTGTCATGTTCAACTTAGCCTTTCTCATTCTGGAAAAACAACATAACCTTCCTTGTGTATATTTTTCTTCACAGGCCATAAATATCAGACTAACCTTTCAACGGAATCAAGCCAAGTGAACAATGCCTACGCTAACTGAAAAACTAGAGCTTCATCATCAGCAAAACTTACTAAATATAGGGATTCCCCACCGATTTAAATTTATACATCTAGTTCTAATCCCATTAACGCCTCTTTGATCATTTTCTCTACACATATGTATAACCAAAAAACCAGTAATTAACAAGAAGTTTGGTTGGGTAGGGGTGATGGTAGGGTTCAACCAGTATTAAGCCCGACGGCATGTAAAATTCACACATCAGGGTATGGCGGCCAGTTCCTTCCCCTGTGCTGGTTATGGTTTCCCAGGAAGATCTGGTACCCAAATAATCACATAGCTTGGGTGGTGCTGCAGGATCCTTGCCTGGGAATCGAGCAAGGTGAGTGGGCATTGAGGGGTTGTGGGGAGCAGATTTCATAAGCAGACATGTTTTACATGGGGGATGGCTGCAGGAAGGGGAAATAAGAGGAAATTTGTCTGAGGGGCGCTAAAGGACTTATGATTTTATTTTTATTAAAATAAAATTATACTAATAACTAAAGTGCGTTGTAATGACATAATAATTACGTGTAAACCAAAACCCTTCGTCTATGTAAGACACCACCAATGATAATGGTCACCCCATGCCATACTCCTTCTTCCTAACACTGCCCATCCGGACTCCTTCCGTCCGTCCCCCCTCACAACTGGTTTCTCTGGTGGCTTTTGATGCTCTCAATCGTTGACATTTTTCCTTGTTAGGAAGTACCCCACTCCCCCTCCTCCTTAACCATAATTTTCCATACAGCCTACTGATACATCTTTACTCTCTGCGCTCTGAATGCTTCCAAATTCCATTTACTTCGCCATCTTCCCTGTTTAATCTTTTTTCAATCGGATGCTAACCAATTACGTCCTTTGTAGGCATTTGCTCCTACGAAAACGTGCTAATAAAACATGCATGCTTGCATTAATTAGACTGGATTAATAACTCATCTAAATAGGTAAATGAACAAGAAACGCATATCAAAATTAAATTAATAATATTAGGAATACGACATTTTGAGCCGCGGCGCACATTTTGAACACATTGCCATCTATCCCCGAAAAATTCAACTTTGTAGTAATCCCAATTGTATCACGACGCCCTCTTTGGGGAAGAAAACGGACTCGTAGGTCTCGGACACGGGAGTTGGCTTCCGGCATTTGCTCACGTGTTCTCATCTGTCATTCTACAATTGCAAGTCGGAGTGAGCAGTTCATCGGAGGCCTTCCCTTCCGGCGTTGTGTTTCGTGAGTACTCAATTTACTTCTCGCATATTTAGATTTTATGTTAACTAGCCAATCATTAGCATATTTGGTTGAATTATTTCCATTCATAGTAAATAGCGGTCTTTCATTCGAACTTTACGCGTCGGGATAACGTTTCCTCTTTAGTCCAAATTCCTTTCAAAATAAGAATTAACTGTAAACGTGTAACTGTATTTGTTGGAGTAAACATGAATTGCCGCATTAAAATAATAAATTATGCAAGATATTTCATTGTTCCATCGCACTGGTACTGTTTCCATAGACTAAGTCGACACGTTTTGTTATAATGTGTTGTTATGCAGTTTTCGTTAAAGTTCCTTGCTACAGTTTCAAAGGATTCCTATTATTAACGAAATTCCAGTTTATCCGTTGAAGATCTTTTGACCAAGTTGAATATCGGACAACTTGTGGATTAATAGGAAATGGTGTTCTTTTAAACACCACGTGTCGGCATCCATTTTCCTCTGCAGTCGGTTCTTCTTCTTAACTTAGTTATAACTGAAAACGTGTAGCTTTATATTTGAATGGATAACATTGCTTTGCCATATCAATACAATTTATGCTGTTCGAAATTTTAGTATTTCATCGTACTCAAAATTTTGTATGATTCATGGAATATACGTGGCTTTCTCGTCCGGTGTGGTAGTTTTCGTAAAAGTTCTTCATTACGGATTCCAATGATTCCTGTAATTATTCAAATTGCATGGTGTAAATGTTATTTCCCTGGCTTCATTTTGCTATCTACTACTTGATATTTTCCCACTGATTTTAAATTTGGTAAATTTATTAACCTGCCCATTCGTTTGCTCGTTGTTAGTGAACCCAGTGTTTACTGTCTTATTTTAGGACAGCATTTACGGAGCCTATTTTCATTCTTCGTCGCGACTTGCTTCAATAGGAATGCACCATGCACATGCACCTATAAGAATATCTAGCACATATATCTAGTATGCTTTAACCCCGTGTTGGTAATTTATCTATTTGTTCTAGTGTTTTGTGGATATGAGTGGATATTGATTGTTTTATCCTGGTAATTCTATTTTTAAATATTCTCGTGGTCCGTTCAGATTTGCCTCGCTTTGTTTGTATATTTTAGGCTTGTCTTTTTAAATTTGACGAACTTAGTTCATAACTCGGCGAGGATAGCGTTATGTTCACTGCGTCCATCTATTATTTCAATGTTAGAAATGATTTCGGGCTTAAAAGAATTCACAAATATATCTAGAATGCTTGGGCCCCGTGTGAGTAATTTGACAATTTGTTCTCAAGGGTGTTTTGTGAATATATGAAGAAGTTATCGGCATGAGTCATGGTTTTTGGCAGATTGTCCTACGCATTACACGTCCCAGTCAATTGACTGTAATTTGTGACACCAGTCTTTATTATAATACTGTTCTATATCTGCTGCTGAAAGTGGATATTCGTTCGTTGAGCTTGTGCAGGACGTCCCTGTTAGAATCTGGGGGTCTATTAATTGAACAAACGAATAGGCTTCCGTCGTTTCTTACTGTAATGATTTCTGATTGTTCGGGGAAAAAATGAGTATTTGTTTCTCTCTGTGCTTAAATCTATCTCCCTTATTTTGTGTGGTCTGATCTACCTTTATAATTCCTTTAGTGTCATCGTTAAACTCGTTTGTTCTGAATCTTTCTATAATTCTAGGCTTTGCTTGTTCTCTCCTTTAAGTAAATCAATTTCTATTAAGCAATACGTATATTTGAATGA
This sequence comes from Hetaerina americana, assembly GCF_022747635.1. NCBI lineage: Eukaryota > Metazoa > Arthropoda > Insecta > Odonata > Calopterygidae > Hetaerina > Hetaerina americana. Next base: position 36,192 of record NW_027286348.1, read on the forward strand.
GTAATGGTCGCGATTCAGCGGCTTGAGATACCATTTTAAATATACACTTTTATTATTTTAAGCTGAACGACATGGTACACTACGTCGTCATGTGAACTTGAAAAATCAGGCAAAGGCCTAGTTTTTTCCCAACTTCCCATCTTTCTCTCAATGCGAATCATGAAGAGTAGATTTGAGAGCTTCATAACAAGAGAAATAAGCATCGAAAGATATTTTCTTATTTAGCTGTAGCTCGATAAAAACCAAGTATGATACAGTTCACACAGTGTAATGTCTGCAATAGGTCCTCTAAGAAGTGCCCTCTTAAAACCTCACTTACTCTCAGCGTAAATAATTGAAAGGACTAACTTTGTAGTTCCAAACGAGCTTTTTGAAGCCCTTATATGAAAGGGCTGCAAATGTAGAGAGCTCACCTGATGATGAAGTTTTACTTTGAAACCCGGGTCGTGGGAATAAATCGCTCCTGTGGAACTACAAAGTTAGTCCTTTCATTTATTTATAATAAATCGGTTCCATAAAGTTACGCCAGAAACCATCAATTACTCTCAGTGGTTAAAACAACTGATTAAACTTAATATAAATTATATTAGTGAATATATTCCAAATTGCAATAATCACTTTTACGCTAATGATTTGAAAATGTATCACCAGTTTCACATTATCAACCTCTATAGAATTGTTGATGAATTGAAATTAAATTTTGCTTTTTGTTGCTATGGGGTTCACAAAATTTACTAAGAATATACCCAACTGAAGGAGGCGCAATTCCTGTGTGTCGCAGGCATCTATGTATCCCATCAATTTCATTCGGGATATTTCTTGCCGGTTAAGTATTTATGCAAATATTTCTTTCCATCGGCTCCATATATGACATGATCTCTAAGTAAACCTACATTCCCGCACCATGGCACGGAAATCTATGGCCCTAAGTCGATATCTGTGTGCATTTTATGTCCATATGTGTTTGCATGTCTATATGTGCAGTGTGTGTATGTATTAATGATTATAATGGCCTTAATACTACGTGTATGATGATGGGTGGAATGGAGAAGGTACCATTTGGTCTCAATTTCGCCCCAATGAAGACCCCAATCGGTATAATTATCTGTGCCCACTTGTCTGGCAGAGTGCATTGGGCTTTCGAGGGCGGGAGATTAATCAGTGTCCCCGTGTTACTGGGAATTGGATGTGTCATGCTCTTCCCATCTTTATATGAGATGGGTGAAAGATTAACCTCCAAGGAAAGAGATATCCGAAATGGCTGCCATCAGTTGTAATAGGCATTAAATCAATTTAAATTTCCCCTTTTCTGATCTCAATTACAGAGGTTGTCAGGAGTGGAGAACTTGGTTTCCTAGTGCTTCGAGCAGAAATTGAAATTTGTATTTTTCTGGAAGAATTTTTCAAATTGGATCGCCATTCAAGACAATCATTTACCAATTGCAGGAATATTGGTAAGTAGAAATGTATCCAATTGTGTCCAATATCATAATGTTTATTGAGAAAGTTTATTTGCTAAATGGATTAACCACTTTCCCGAAAGGATTTTAATTTTTTCTGCACCTAAATTGTTATTTTATTATTCTATTTGATTGATTTGTTAATGTAAATGAAAGACGTGGCTTGGTCCGATGTCTGAAAAAAGTTATATTATAATACTGATTCCCCGTTTGCTTTACAATGGGGTAATTAGTTAGGTGCTGATGTGCCCTATCTCCTCCACCCATTGTATTAATATACTCGGCACTGACTTTTCACTTCCTTAGCATGATATCCCTTTTTTCAATCCAACAAGTTCTTCATTATGTACCATAGAGAGTACAGTAACAGGCTTTTTGTCTTGCCATGTTATCACTGTAACTTTACCTCTCTGGAAGGCGGTGAATTATCCCAATTTCAATTTCTTTTTCTATGATATCACCCGATACTTCCTTCCGTGTAACTCTCAATGTCCCATAGGTGTCGGTTCCTTTGGCAAAGCAATAAATCAGCCAGCTCAGGGGAGGTGTAATGATTGTCTTTATTCGTGCAATAATGATTACCTAGTAGAGGTTTCATTAGTGTTAGCACAATGAAGTATGTTATAAGAGCATTTGTATATTCCACATTAAACTCTGACCCTTTTCCAGTTTGAATAATAAATGGCCATATATATCCAGACTTAGACTCGCAACGCATAAATGCATCTATCCCAAACCTAGCTCTTTTTAAGGATGGACACCTTAGGAGAGAATATTTGCTTCAATTTGTAAAGAAAGGAATTCCTCTTTCAATAAGCAAAAATGATATTTTAACCCTCTTAGTGGGGCGGCTATATATATATATCGGCTCTTGAGTAGGCTATTGTTTAAATCGCTGTAACTCATGGTTTTTTCTTGAATAATTTATGGTTTTTGTGCTGTCGATAGGGTGAATTCAATACAATTATATGACACATTTTTTAATTTTTTATTGGCAATTTTAAATGCTTTTCAAAAAGTATAATTCTTACTATAATTTTACGTTCAGTTTTGTACATGGAGGGAAGCTCAGCCTAATTGTCTGCCAGTTTTTTATGCTAAGTGGTCTTTCCACTATGAAGAACCACTTAAAGGCTACTAATCTGTGTTCATCTGTAATCTCTTGAATGTGTAATGGTGTGGTGGTGTTGATATATACCTGCTTATTCAGACTTTGTTGATATGATGGAAATGAGAGCACTGCTTTGTAATCATTTTGGTTTCTCTTGCCATCCATCCTATCTAATCATGAGAAGAAATCAAGAAATGGTTAGGCCACTAATAATAAATTTGAATAATAGTTACATGGGAGGGATTGATACATCTGATATGATGGTGCATACCGTAAAGTATTAGAGGAAAGTTGTCTTTTGTGTAATTGCTCGTATGGTTCTCAATTCCTATATAATATACAAAGAAAATAATCCCATTAGAAAAATGACAAGACTTCAATATACATCATGTATCATAGTCTCTTGAGCAGGAATGGCTCGGAAAGGCAGATTGACTCATCTCCTAGTGCACATGGATCAAGAGCTGAACTGCAGCAACTACTGGGGAGAAAAGAAAAAAATTGTGTGCTTTGTAGTGGAAAACATGGCCAAAAGAGAAAAAGGGCCCGTGCATAAAGTGCGAGAAAGGTGTGCACAGCATTTGTTTGATTAACCATAGATGCTAGATGAACTGCCCGATGAAAAGGGGAATAGTCCCAATTTTTAACTCTGTTAGATCACACTTTTCAACAAAATCGAACTATGCACAGGCTGACAAAAAAATTTCTAACTCACTGGTTTTTCTTTATTTATAATATTTTCCAACTGTCTTTTTGATTCTTTCTTTTATTTAAATATGGTAGTTTTATTTAAAAATGTTTAAAAAAATATTAGTATTGTCTAAAAATCGAAATATTATTGCTAAAAAAATATTCGTCAAGTTTATAATCCTGTAATAATTACATTTATTTTCAGATGATGCAAATGTATAACATCAGTTTTAACTACAATATTTTATTTTAAAGTAAAAAAAACATGGATATCAAAACAAATAACTTCATAATGTTTTTTTTCCTAAGGTGATACATTTTCTTAAATTACCCTTGGCACTTCTCACTAAGAATCACCCCTGGCATCCCCACCGCACTAAGAGGGTTAATTAGACCTAAACAATCTGCAAAAATCTAATGTCATAGTATTGCCATCTATGAGTACTAGCAAGTGTTTTGATATATCTGGGTTCTACTTATTGTTTGTAATATCCACCTTCTTTCTTACGTCAATTGCAGTGAATGAGAAGATAGTCAACGGAGAATGCTACCTTGATCAAAAAGTTCCCGGAATAATCACCGTGTGGCGCTCCCATCGTTCCGATTTGAGTTCTGTTTTTTTGTTAAATTGGTACATCTGTTGTTGATATTCCCTTTAAATCTTAGTGTCATAACTTGACATTTGCAAAAGTTACGTAGCCAGGAGTACATCTATCTCTGTGTGTGTTGGCGATTTTTTACAATTGCAGAAATGGATTTAAATTTGCAACAACTAACTTGTATTAAATTTTGCGTAAAAAACGGATTTAGTGGCGCACGGACGTTGGAAATGTTGGAAAAGTGTTTCGGCAACGATTCTCTAAAAAAAACGGTCGTTTACCAGTGGCGCGAGCGGTTCAGAAGTGGTCGTGAGTCAATCGAAGATGATGAACGCAGTGGCAGACCATCGACATCGAAAGTCGGTGAAAAAATTGATAAAGTAAAAGAAATGTTGGTCAATAACCGCAAATTAACCATCAGAGAAATAGCGGAGGACTTGAACATTGCCTATGGATCCGCCCAAGACATTGTGCTTAATGATTTGGGTTTCCGTCGTGTAGCAGCAAAGTTGGTGCCAAAATACCTCAATTTCATGCAAAAAAGAGACCGTGTTGACTTCGCAAAAGACATGATTTGCGAGGCTGAATCCGATCCCACATTCATCAAAAGGATCATTACTGGAGACGAGACGTGGGTTTATGAGTACGACACGCAATCCAGACATCAGGCAAGTGAATGGCGTTCACCAAATGAGCCGAGACCAAAAAAACCATGTCGTTTTCAGTCAAAAAAGAAGGCAATGCTAACGGTTTTCATGGATTACAACGGTGTAGTGCATCATGAATTTTTGCCAGAAGGCGAGACAGTAGACAAAGAGTATTATTTGGGCGTTATGACACGTTTGCGTGAAGTAATTCGCCGAAAGAGACCAGAAATGTGGGCAGAAAACTCTTGGATTTTGCACCATGATAACGCACCGTCGCACAGTGCTATCATTATTCGTAATTTTTTGACGAAAAATGCAACAAATACCATCCAACAGCCACCGAATTCACCTGATTTGGCTCCCTGTGACTTCTTTCTGTTCAATCGAGTTAAAAAACCATTACGGGGAACGCGTTTTAGCAGCCGAGAGGAAGTAATGGAAAAATCGCAGGAAGCACTGATGGACATACCGAAAACCGAATATAAAAAATGTTTCGAGGATTGGATCAAGCGCTGGCATAAGTGTGTTGCAGTCGATGGGGATTACCTTGAAGGGGACAATTTGGATTTAGATGAATAAACTTGTATTTTTAATTTTCTGAATAAATTCCGGGAACTTTTTGATCAAGGTAGTACCTTCCACCTCAAATCCACGCACCTGTGCACCTCCAATCAATTGAACGCCTTTCCTCCGCTTCACGCTTCAGCACCAATGGCAGCACACCAAGCAGACGACTCTCTCTCCATAGAAGAGCGACTGTTCTCTTCGTTATTCATTGGCTCACTATTGTCGGAGTGCGAGGGATTGTTGGGGGAAGTGGAGGACGTGGACGCGAGGGGCGTGCGGGGATGGACGGCGCTCCACGTGGCAGTCCGGGCGGGGAAGGATGATTGGGTGGAGAGACTGCTGGGGATGGGAGCGGACCCCAGGCTGAGGGACGCAGAGGGTGATGATGTACTGCAGGTAGCCGAAGAGATGAGCACCAACAGGACTGAAGACGCCAACTTGAGTGCTAGAATGAAGATACTGATGCTGGTGCGAGTGGTGCACCAAAACAACAGTGCTCGTGGACTATCAGTTCCAATGGCTCCATGTAGCTGTAACACTCCAAGTGAGGTTCCATTACTCCAAAGTGAAAGGTCAGGTCAGTTTACCGCTTTGAAGGAACTGATTCTTGGTGTGTCTAGGGAAATTGGATCCCTGAAAGGGACTGTTGTGGAGTGTAAACGGGAATTGGAAGCGAGGGACTCACTCTTGATTGCTTTGGAGTCTGGAGTGACCTCTCTCATTGAGAAGACCGCTTCTCTGGATGCGGTGGCGCGTGGGTGTGGGGCGAGGGAGGGTGTGGCCGGGGCAGCGTTGGCAGTGATTGAAAGGGAGAGGGATTGCATCGATGCTATGATGCGCATCAAGACCATCTTGAATGCAGTCGACGCGAATGCAGACAACGCAAATGAGTCCTGTGTTCGGCGTATTTATCAAAGGGTCCAATCGGAGGGTCACCTTACGGCTGCCATTTTGAGGTTCATTGTTAAGCAGTCTGGGGTCTCCGTTCACATCGACTGCTCCTCTAAAACAATAGAGAGGATGAAGGGAAGGGTGATTAATTACGATGGAGAGGAGAAGCACGGAAGTTTCTTTGGCTCATTTGCAGATTATTCGGAAATGAGGGTGTTCGTTGGGGGATGGTATATAAGGCATGATGTGGAATGGTTAAGGAAATGTGGTGCTGCTATTCTTATTTCTGCTCTGTGTCAGTTGGCCGTGCACCTTGCCTTCAAGAACGGAGGGCGATTGTACGCAGAGAGTGACACTCTCACTTAAAGAGGCTTTAGAGAACAAAACTCTGAGGGCAAAGGAGATATATTTGACATCCATAATCCCTAAATTGTTGGTCAAATATCGATCGAATTCCCCACAGATATCCGAACTTTGCCGTGGACTCCCTCTCCTCTTTGAATATTTGGAGGGTCATGTGATGGTGACTCTCGAGTCAACAGTGCCTTCTCTTTGATCTCGTTCCTAATTAGCTTCCTCTGAAAATGTATATTTTCCGCTTTTCCACCTAGATTGTCCAATCAATGAGTTAAATGTTGCACAGAATATTATAATTAAATGCAATTAAATTATTTTTTCTGTTTTTGAACCAATAGTTTGGAGGAATGAAATGTAGGACTAAATGAAGATCTTTTTAAGTTAGATTGATGATTATCTCCTTAATATTGTGGTAAAAATAAAATAAATCCCCATCATTGGTGAATTAAACGTTAATTTCATATGGTTAAAATATGTCTGTGTTGAATGTGGAAACTCCATGGCTTGACCTTATACTGACCATGTCAATTTTTACCATTTGTAAGTTTCCCTTTGGATTCATTGAAATGGAGACATATTTAATTATTTGACGTTGATTTGTGAAATCTGTGCTCATATAGTTTCCCTGCCTAGTCCTGTATTGAAACAAATTCATTTGCATACTTTGTTTTGGCCAAGATGTTCCTATTGTTTTAAGATGGAAGAACATCCCCATCCTCTTTATTCATGTCTCAATTGCCCCTTTAGCACAATATTCCTGCGTATCAGATGTATGCCTTTGCAAATAAATCCTTATTTCATGTTTCCAATTAGATTCCTTTGAAATATTTCCCTAACCATAATGTACCAATATAATGTGTGTACAGGCTTTAATGCATGCTCTTAACTCACTGTAATATTTGATGAAATATTAAATGAATGAATATAGATATTATCAACCTTCCATAGAGCATAGGTGCAATTGGTTAAAATAATTTGACACACTGAAATTCTTTCATTGAAATGCAATGATTGTGTGGATGGCTGAATAAAGTAACTGTCGGGACATCTGCCACAGTGTCTTGGGAATTATTATCTTCTGTTAACGTTAATTTGGATATTATTGCCAATGGCTTCACCTCTGCTCCGGCAATGAATATGATATTTATTTAATGATACTTAAAAAGCATAACTTGTGTTCCCAAAGGAGTAATTCTGTATTATCAGCATTAATATGATTAAAGTACTCGTATCTGAATATATAACAGTAGATGATGGCTAAATAAAGTACACAGGTTGAAAGCAAAGTATGCTTAGGAGAAATATCAAGTTTGTGTTTGAGGACAGTGTTTTACTTAAAATGGTTTTATTCATTGTACCAATATTATTGTCCAATGCATGGTTTTACTTATTGAAAAATGTAACAGTTCCTTGAAATGATAAACGAATGTATTTGATTTTTATTATTATAAATATTCCATGGCACACTGAAGATGCAATTCCTTACATTGTTCCACTCTGAATGGAATGGAGCATTGAATGAATGTTGAAATCACTTCTCAAATACTTGTCATCTTGAAGAGGAAGCAATTCACATTCTAAGGAGTTTTTTGACAAACTTATATCTTTGTACATGTAGTCTTACTGTTCTTTTCCCATGGAGAATAAATAGAAAACTTTTGTTTTGAAACCAATTATTTTGTTGTGATTTCTTTTGGATAAATATTAGTTTATTAAAGATTTAAATGGAAGCGTTCTCCCAGAATAGAGAGAAGGGAAATGCTGTTACCATATTCTTCATTAAACAAGAGAATAGAAGACTGCTATGAATATATGCAAATGGAAGTGCGAAGAATGTACAAATCTGATCTCTTCATCTTGATCATGTATTACTCTGCGTAAATAGTTCACTCTTCGTTGCAGTGATTTATTAATTATATTTGAGCTTATCATTGAAGGCAGTGATGCCCTTGTACGTTAAAATGAATACACCATAATAATTAATAATCCTGGTGTCCAAAAAGCCTCTTTCCATAAAATCATAACATTATTTTCAATTGTAAATACAATCATTATTTTTCAATTGTCAATTTCAATCTTTGTTTTATCACGTTTTACTGATATTTTAGTCCATTCCTTTGGAGGGCTGTTTGCATTTATTCTTGAGATAACATTGAGGTGAGGTTTGCTTATCTTTAAATCCTTCATGAAACTGATGATAATCACTTTGTTTAATTGAAAATGAATTTTTCTTTGAAAATAATTTGATGAAGACAATATGAATATTTCTTTTGACATTCCTTAACCTTGGTACATTTATAATCTTTGGTACGTGGTAGCTTGCTTTCACAGCAGCATTGTCTGTGTTGGGTACAAAGATTATAGTTTGTATCAACCGCTAGACTACGAGACAATGGAATGTAAAAAAGATGATGAAATTCAGAGAGGGCTCGCTGTTTGCTCAAGTGGTTCAGTTGACAGTTCTGACAACTCTAAGTGTTGCTACAATTTGAAATTATTAACGGTGAGAAACGTTTTCCATTCCAAGGGATGGAGCTTCTATTTCATGGAGTTGATATGGTAGATGATGGCATTTAAATGCATTTTCTTTATTTTTAGAGGAATACCTTTCGAGAGAGATGATCCCACGGGTCAATACAAGGAATGAAAGAGCTGTAATTTCATGTGAAGCATCACTGTCAGCTATTGTAGACTGAGGTATTGTATGCAGTGCAGAATGTATTTTATAAAAGAAACCCCTTGAAGAAGAATTGAGTGGAATAAATTATGCTGCAATGGTGATGAACTCAATTTGAAACTCTTGTGAGGTCACTTGGGGAACGTCTTGGGAAGACAATGCACTCCACTTCAGTTGTCTGCTGGCTTTAATCAAGTGTGCGTGGCAGATATTAGATTGAGAATGGACATTCAAGAATATTTAAATCAAATACTATTGATGGGTTTAAATTTTTTGATCAAAGTTGAAGTATTTAAGAAAGCCAATACACTTCATGCTTGTTTTATTCTCCAAAAATAGTAACAAAGAATTAAATCATCTCTTTAATATTGCTGTTTAGTGATAATTTTGAGGTGCTGAGATAATAGCTTGAATAATCCCCCTCACATTTCCCTTTATAATCTTGCTCCATCATGATTCCATCACCATCTATAATAAAAGGTAATATCTCTCTCTTTAAGGTAAGTGAGAAGGTTTTCTTTGAACAGCATTGGGTGTGAACTAGAATTTTTTTGAAGTATACGCCTCGTTACCAGAGGAATAAGTGGTCAAAAGATGTTTTAGGACCAATGAGGACAAATTTTGAAACATTGCATTGAATAAATAAACTGTATGTATACATATAAATGGTCAATTTTGAAAGTAATGCAAATCATTTTATAGTGACGCAAAATATCCATGGCAGCGTTGTATTACTGGTCTGGAAATGTGGTTAGGGGTCTACCCTTTCAACTCATGCTGGTCGTAAGCTTGCTCTGAGATGTCAAACAGGGTGCCTTTAATGCGTGGTGTACCTGATTCCACAGGTGTATCATTGATGTTAAGGGGGGGGAAGAGTGTTTTAAGCATATGTTCAAGTACAAAGATCAATACTTTTATTTTTCCCAGAGAATGCACATTAAGTTTATGTTATAATGTGCACATATATGTAAACCATAAACACAGTAGTTATCAACCAAAAGTTCGGTGCATAAATAAATTTCAAAAAATTGCATAAAATAACAATAAGCTGTACAATGTTTAACTCTTTAATTGGTCAATCATGGTGGAAAAGCTGAAAACATAGATTTTCACAGTACTTGAGTTTATAAACCAAAGTGCAAAGAAATTAATGAGTAAATTAATCATTGAAGAGCAATAGGGAACGGGAGCAAAGAGAAGGCACTGTTGACTTGAGAGTCGCCATTACATGACCCTCGTAATATTCAAAGAGTAGGGGATATAAAATGCGATTTTCAGAGGTCACACTAGAATTCGATCCAAATTAGGCGATAAAATAAGGGATTAGGGATATCAAATATATCTCCTTTGCCCTTGGAGTTTTCTTTTTCAATGCTTCACACACTAAAACATTTCTCCTCCGTTTTTCCTTTGACTGACGAAGTACTTCCTTGAAACGCTGTTTGTTGAGAGTGTCACTCTCTGCATACGGTCGCCCTCCGTTCTTGAAGGCAAGGTGCACGGCCAACTGACACAGAGCAGAAATAAGAATAGCAGCACCCCTTTTCACTGCCCATTCCACATCCCCCCCTATATACCATCCCCCAACGTACACCCTCATTTCTGAATAATCTGCAAATGAGCCAAAGAAACTTCCGTGCTTCTCCTCTTCATCGTAGTTAATCACCCTTCCCTTCATCCTCTCTATTGTGACGAAGGAGCAGTCGATGAGAACGGAGACCCCCCACTGCTTCAGAATGAATCTCAAAATGGCAGCCGTCAGGGGACTCTCCGATTGGAGCCTTCCATAAATACACCGAGTATAAAACTTCTTATCTTCGTCTGCATCCATGACGGTCGTGATGCCCATCATCGCCTCGACACAATCCCGCTCCCCTTCATCGATTCGCTTCTCTTCAGGGACTGCCCATGCTGCCCCTGCCATGCCCTCCCTCGTCCCCCTTCCACGAACCCCCCCCACTCCGGAGAGGCACTCTTCACAATGAGAGATGTCACTCCAGACTCCAAAGCAACAATAGTCTTTTTCAGGGATCCAATTTCCTTCCGTCAGTCATCAGTGGGCGTCATCAGTGGTGCTGGCGCTCATCACTTCGGCTACCTGAAGGACGTCATCACCCTCTGCGTCCCTCAGCCTGGGGTCCGCTCCCATCCCCAGCAGTCTCTCCACCCAATCGTCCTTCCCCGCACCAACTGCCACGTGGAGTGCCATCTGTCCCCGCACGCCCCTCGCGTCCACGTCCACCACCTCACCCAACAATCCCTCGCACTCCGACAATTGGGATCCAATGAATAATGCAGAGAACAGTCGCTCTTCTATGGAGACAGAGTCGTTGGCTTGGTGCGCTTCCATTGGTGCAGTAGTGTGAAGCAGAGGAAAGGCGTTCAATTGATTGGAGGTGCACAGGTGCGTGGATTTCAGGAGGAAGATATTCTCCGTTGACTCTACCTTCTCATTCACTGCAATTGATTTAGGAAAGGAGGTGGATATTACAAAGCATAAGTAGAACCCAGATATACCAAAACACTTTCTATTTCTCATGGATGGCAATTCAATGCCATTAGATTGTTTAGTTCTATTTAAATTATTGTTTAAGCATATTGCACAAATGAGTTCCTGTCTTGACAAATTGAAACCAATATAGTCCTCTCCAAATATTTCCATCCTTTTTAAAACACAAAATGGCTTTGGTTTTCTTTGATAGAGGGGCATTGGATTATTATTGATTTATTTAAATTATTTATTAATTTACTATTTCTAAACCACAATTGCATTATGTGCATAAGATCTAATTTTTTATCAGAAATCAACACTACATTTAACCTTACTTTGGAAGAGGCATGACATTAACATTGGCAAATTGGTATTATTTGCACTAATGTGCACGTACATACAGAGATTAAATTGTAAAAAATTAAAGAACCAAGCCTTGAAACATATTCAACAGTTACCAATCATTGAACTCTTCCTATGACCATTTACAATTAACAGTAGAGAAATGCCCAATGGACAAAGTGACAATATGCAATACATATGATGAGGAACTAATTTACTCTATAATTAAACAACATATATACGATCTTTCACTTGAAGTAACAAATCAACTAATTTGAGTACTGGTTGACGGATTGCCTGAAACTGAATCAGCAGTGGAATACACCTTAGATGTATTTATAGACACTACCGTGGCATACTTCTAGCTGAGCCTAAAATGTCACAAATATATAGCAAGCGTACCAGGATATGGTTGGACAAGGACAAAGAGTTTCCCCCGGAGAAAACAGGTCGTGTCAATTGAGTTTACATACTGATACGACGCTCCATTGATGTGTGTGAATAAATGAAGACAGCAACACAACAATTGTTCTGGAATGATTAGTACGCACGTTTTGTCCTTCTGATACGTATATATACATCAATCGCAAACCTCGTGTCAATGTGAGAGGACGATGGGAAAAATAACAATAAACTTTTCTTCAATGCTCAAATGATACAGAACTGATTCTATGTTTGATCAAAGGGCGAGACAGCATTTCGAACAGTTCTCCTGAGAGATGTTTAATAAAGAGGTTTTATTTTCATTAGCAAAGAAATGTCTATTTCAGCCTTCCAATTTGAGGGATGGGTTAGTTCTGACACAAAGGCATCAATTACTGATCATTACTATAGTTTATTAATTTGTAAAGTTTAATTTATTGACAAAAGAGTCATAAAAATTGTACAATATATACATTTGTATCTATAAATGTTAAATAAAAAACAGTAGCAAGTAAAATAAACACAAATGGGGGCCCAAAAAACATTTATATACATGTATGGAAAAGTCCTAATACAGAAAAAAAGACAGCATTAAGTACACGGAAGCCAGAAACAGATCTTATGAAGGATTCAACGCGGATCCCTTAGAACAATGCAGAAAATAGTGAAACGTAAAATTAAACAGGCCAATGTAATGATTTTCAGGCTCTAGTAAATAATGAACAAGAGAAATGAAGAGGAAATGGACTAAGGACAAAGGTAGAGACATTGAGGAAATTATGTCGGGAAGAAACACTGAAAAAGCTCACTCCATAACCTGGAGAAATATTCATAACCTAACATATCTCGGAGAAAGAAAATTGAAGAAGCAATGATTGATGAGGAGCAATTAGCATTACGATTGAACGAAATGCATAAGACAGAAATAAGAGCAGAACAATTGCTTCCAGGACTTGTAAACAGCACAATTAGGACACGATATCCTGGAATGAGAGCAAACAGTTCCAGATGAAGAAATTACACAAACCATAAGCATAGAAGAATTTAACCAAGCCCTAAGAAGTACATTAAATGCACCAGGACCAGATCTGAAAGAGGTGACAGTAGATAGGACCAAACAAGCACATCGTATCAAAAGCAGATTGTCAAAATGTGAAGGAATCAAGACAGGCATGAAACAGTTTACGTAACCCTATTCATAGGCTGTCACATTGTACAGGGTAGAAAGCTTGGCCATCCCAGAAAAAGCCTAAGAGTAAATACGAATTTTTCAATGTGCTGGTGCCTATTGAAAATAACCTGGACAAACAAGCATTGGCGAAATTCTGGACAGCGTGGAATGAAAGTGCCCATTGACAGAAGCAACGGGAAACAATAAACAGGCCAGTCGGGCACTTGATTGGATATTTAGTGTGATACATTTCACATAAGCCCACACGCAAATTGTAGTAATGTACCTAAACAAAAGCCGAGCTCATCCTAGAAGAGGAGAGGAAATTTCATTGCTTGAATGTTCTTGGCCTATGTTTATTCTACTTTGGATTAACAAGCAGTAAGGAATAAAAAGAGACGTTTCAGGCGTGATATGGTGGAATATCATGATTAATTAAAAATAGCAATTTTCCACAAAAATAAAATTTAATGCGACCGGTTTCAATGTTACTACATCATCATCAGGTGATGATGTAGTAACACCTGATGATGATGTAGTAACATTGAAACCGGTCGCATTAAATTTTATTTTTGTGGAAAATTGCTATTTTTAATTAAGCAGTAAGGAATTCTTCGCCTGAGTAAGGGAAGGGTACATGCTGGCCATAGTAGAAGCAATAGGCTAGTAGGACACCTGGTAAGGCATTGAGATTGCAAGTAAATCCAATTGGGATAGATAAGAAGCATTGAAGAAAATAGGATAACCTGAATTGAAATTTATGGATGACAAAAACAAATATATATTCGCACTTTGATGTGAAAGAACTGGCATTTATCATGAAATTCATTAGAAAGAGATATTGCTTTCCACCCACGAACTCTACTGGTCAAGTTAGAAGTCCCACTGAGCCAGATGGTGTCTCTTTATATGGTACGTGTTTCTGCATTCTTCACAAACATCGATATAGTATGTAAACAGTAGACTCTTGACTTGGGCAACATTTTCACATTGTATTCAAGTATGCTGCGATCATTTTGGTTAAATACATACACATTATGTAGTCATCGGGCCTTAGCTTTGAAGTAGAAATCTTTTTCAATTTTAAAAAAATCTCACCGTAGGTTCTTTATCGTTCAGATTATTTGCCAGTGCATTAATAATATTTGGGTATCTCTACAGTAGTTCTATCACCGCCACCAGCTTTTTACAATAGCAATAAAAAAAGAATGTAAAAATAATAGATGGAGAGAGTTGTTAATTTACGACAGTGTGCAGAGATACAATTCAAATAAAGGAAGGAACACTGTGTTTCACAAATTCATCGTTACTTATTTCAAACTGGTTACTTACATCCCGCCCTCATAACTATGTCCTGTCGTGTATTTATTCCAAAACATGAACGTTTTGTTTCATGCAATACTTCTCCCATTGTACTCGAACGACAGATGCGAATGAAAGTGAAATATATACAAAAACATGTTTAAATATCAGTGTTCAAACATACGAAATATATGCCGCAAAAAAACAAAGGAATTGCTAAAATCGCACCTCATTAGTACGCTACAAACACAATACCTATCATCATTTATAATATTGATATGTCAAACCACTTCATCCACATGCACATAGTATCATATGTTTTTAAGTTACAAGTTGATTTGGAAAAAGAACTTGTTTTGATAGCTGTACAGAGCAAGAAAATAATACGGTGACTCTTAAAATTATGGACATGTTAGAATTCGTTTCTTCATACTGTAACTTTGGCCTAATAAATCCTTATCCTTAAACTTTTCATTATTTACTTACTAATGTTCCCATGAACTTAAAACGAAGTCGCAATGACATGGGACAACATAGCGTGCCGCGTGAATGAACGATATCACTTTTGAAGGCAATTAAAGCTGTGAAATATGCAAGTAGATAACGTTCAATCTTCGCTTCACATTAAAATGAGTACTCACGAACAAAACCGCCAACAGAAAAGGGCTCCCAGCAAAATCGCGATCCAAGTTGGAAATCTTGGAGACAAAGGCGAATACTGGAGAAACTGTTGTTTAATCCTAGAATTCTATCAAAGAACCTTACGACCACGAACTCGCGTGTCATGACCTTTTAGTCCTTTTTCTTCCAAAAAGATAACTTTCCCAGAAAATAGTAATGCAGTGTATTTTTATTGTAAAATGACTCCCTCTTTCGCAAAGAAAACGGACTCAAGAGTCTTATTAAGGGAGTATACTTCCGCCAGCTGTTTACGTGTTTACTTTTGTCATTCTAGATTTGCAAGTTGGTTCGCGAATTTCTAAGAGGCCTTTAATCCTGGCAGCGTGTTTCGTGAGTACCCAATTTCCTCCTAAGTCGAGATATAATATTACTCATTTAGATATTTGATATATATGTTTGCAATTGTAGGAAATCGCGGTCTTTTAAGCACCACTTGTTGCATTCCTTTTCTTATACGGTCAGTACTTCTTCGAAACTAAGTTATATGTGTAAATGTACAGCTATAAATTTTTATGGATTAAAGTGTATTGCCATATTAATGTAATAGATGATGCTGGTAGATATCTTAGTATTTCATCGTGCTCTTAATTTTGAATGACCAAAGGAATACACGAAGCGTTATCATCTGGTGTGGTACAATTTTCGTAAAACTTCGTCACTATTGATTCCAATCATTCCTGTAATTATTCAAATTCCATGGTGTTTCATTAAATGTTGTATTTGTTTCCAGTCTTCATCTTGCAATCTGCTTTTGACATTTTCCCCCTTGTCTGATTTTTAATTTTAGTAAATTCATTAATCTGGCTATACTTTTCTCGCTCTTAGTTAATGAGTGTTTATTGTCTAAATTTAGGGCAGCATTTATTGAGCGAATTTCCACTTTTTGTCTTAATGACCTCCTTCAATAGGAATTAGAATATGATAAAATGTTTTGTGTTGCTGTGCTCTGTGACAACGGTGTAGCTTTGTCACGTACGAATAATTTGCCCCGGGGATATGTGTGTATTTTATGTCCACATGTGAATGCACATTTATAGGTACTCAATATGCAAGTAATTATAAATTTTATGGCTATTATAATAAATATATAGAAAGATGGGGGGAATGGAGAACGTACCGTTTGGTCTCATATTAGCCCCAATAAACACCCTCTTTCTGACTATTGCTTTGTCTGGCAGAGTTCATCGGGCGAACAACGGCAGGAAATGAGAGTCAATGTGTCCACATGTTACTGGTAATTAGATGTGTCATGCCCTTTCCGTCTTTAAATGATTTCAATGAGATGGGTGAAAGATTAACCTCCAAAGAAAGAGATATCCGAAATGGCCGCCATCTGTTGCATCAGGCATTAAATCAATTCAATTTTCTCAATTTCTGATCTTAATTACAGAGTTTGCCAGCGGTGGATAACTTGGTTTGCTAGTGATCCGGAAATTGAACTTTATATTTTTCTGGAAAAAGTTTTCAAATTGGATTGCCATTTGAGAGAATCATTTACCAATTGCAGCAATATTGGTAAGTAGAAATGTATCCAATTGTGTTCAACATCATAATGTTTATTGAATCTGCTAAACGTATTAACCACTTGCCGCATGAGATTTTAATTTTTTCTGCACAAAAAATGTCATGTTTTTCTAATTGTTCATTTCATTGTTATGTTTATAAAGAGAAAAGACAGTGTTGCAGAAAATTTTTGTGACATACTTTTTATAAAATTTTAAATTTTGCCATAAGTAATTTTACAATAATTCCTGTAAGTATTTCACTGTGTACTTTATTTCGAAACAAGGTGCTGCACAGAATGCAACATCGCATGCTTGGCAATAGAACCTTGTTCTTCTCCTGATCTTATTGCCACTTCGATCCCTTTTGGCTCAACAAATTGCACACTGCCCACAAGGCTTTTCCTTCTTCTCCTTAGGTGGAATATATTCGGAGAAGTGCCTCTCAGTTAGGCGTCTAGGATTTTGTTCTACTGAAGGCCTTCCACCCTCACATGACGTATCATGTGTGTGGTACCTCTCAATTATATCTTCCACTAATGTCATTCTTAAGTCTAGGTTATTCTTTATTCCACCTTTCTTCCGATACAAGACGAAAGCATTCTCCAGTTCCAACTAGTGAAATTAAAATTTTTTTACAATACTTTTTCCCCCTTTTCTTTGCAATGGGGTAATTAGTTAGGTGCTGAGCTGCCCTATCATAAGTGGTTTCCGACACGGGCATGTCAGGCAAGCGGTCAAGGATGCTCATGTTAACTCTTGATGTTATGATGGATTTCTCAGTTGAGTGTAGTCTCAGAGTGGGATGTATTCCACCAAGATTTTTCCTGTTTCAGTAGTAGTTTGGTGTAGATATTTGTTAGCTGTCATAGTTTATTATTTAATGTATATTTTAAGGCCCACCAATTAGAGGATTTCAATGATTTGAAGTTGATGTTTCTCAGTTTTTAGTTTAATCTATCCATATTCATGTACTATAATGCAAATAATACCGACCCACAAATGTTTACGTAATTTCTCCGTAAAGTTGGGTTAAATGTAGATTTCATTTGAAATAAAATCTTCATTCTGATGCAGGTCGCATTGAAAAAATGTCTCCATCCACACGAATTATTATCAGTTGTGATGTTTGTTAGTTTGATGGTGGTCTATTTTGAAAGAAATTGATTCCCAGAATTGAATCTTGAATAAAGAAAAGTTCATTTAAGACAGCGTTTTCAAAAGATTTTTGATAAAGTTGTTTATAAAATGTGTTAATCAAAGGTAATGTTATGCATATTACTTGTTTAAATGTAGAATTATTTACTTATTAATGTAAATTTGGTCTTCAATTTAAAAATAAAATGAGAGCATTTGCACGTAATGCAATTCCACTCTGTCAAAGAAAACCAAAGCCATTTGATTTTTTAGAAAGGATGGCAATGTTTGAAGAGGAAATTTGCTTTAATTTGTGAAGAGAGGAATTCCTCTTTTCAATAAGCTAAATTGATATTTTCATTAGACCCAAAAAATCTGCAGAAATCTAATGGCATTGTATTGTCATCTATGAGTACTATGATGTGTTTTGGTATATCTGGGTTCTACTTATTGTTTGTAATATCCACCTTCTTTCTTACGTCAATTGCAGTGAATGAGAAGATAGAGTCAACGGACAATATCTTCCTCCTGAAATCCACGCACCTGTGCACCTCCAATCAATTGAACGCCTTTCCTCCGCTTCACTCCACAGCACCAATGGAATCACACCAAGCAGACGACTCCCTCTCCATAGAAGAGCGACTGTTCTCTGCATTATTCATTGGCTCCCAATTGTCGGAGTGCGAGGGATTGTTGGGGGAAGTGGAGCACGTGGACGCTAGGGGCGTGCGGGGACGGACGGCGCTCCACGTGGCAGTCCGTGCGGGGAAGGACGATTGGGTGGAGAAACTGCTGGGGATGGGAGCGGACCCCAGGCTGAGGGACGGAGAGGGTGATGACGTGCTGCAGGTAGCCGAAGTGATGAGCGCCAGCAGGTCTGATGACACCAATTTGAGTGCTAGAATGAAGATCCTGATGCTGGTGCGAGTGGTGCACCAACACAACAGTGCACGAACTCCATTTCAATCAGTTCCAATGGCTCCAAGTAGCTGTAACACTGCAAGTGAGGTTCCGTCACTTATAAGTGAAATGTCAGGTCAGATTACCGCTTTGAAAGAACTGATTCTTGGTGTGTCAAGGGAAATTGGATCCCTGAAGGAGACTGTTGTGGAGTTGAAGAGGGAATTGAAGTCGAGGGACACTCTGTTGATTGCTTTGGAGTCCGGAGTGACGTCTCTCGTTGATAAGAGCACCTCTCTGGAGGGAGTGGTGCGGGGTTGGGAGGCAAGGGAGGGCACGGCCGGGGCAGGAGCGGCAGTCAATGAAGGGGAGCGAGTCAATGCAGGGGAGAGGGATTGCGTCGAGGCGATGATGTGCGTTACGACCATCTTGCATGCAGACGACAGAAAGAAGTCCTGTGTTCGGCGTATTTATCAAAGGCTCCAATCGGAGAGTCCCCTGACGGCTGCCATTTTGAGATTCATTGTGAAGCAGTCTGGGGTCTCCGTTCACATCGACTGTTCCTCTAACACAATAGTTAGGATGAAGGGAAGCTTGGTGGACCACAACAGAGAGGAGAAGGACGGGTATAAGTACCTCTCATTTGTAGATTATTCAGAAATGAGGGCGTATGTTGCGGGAGGGAAGATTGGGGTAAGTGAATGGGAAGAGAAACGTGTTGCTGCCCGTCTTGTTTGTGCTTTGTTTCAGTTGGCCTTGAACATTGCCTTTAATAACGAAGGTCGACCGTACGCAGAGAGGGACACTCCTAACAGACGACATTTTAAGGAAGTACTTCGGCAAGCAGAGATAGAGATGAAATGGAAGAGGCATATTGATTTTTTTACTCATCCAGCGATAGTGATGGAGGAGGAG
This sequence comes from Hetaerina americana, assembly GCF_022747635.1. Classification (NCBI taxonomy): domain Eukaryota; kingdom Metazoa; phylum Arthropoda; class Insecta; order Odonata; family Calopterygidae; genus Hetaerina; species Hetaerina americana. The sequence continues at coordinate 56,055 of NW_027286348.1, forward strand.
AAGGCCAGGGAGATAAATTTCGTAACATTAATCACTTCTAAGATCGTAAAATATGGATTGAATTCTAGAGAGATTGCAGAACATCGCCGTAGACTCCCTCTCCTCTTTGAATACGTAGAGGGTCACGTGATGGCGGCTCTCAAGTACACGGTGCGTACTCATCCTTCTATTAACTTAAATTAGCACCAATATTGAATTTCCTGTTTTCAATATTGCTTTCTTCTTGATTAAACTTTAATTTTCAGTTGGCAATAGAGATTTGCCTCTGAATGATTGTTTATAGATAAATTAGTTTGATAATACAGTAAGTTCTTTTTCGATTCTTTTTTTGGAACTGAAGTAATGTGAATGTGCATTTTTCTGCTTTTCCCCCAAGGTTGACCAATCAAAGAGTTAAATGTTGCACAGAATATTGTCAGCCTTTGAATTTTTTTCCGTTATATTCCCATCAATTCTCTTCTGTGTTACGGTGTGGTCAACTTCAATGAGTTGAAAAAGGGTTTTTAAAATATTTGAACCAATTATTTGGAGGAATCTAATGAAATACTCATATATATATAATTTGGAATGCCTTTTATTTCTAATACTCAATCATCTTAATGTCAATCTCAATTTATGCTTTTTAATTCAAACTCTGTGGGGGAGATTTATGACTTGTGAAAGCAGTTGTGGATCGTATATCCTTATTGTGTTTAACTTCCAATATTGGTTGTCATTTATGCAAGATATTTGAGAATACATTTCATATTGCATTTCTTGCAAATGAAAATTGCATTTTTTGGATGAAAGTGGAGTTTTAATGAGGACTGTATAAAGAACACGTGGGCCTTAATTTGAATGGTTTTAGTTATCCTATCCATTGGTTTCTCTTGCCTCTCGAGTGCACTTCAATTGATGTTAGAATGATTATGATCAATACTAATATCGTTTAATCGAAGCATATTGTCCGTATTAGATTTTGTTTCTTTTGCCTTTTGACAGGATGAATCGTCGTAAACAAGGTTTTTATGTTCCATGGTGTGTATTGCAGCAACCAAAGAGGAGAGATAACATTTGCGAATAGCAACGATGGACTCATCCGTGATTGTATATTTCACTCTCATCGTCTCATCCGATGCAATCCTCTCTGTTTAATCTCTGTGGCGATGCATTTGAATTGTCATTTAACTAATCACATATGTAATCATTTAATACCTGCAATAAGAATGGAATAAATATACTGTTTTCACATAGTCACTGTATCAATTATTTTCATTTACATTTAGCAACAGTTTTCTACACAATACAGATGTGAAGAGTAAAAAAGGGCTTTTGTAAAAGGAATAAATGTATCAATTTATAAGAAAATAAGATTTTAGTGCTGCCTTGGCTATCTTTTTAAGTTTTATGATGGTTTTATCCTTAATATTGTGGTAAAAATAAGGCAAAAACTCCCCATCATCAGCAAAATAAATTAATTTCATGTGGTAGTCATTCGAGTAAGATGTGTTTCGTGATTTTTACTAAATTGGAAAAAGGGAGCAGAATTGTTCGGTAATTCGCTTTTTGTTTTGTTTTTGGATGGGAAGAAATGTGAGGAGATGAAAGCAAAGTTGGATGCTGTTGGATGGGGACACTTCACTTCGCGCCATCTATGACACCACAGTTAGATATTGGTTCAACGAATTTAAACGTGGGCGTACATCTGTTTTTGATGAGGAGCGACCAGGACGCCAGACGTGGTTATACCGAGGAAATCATTAAAAAAGTTAATGCCATGATTCTCGCTGATTGACGAACGAAAGTGCGCATTAAGTAGCAGAGGCCGTGGGAGGTGTGTCAACCGGAACCGCAATTAATATTTTATTACATAATAAGTTGGCTAAAGCCCGATGGGTGCCGCCATAGCTCACGGCGGACAACACGCTGATCCGGCTGTCAACTTCGAAGCAGTGTTTGCAGCAATTTAAGCGAGATCCAAAGGTGTTTTTTGCATTGACTTATCACTGTTTATGAAACCTGGATTCATCATTGCACACCAGAAACCAAGCAACAATCAAAACAATGGATTTCTCCTGCTGAATCTGCTCCAAAGAAAGCAAAGATGATCCAATTGGCCAGAAAGGTCTTGGCAATTGTATTTTGGGATGCAAGTGGGGTCATCCTCATGGATTTAATTAGAAATAGGAAGAACGATCACTGGGAAATACTACAGTGAGTTATTAGACCGCTTTGACAAACAATTGAAGCAGACACAGATACATTTCGGGAAAAAGAAGGTTCTGTTTCACCACGATAAAGCACCAGCACATTCATCCGGAGTTGTCGTCACCAAACTACATGAGCTACTTCATGAATTGCTGCCGTACACCCCCCGTATTCACCCGATCTGGCTGCCTGAGACTTTTAGTTTCCAGTGTCAACTCTCCCATCAGAAGAATCTCCGCATTCCTTGACCTTCAACCTCTCGTACTGTCCTTCACGAAAGGCACAAATTACTTCCTCCACCATAGACATTGTCTCCATTCCCTCCACCTCCAACCTACAAATGGCCAACATCGACGTTACTTCCTTCTATTTCCCATGTGGTAGACTTATCCTCTTTCCCACATCAACGATACGCTAATCTCTTCTAAGGCCATCTGGAAGTGCTTTCCTTGAATAGAAACCCCACCGACCTCTTTTCTAGGTCCGCTAATGTGATATTATCTATCAAAAAGAGAGAATAACAGGTTTCTAAGTTTAAAAAACCAAGTCTTCCATTTATTTACCATTTAAAACAATAAAATGGCAAGTACAAAGACTCCAAACATTTCCTTAGAACATGGCTTGCTTCCTCTTCAGGATTACAAGTATTTGAGAAGTGAATTGAACATTCAATGCTCCATATCATTCAGATTTGAACAATTTAAGTTTAATTATATCTTCAGCATAGCAAGGAGGATTAATGATTATGATATACATTTGTATTCATGTTAATTTAGATAATGAGTATTTGCAACGTGCCTGATATGATTAACAATCATAGATGTTAAATATTCCGAGTATTAAAATCATTGTATGATAATACAAAATAACTAAAAGCCACACCATACTGTGATAATTGTGTACAATAGCTGACAGTGATGCTTCCCATGAAATAACAGCTCTTTATAATTAATGGTTTCTGGCGTAACTTTATGGAACCGATTCATTATAAATAAATGAAAGGACTAACTTTGTAGTTAGTTCCACACGAATACGATTTATTCACACGACCCGAGTTTCGAAGTAAAACTTCATCATCAGGTGAGCTCTCTACATTTGCAGCCCTTCTTATATATATACAGCCAGGGCGGGGGTGGGGTGGAGATAATCAGGAAGGTTTGGGAGGGGTAAAATCAGGATTGGCTTGCGTGCCGGAGGGGAGGGCAGTTTGGCATCCCCTCCGCGATGTTGGTGGAATGTGGAGCGGGAGGGAGAAGTCTACATTGTAGAGCTCTCGTGAGTCAGCGGATTAGAGAGGGTTAGATGAAGGGGGGGAGGGGGCGGTGTCATCGGCCACCGTGAGGATTGGGACTTAAAGGAGGGGAGAGTGGGAGGCATACAGAAATTCAATAACAATATTTTCATTTAAACAAACACTATTTAAAATTTCTAAATGTTCTAAGGCGTCTAATCTATAGCCTTTGCTTTCAACATGTAAAATTTCGAAATCAAAATCACTTTTATGGTTATTATCAATCAAATGCTTTGCGAATTGAGAGTTCATCTTTTTATTTCTTGCACATTATTGATGCTCCCTCACTTGTTCTTGGAATGTCCTCCCTGTCTGTCCGATGTATATTGCCCCGCAATCGCACTTTAGCTTATATACTCCACTCTTTTCCTTATATGGGATTCTGTCCTTTGTGTGGGAGAGCAGGCCCCTGAGGCTTGATTTGTTATAATGGGCTATCTTAATTCTACATTTTGGAAGTTTCTGACATACTTTTTGTGAAAAATCGTCTAAAAAAAGGATTCTGCGCCACTTGGCTGTGGGGTCCTGTGGCGGTTCACTACTGTAAACATCTTTCAATGCCATTTTATTAAGTTTTTTGCTGTATAGTTTCTCTACTAGCTCCTCATCGTAGCCGTCGTTTCTTGCAATCAATTTAATCGTGTTAAGTTCTTTTTTGACGTTGTTTTGTGGCATTGGGACGTTCACCAACCGGTGTATCATTGAATGGAAGGCGGAGAATTTTTGCGGGAAGCAATGTCTTGACTTGAAATGGATAACTTGATCTGTGTATCAGTTTTTCCGTAAGATAGAGAAATCAAGCCGGTTGTTTAATTTTGAAATTTTTAAATCAAGAAAATTCAGTGTATTATTTTCTTCTACTTCACAGGTGAATTTTAGGTTTTCGTTCAAAGAATTTAAATGTGTAAGAAATGGCTGAATTTGCCTTTTGGAGCCTCTCCACACACAAAACACATCGTCTACATATCGATACCAACACAACACATTATTTGTTAGTTCGTTACACGAGGAGAACAAGTTCTTTTCGAAATGGTTCATGTAAATGTCGGCCAGAATCGGTGATAGAGGGCAACCCATAGCTAGGCCATTGGGCTGTTTGAAATATTTTCCGTTAAAGCACATGTCTGAAGCATCTTACGTCAGAGCAAGCTTACGACCAGAATGAGTTGAAAGGGTAGACCCCTAACCACATTTCCAGACCAGTAATACAACGCTGCCATGGATATTTTGCGTCACAATAAAATGATTTGCATTACTTTCAAAATTTACCGTTTATATGTATACATACAGTTTATTTATGCAATGGAATGTTACAATATTTGTCCTCATTGGTCCTAAAATTAAAGAGATGATTTAATTCTTTGAAACTATTGTTTGGAGAATAAAACAAGCATGAAGTGTATTGGCTTTCTTAAATACTTCAACTTTGATCAAAAAATATAAACCCATCAATAGTATTTGATTTAAATATTCTTGAATGTCCATTCTCAATCTAATATCTGCCACTCACACTTGATTAAAGCCAGCAGTCAACTGACATGGAGTGCATTGTCTTCCCAAGACGTTCCACAAGTGATCTCACAAGAGTTTCAAATTGAGTTCATCACCATTGCAGCATAATTTATTCCGCTCAATTCTTCTTCAAGGGGTTTCTTTTATGAAATACATTCTGCACTGCATACAATACCTCAGTCTACAATAGCTGACAGTGATGCTTCCCATGAAATTACAGCTCTTTCATTCCTTGTATTGACCCGTGGGATCATCTCTCTCGAAAGGTATTCCTCTAAAAATAAAGAAAATGCATTTAAATGCCATCATCTACCATATCAAGTCCATGAAATAGAAGCTCCATCCCTTGGAATGGAAAATGTTTCTCACTGTTAATAATTTCACATTGTAACAACGCTTAAAGAGTTGTCAGAACTGTCAACTGAATCACTTGAGCAAACAGGGAGCCCTCTCTGAATTTCATCATCTTTTTTATATTCCATTGTCTCGTAGTCTAGCGGTTGATACAAACTATAATCTTTGTATCCAACACAGACAGTGCTGCTGTGAAAGCAAGCTACCACGTACCAAAGATTATAAATGTACCAAGGTTAAGGAACATCAAAAGAAATATTCATATTGTCTTCATCAAACTATTTTCAAAGAAAAATTCATTTTCAATTAAACAAAGTGATTATCATCAGTTGCGTGAAGGATTTAATGATAAGCAAACCTCACCTCAATGTTATCTCAAGAATAAATGCAAACAGCCCTCCAAAGGAATGGATTAAAATATCAGTAAAATGTGATAAAACAAAGATTGAAATTGACAATTGAAAAATAATGTTAATTAGCCATTTTAAAAGAGTTATGATTTTATGGAAAGAGGCTTTTTGGACTCCAGGATTATTAATTATTATGGTGTATTTATTTTAACGTACAAGGGCATCACTGCTTTCAATGACAAGCTCAAATATAATTAATAAATCACTGCAATGAAGAGTGAACTATTTACGCAAAGTAATACATAATCAAGATGAAGAGATCAGATTTGTACATTCTTCGCACTTCCATTTGCATATATTCATATCAGTCTTCCATTCTCTTGTTTAATGAAGAATATGGTAACAGCATTTCCCTTCTCTCTTTTCTGGGAGAACGCTTCCATTTAAAACTTTAATAAACTAGCATTTAACCAAAAGAAATCACAACACAATAATTGGCTTCAAAACAAAAGTTTTTTATTTATTTTCCATTTGAGAACAGTCAGACAACATGTACAAAGATATATGTTTGTCAAAAAACTCCTTAGAATGTGAATTGCTTCCTCTTCAAGGTGACAAGTATTTGAGAAGTGATTTTAACATTCAATGCTCCATTCCATTCAGAGTGGAACAATGCAAGGAATAGCATTTTCAGCATAACATGGAAGGTTTATAATAATAATAATCAAATACATTCCTTTAATATTTCATGAACTGTTACATTTTTCAATAAGTAAAACCATGCATTGGACAATAATATTGGTACAATGAATAAAACCATTTTAAGTAAAACGCTGTCCTCAAAATCCTCGAACACAAACTTGATATTTCTCCTAAGCATACTTTGCTTTCAACCTGTGTACTTTATTTAGCCATCGTCTATTGGTATTTATTCAGATACGAGTACTTTAATCATATTAATGCTGATAATACAGAATTACTCCTTTGGGAACAAAAGTTATGCTTTTTAAGTATCATTAAATAATTATTATATTCATTGCCAGAGCAGATGTAAAGCCATCGGCAATAATATCCAAATTAACGTTAACAGAAGATAATTAATCCCAAGACACTGTGGCAGATGTCCCAACAGTTACTTTATTCAGCCATCCACACAATCATTGCATTTCAATGAAAGAATTTCAGTGTGTCAAATTATTTTAACCAATTGCACCCATGCTCTATGGAAGGTTAATAATATCTATATTCATTCATTTAATATTTCATGAAATATTACAGTGAGTTAAGAGCATGCATTAAAGCCTGTACACACATTATATTGGTACATTATTGTTAGGGAAATATTTCAAGGGAATCTAATTGGAAACATGAAATAAGGATTTATTTGCAAAGGCATACATCTGATACTCAGGAATATTGTGCTAAAGGGGCAATTGAGACATGAATAAAGAGGATGGGGATATTCTTCCATCTTAAAACAATAGGAACATCTTGGCCAAAACAAAGAATGCAAATGAAATTGTTTCAATACAGGACTAGGCAGGGAAACTATATGAGCACCGATTTCACAAATCAACATCAAATAATTAAATATGTCTCCATTTCAATGAATCCAAAGGGAAACTTACAAATGGTAAATATAAATATGACATGGTCAATATAAGGTCAAGCCATGGAATCCCCACACTCAACACAGGCATATTTTAACCATATGAAATTAAAGTTTATTTCACAAATGATGGGGGTTTTTTTTATTTTTACCACAATATTAAGGAGAAAATCATCAATCTAACTTAAAAAGATCTTCATTTAGTCCTACATTTCATTCCTCCAAACTATTGGTTCAAAAACAGAAAAAATAATTTAATTGCATTAAAATATTTTATTCTGTGCAACATTTAACTCATTGATTGGACAATCTACATGGAAAAGCGGAAAATATACATTTTCAGACTACTTGAGTAAGTAAACCAAAGTACAAAGAAATTAATGCGGAAATCCACCATTGGAGCTAATTAGGAACGAGATCGAAGAGAAGGCACTGTTGACTCGAGAGTCGCCATCACATGACCCTCGAGATATTCAAAGAGGAGAGGGAGTCCACGGCGAAGTTCCGATATCTGTGGGGAATTCGATCCATATTTGACCAACAAGTTAGGGATTATGGATATCAAATATATCTCCTTTGCCCTCTGAGTTTTGTTCTCTAATGCCTCTTTAACAAAAAGATATACATTTCCCTCCCTTTTCTTCCTTTCCTCTGCTTGCCGAAGTACTTCCTCGAAACGCCGTCTGTTGAGAGTGTCACTCTCTGCGTACGGTCGCCCTCCGTTCTTGAAGGCAAGGTGCACGGCCAACTTACACAGCTCAGAAGAAAGAGTAGCAGCGCCCCATTTTGCTTCCAATTCCACACCCTCCCTTATACACCATCCCCCAACGTACACCTTCATTTCTGAATAATCTGCAAATGAGAGTAATGGACTTCCGTCCTTCTCCTCTCCATCGTAATTAATCACCCTGTCCTTCATCCTCCCTATTGTAAAATAGGAGCAGTCGATGTGAACGGAGACCCCAGACTGCTTAACAATGAATCTCAAAATGGCAGCCGTCAGGGGACTCTCCGATTGTAGCCTTCCATAAATACGCCGAACACAGGACTTCTCTTTGTCGTCTGCATTCAAGATGGTCGTGATGCGCATCATAGCATCAACGCAATCCCTCTCCCCTTCATTGGCTGCTGACCCTGCCCCGGCCACACCCTCCCTCGCCCCACACCCACTCACCACCGCATCCAGAGAAGCGCTCTTTTCAACGAGAGAGGTCACTCCAGACTCCAAAGCAATCAAGAGTGTGTCCCTCGCTTCCAATTCCCGTTTCAACTCCATAACAGTCTCTTTCAGGGATCCAATTTCCCTAGACACACCAAGAATCAGTTCCTTCAAAGCGGTAAACTGACCTGACATTTCAGTTTGAAGTAATGGAACCTCACTTGGAGTGTTGCAGCTACATGAAGCCATTGGAACTGATAGTCTACGCGCACTGTTGTGTTGGTGCACCACTCGCACCAGCATCAGGATCTTCACTCTAGCTCTATGATTGGCGTCATCAGTCCTGCTGGCGCTCATCTCTTCGGCTACCTGCAGAAGGTCATCACCATCTGCGTCCCTCAGCCTGGGGTCCGCTCCCATCCCCAGCAGTCGCTCCACCCAATCGTGCTTCCCAGCCCGAACTGCCACGTGGAGCGCCGTCCGTCCCCGCACGCCCCTAGCGTCCACGTCCTCCACTTCCCCCAACAATCCCTCGCACTCTGACAAGGGGGAGCGATTGAATAAGGCAAAGAACACTCGCTCTTCTATGGAGAGAGAGTCGTCTGCTTGGTGCGCTTCCATTGGTGCTGTGGAGTGAAGCGGAGGAAAGGCGTTCAATTGATTGGAGGTGCACAGGTGCCTGGATTTGAGGAGGAAGATATTCTTCGTTGACTCTATCTTCTCATTCACTGCAATTGACGTAAGAAAGAAGGTGGATTTTACAAACAATAAGTAGTACCCAGATATATCAAAACACTTGGCTAGTACTCATAGATGGCAATATGATGACATTACATTTTTGCAGATTGTTTAGGTCTAATTGACCCTCTTAGTGCGGTGGGGATTCCAGGGGTACTTAGTGAAAAGTGCCAAGGGTAATTTAAGAAAATGTATCACCTTAGGAAAAATACATTATGAAGTTATTTGTTTAGATATCCATTTGCAGTTTTTTCTTATTTCAAAATAAAATATTGTAGTTAATACTGATGTTATACATTTACATCATCTGAAAATAAATGTAATTATTACAGGATTATAAATTTGACGAATATTTTTTTAACAATAATAATTCGATTTTTAGACAATACAAATATTTTTTTAAGCATTTTTTAATTAAACTACCATATTTAAATAAAAGAAAGAATCCAAAAGACCTGTAGAAAAAATTATTAATAAATAAATAATAACCAGCGAGTTACAAATTTTTTGTCAGCCTCTGCATAGTTCGATTTTGTTGAAAAGTCTGAACTAACTGAGTTAAAAATTGGGACTTTTCCCCTTTTCATCGGGCAGTTCATGTAGCACCTATGGTTAATCAAACAAATGCTGTGCACACCTTTCTCGCACTTTATGCACGGGACCTTTTTCTCTTTTGGCCATGTTTTCCACTACAAAGCACACAATTTTTTTCTTTTCTCCCCAGTAGTTGCTGCAGTTCAGCTCTTGATCCATGTGCACTAGGAGATGAGTCACTCTGCCTTTCCGAGCCATTCCTGCTCAAGAGACTTGATACATGATGTATATTGAAGTCTTGTCATTTTTTTAATGAGATTATTTTCTTTGTATATTATATAGGAATTGAGAACCATACGAGCAATTACACAAGAGACAACTTTCCTCTAATACTTTACGGTACGCACCATCATATCAGATGTATCAATCCCTCCCATGTAACTATTATTTAAATTTATTATTAGTGGCCTAACCATTTCTTGATTTCTTCTCCTGATTAGATGGGATGGACGGCAAGAGAAACCAAAATGATTACAAAGCAGTGCTCTCATTTCCATCGTATCAACAAAGTCTGAATAAGCAGTTATATATCAACACCACCACAGCACAACACATTCAAGAGCTTACAGATGAACACAGATTAGTAGCCTATCAGTGGTTCTTCATAAGACCACTTAGCAAAAAAAACTGGCAGACAATTAGGCTGAGCTTCCACACATGTACAAAACTGAGACATGTACAAAACTGAACGTAAAATTACAGTTACAGCGATTTATCCGCCCGCCCCACTAAGAGGGTTAAAATATCATTTTTGCTTATTGAAAGAGGAATTCCTTTCTTTACAAATTGAAGCAAATATTCTCTCCAAAGGTGTCCATCCTTAAAACATCAAATGGCTTTTGTCTTTGACTTAGGGGAGTAACAATAATAGCAATTGACTTCAAGTTTTCATTAACGAACTAAGTATACAACAAAATTGCACTGAGTAATTATATAGCAAAATTCCATTACTGGAAATCAATTTCTTTCAAAATAGACCACCATCGCACTAACAAACATTAGAACTGATAATAATTCGTGTAAATGGAAACATTTTTTTTGGCGACCTGCGTTAGAATGAAGATCTTTTTTCAAATGAATCTAACTTTTGACCCAACTTTGGGGGAGAAATTACATTGGATTAAAAACAGGGATATCGTGCTAAGGAAGCCAAAAGTCAGTGCCGAGTATATTAATACAATGGGTGTAGGAGATAGGGCATATCAGCACCTAACTAATTACCCCATTGTAAAGCAAACGGGGAATCAGTATTATAATATAACTTTTTTCACTTGTCGGACCAAGCCCCGTCTTTCATTTACATTAACAAATCAATCAAATGGAATAATAAAAAACTGACATTTTAGGTGCAGAAAAAATTAAAATCCCTTCGAGAAAGTGGTTAATCCATTCAGCAAATAAACTATCTCAATAAACATTATGATATTGGACACAATGGGATACATTTCTACTTACCAATATTGCTGCAATTGGTATATGATTGTCACGAATGGCGATCCAATTTGAAAACTTCTTCCAGAAAAATAGAAATTTCAATTTCTGCTCGGATCACTAGGAAACCAAGTTCTCCACTGCTGACAAACTCTGTAATTGAGATCAGAAAAGGAGAAATTTAAATTGGTTCAATGTCTTATCCAACTAAATGCAACTGATGGCAGCCATTTCGGATATCTCTTTCCTTGGAGGTTAATCTTTCACCCATCTCATATAAAGATGGGAAGAGCATGACACATCCAAATCCCAGTAACACGGGGACACTGATTAATCTCCCACCCTCGAAAGCCCAATGCACTCTGCCAGACAAGTGGGCACAGATAATTAGACCGATTGGGGTCTTCATTGGGGCGAAATTGAGACCAAATGGTACCTACTCCATTCCACCCATCATCATATACGTAGTATTAAGGCCATTATAATCATTAATACATGCACACACTGTACACATAGACATGCAAACACATATGGACATAAAATGCACACAGATATCGACTTAGGGCCATAGATTTCCGTGCCATGGTGCGCGAAATTAGGTTTACTTAGAGATCATGTCGTAGATGAAGCCGATGGAAAGAAATATTTGCATAAATACTTAACCGGCAAGAAATATCCCGAATGAAATTGATGGGATACGTGGATGCCTGCGACACACAGGAATAACGCCTCCTTCAGTTGGGTATATTCTTAGTAAATTTTGTGTACCCAATAGCAACAAAAAGCAAAATTTAATTTCAATTCATCAACAATTCTATAGAGGTTGATAATGTGAAACTGGTGATACATTTTCAAATCATCAGAGTAAAAGTGACCATTGCAATTTGGAATACATTCACTAATATAATTTATATTAAGTTTAATCAGTTGTTTTAACCACTGAGAGTAATTGATGGTTTCTGGCGTATCTTTATGGAACCGATTCATTATAAATAAATGAAAGGACTAACTTTGTAGTTCCACAGGAGCGATTTATTCCCACGACCCGGGTTTCGAAGTAAAACTTCATCATCAGGTGAGCTCTCTAGATTTGCAGCCCTTCTTATACAAGGGCTGCAAATAGCTTGTTTGGAACTACAAAGTTAGTCCTTTCAATTATTTACGCTGAGAGTAAGTGAGGTTTTAAGAGGGCACTTGTCAGAGGACCTATTGCAGACATTACACTGTGTGTAATGTATCATACTTGGATTTTATCGAGCTACTGCTAAACAAGAAAATATCTTTCGATGCTTATTTCTCTTGTTATGAAGCTCTCAAATCTACTCCTTATGAATCGAACGCATTGAGAGAAAGATGGGAAGTAGGGAAAAAACTAGGCCTTGGCCTGATTTTTCAAGTTCACGTGACGACTCAGTGTACCATGTCGTTCAGCTTAAAATAATAAATGTATACTTAAAATGGTATCTCAAGCCGCTGAATCGCGACCATTACTCATTCAAATAAACGTATTGCTTAACAGAAATTGATTTACTTAAAGGAGAGAACAAGGAAAGCCTAGAATTAGAGTAAGATTCAGAACAAACGAGTTTAACGATGACACTGAAGGAATTATAAAGGTAGATCAGACCACACAAAATAAGGGAGATAGATTTCAGCACAGAGAGAAACAAATACTCATTCTTTCCCCGAACAATCAGAAATCATTACAGATAGAAACGACGGAAGCCTATTCGTTTGTTCAAATATTAGACCCCCAGATTCTAACAGGGACGTCCTGCACAAGCTCAACGAACGAATATCCACTTTCAGCAGCAGATGTATAACAGTATTATAATAAAGACTGGTGTCACAAATTACCTTCAATTGACTGGGACGTGTAATGCGTAGGGCAATCTGCCAAAAACCATGACTCATGCCGATAACTTCTTCATATATTCACAAAACACCCTTGAGAACAAATTGTCAAATCACCAACATGGAGCCCAAGTATTCTAGATATATTTGTGAATTCTTTTAAGCCCGAAATCATTTCTAACAGTGAAATAATAGATGGACGCAGTGAACATAACGCTATCCATGTCGAGTTATGAACTAAGTTCGTCAAATTTAAAAAGACAACCCTAAAATAGACAAACAAAGCGAGGCAAATCTGAACGGACCACGAGAATATTTAAAAATAGAATTACCAGGATAAAACAATTAATATCCACTCATATCCACAAAACACTAGAACAAATAGATAAATTACCAACACGGGGTTAAAGCATACTAGATATATGTGCTAGATATTCTTATAGGTACATGTGCATGGTGCATTCCTATTGAAGCAAGTCACGACGAAGAATGAAAATAGGCTTCGTAAATGCTGTCCTAAAATAAGACAGTAAACACTGGGTTCACTAACAACGAGCAAATGAATGGGCAGGTTAATAAATTTACTAAATTTAAAATCAGTGGGAAAATATCAAGAAGTAGATAGCAAAATGAAGCCAGGGAAATAACACAACATTTACACCATGCAATTTGAATAATTACAGGAATCATTGGAATCCGTAATGAAGAACTTTTACGAAAACTACCACACCGGACGAGAAAGCCACGTGTATTCCATGAATCATACAAAATTTTGAGTACGATGAAATACTAAAATTTCGGACAGCATAAATTGTATTGATATGGCAAAGCAATGTTATCCATTCAAATATAAAGCTACACGTTATCAGTTATCACTAAGTTAAGAAGAAGAACCGACTGTAGAGGAAAATGGATGCCGACACGTGGTGTTTAAAAGAACGCCATTTCCTATTAATCCACAAGTTGTCCGATATTCAACTTGGTCAAAAGATCTTCAACGGATAAACGGGAATTTCGTTAATAATAGAAATACCTTTAAACTGTAGCAAGGAACTTTAACGAAAACTGCATAACAACACATTATAACAAAACGTGTCGAATCAGCCTATTGAAACAGTACCAGTGCCATGGAACAATGAAATATCTTGCACAATATATTATTTTAATGCGGCAATTCATGTTTAGGGGAGAGGGGGGCACAGTGAGACAGCGGGTACAGTGAGACAAAATTCATAATATCGTTTTGAAATACGTGCCGAAGAAGTAATTCTGACTGCCGATAGATGTCCTAAGGACCTACATCTTCGCGGGATTTTGAATCTCTGCGGCCATTGTAGGTGTCGTTGGATTCAGAAGTTTATTTTGGTTCAGTAAGATATAATTATTCGGTCAAATACTTTAAAGTATTTTGTTTTCTGCAATAGGAATATTACAAAAATCCTTTAGTTGTGACCTAATGGAAACATTCAGAAATAATTCAGGTATATATTTTCCGATTAGCATTCTTAGGTGTTTGGATATTACTGTCAATGAAATTTTTGGGCATTCGGGGCACAGTGAGACAAAAGCTTAGGGGGTACAGTGAGACACTGTCTCAGTGTGCCCCATGTGAATTGCTTCATCACATCATGTAAATATTCTAACATCCATGTGCTTTTACGTTTTTAGTGTTTCAGTATGGTACGTAATAGAAATAGAAAGACAACATTTGGGTTGTTCACAGAAGAAGAAATGTCTGGTGCAGTAAATTTAGTAATAAATGAAGGGTATTCAATTCGTTCTGCAGCAAAAATTAAAGGAGTGAAATTCCAAACACTACAAAGGTTTTTTAATTTATAATTTAATATAATTTTATATTTATATATTTTTTATATTATTTATATTTTTATATTATTATTTTTATATATATATATATTATATTTATATTTTTATATTATTATATATATTTATATTATTAAATTTATATATTTTAATATAATAATAATTTTTAATTTAATTTATACACTACAACACTACAAAGGTTATTTAAATCTTTCAAACACTTTTATTATTCTGCCATAGATTCTTATATGATGTCTCATCCAGGTAAAACATTAACAATTTATGGCATTGCAGAGTGTGTAGGAAATGCGTTTGACAAATCTATGACCATTACCAATATGAAGAAAGGTTTCTCAAGTACTGGTATATACCCTTTTGATAGTAATCTTTTCACTGATGATGACTTTATGTCCTCATCAGTAACAGATCGACTGTTGAATCAGCAAGATAGATCCTCAAATGGAGTAATGTCCCCAGTTAGTAATCATATGCCAATTTTGGCTAATTTGGGAGGCATTACCGCAGCAAATGATACAGATATTGGCGGTGCTACAGATGGTGGTAACTCAACATACATTAGCCCTAGAGAATTCAGAGGTTTTCCCAAAGCACCACCTAGGAAAACTGATAGTAGACGGAGACGGCTAGGTAAAACCTGCATTGCTACGGACACGCCCATTAAAAATGCAATTGCAGAGGAAGAAAGGGCCAGAGAAGAAAGAAAAAGGAAGAAGGATGCGAGGATAAAGCTCATCATCGACTTCAACCTTAAATCTCAACCTGAAATCTCAATGGAATCAAGGAAAAGATTCAAAAATAGGGATCCTGTAAATTCATGTTTTGAAAAAAACTATATTGATCACAAGGAAGTATCAGATTCAGCCACTGACATTGATTGCCTCCCACAGGTTGGTCCTTGTTTTGAAGAGTTAGATCAGGAGCCAGTGGAAGGTGACTATGTTCTTATTGGGTTTAGACGTAAAAACACCAAGGTATTCTATGTAGGGAAAATTTTGAAGAATAAGGATGAAGATGGTGACTATGAAGTTTGTTTCCTACGTAAAAGCAACAAAATTGCAAATCCATTTGTTTATCCTCTTTTAGAAGATGCAGCATCAGTGTCAGGAAGTTCAGTAAAAATGATATTGCCTCCACCTTTCAAGAGTGGTTTAACTAAACGACAACTTGGTCATATAAAATTTCACATTGACTTCAGCATGATTAATATCCGTTAACAAGATGTTAAAGTTACTAATATTGTATTTAATATTTTTTCCTTTCCATATATATGTAAAAAAATAAATTCACCTTTAAAGAAATAATTCAATGTAATCATTTGAAGATTTATATATCTTGTCTCAGAGTACCCCATACTATGTCTCACTGTACCCCTCATTGGGGCACAGTGAGACATATATTTTAACTTTAGTCTTTGAAGAAAATTTATGCCAATTGCTGAATTTTGGCATTCGAAAAAATTCTATATTAATCCTTAATATGTGCTTCATTCATACGTAAAAAAAGATTTTTACATTCAGCGATAAGCTTGCTCATAAAAAATATAATAGCCAAAACTGTCTCCCTGTGCCCCCCTCTCCCTTACAGATATAAACCAATACTCATTAATTACCCGAATAACCAGAAATAATTACAGTAAGAAGTCACTTTATACATACAACCTTAGATATATAACCTTGAAATAACAAATCGGAACAAAATTAAACATTGCCAAGATGTTAGGTCTACTTGTAGGAGCATGCCTCTGTTAGCTGGTGGTTTTGAGTGTTTGCGTATTTTGGAAGGACTGAAGAGGAAAGGTTATCCCGACCCGTGAATTTTCGAACGAAAGACCGTTTTTTCTATAAATGCAAATAATTCTACCAAATATGCTAATGAATGACTAGTTAACGTTAAATATTAACTTGCGAGAAGTAAATTAAGTACTCACGAAACACCCTGCCGGAAGGGAAGGCCTCTGAGGAACTTGTCGCTCCGACTTGCAACTGCAGAATGAGATATGTGAGCAACTGCCGGACGCCCACTCCCGTCTTGGGACCGAAGAGTCCTCTTAGGCTTTTAGAAAATGAGTCGTCTCATTACTTTTTTTGGCTACGTGGAAAGGCACTTACTAAGGAAGATAATTCCATCAAGCCCACCCTTATGAGATAAGCAAGTTCTTTGCATTTATGGTTCGCCATCACCTTCTGTTCCTCTTCTTTTCTTGGTATGATCTTCATATCTCATTTCTCTTGAATCATTGTTGCGTCATCCTTTTTTTGTTTCGTTATAACAGTAGCCAGGGCAACAGGCCACATCCACCCTATGGAATGTCATTTGTTAGATTTCTTTCTCGAGAAATAGAAGTAAAAAAGCCTTGTATATAACCTCGTAATGTCATTGGTTTCCTAGGGATATGCCGTTTTTAATTGAAGATAATTTAGAAATTTAAGTTGAACACCTGGACAAAGAAGGAGAATTGGGTTTTGGATGTGATGGTGCCATTTCAAGTTGGGAAGTTTCCGTCGGAAGGCAGTTCTTAGAGAAGAAAACGGGCGACCGGGAAGAAGTCCAGGATTAAAATAAGATGTCAGTAGTGCTCACTACAAGGTCAAAGGAGGGATATTGTGTACTGGTGCCCCGCCTGCAATGCGAGCCTATATTTAAACAATTATTTCGAATTATATCACTCAAAAATTGAACTTTTAGAACGGAGCTTCAATTCTAAAACGTGATTATAGAAGTGAAAATGTAGAATGAATTAATTACCAAAAAGGAATGAGCAATTTTAAATTAAGTAATCTTTTTAAATGTTATAAATAATATTCAATCTTGCTGAGATTTTAGAAACATTAAATATGTTTAATTTAAATATTGCTAACAGTATTGTTCGTGTAAAATATCAAATTTTCAAATTCTTATCAATGGAAGGATTATCAGACAATGGAGAAATCAAATTTAAAATGTAATTGGGAAAGGATATCTTTATTTTTTCCCAACATAATCATGACCGTTAATTTTGGTTGCTATTCATTCTGGGAAAATGTCTTTGATTCTGAAACAGTTTATAAAATCCTTCATTTGAGGGTTCATTGAAAATAAATCTTGATGCAAATCCTGCAAGAATATCACATGCAATCCTAATTATTCGTGGCGATACCACATTTCTCAGAGGGAAATTAGGATTGAAGTATATATAATAACTGTCAACGTCGACAGAAGTAAATTATTATGTATATGTGTTTGTGGGTCGCGGTAGTCCAGAGCGTTGGGATTGATAATCGGAGGGGCCTGGGTTCGATTCCCGGGAATGGCACTCGGGCATCTGCAGGTCCACCGAAACTAATCTATTCTTCGGGTACCAGGTGATCTAGGGAAACCCAGGGAAAGGAACTGGCCGCCTTTCCCTGATGTGTGAACTTAGCACACCGTCGGACTTTGTCTTGGGATAACTTTTCCATCAACCACCAAAATGACCTTTCGGGGTTGATTACTGTTTATATGTATTTGAATATATTTGCCGACATTTACTCAAACACGATGATACTCCATCTATTACAACTATTTGCTCGGGGCGTATTTAGATGAGTCATTAATCCAGTCTAATATATGCAAGTTTGCATGTGTAATTAGCACCGTACCGTAGGAACAGATGCCAAGTAAGGACTAAATTGCTTAGCATCAAATTGAAAAAGAAAAAACATGGCACATGGCGAAGTAAATGGAATTTGGAAGCATTCAGAACAAAGGGAGTAAAGGAGTATCAGAAGGCTGTGGGGAATATTTTGGTTGATGAGGAGGGGAACGGGGTACTTCCTATTGAGGAAAAATATCAACGAATAAGAGCATCAAAAGCCACAAGAGAAACCAGTTGTGAGGGGGGACGGATGGACAGAGAGTCCGGATGGTCAGTGTTAGGAAGAGGAGTATGGCATGGGGTGACAATTATCACTTGTGGTATTTAATACACATGATGGGCTTTTGTTTATACATAATTATTATTCTTTTATTATTATTATTATTATGTCATTAAAACCCTTTTCTGTCATTATTATAAATTAATTACAACAGAAATAAAATTATACAAGTCCTTTAGCGCCCCTCACTGACAACTTTCCTCCGATTTCCCCTTCCTGCAACCACCCCCCATGTAATACATGTCCGCTTTTGATATCTGTTCCCCACATGCCCTCAATGCCCCCTCACCTCCTTCCCACGCTACTTACCTCTCGAAGAAGATTATGTATCTTCTGACGTGCAAACATAGGCCCTTCACATTTTACATTCACCTTCTCTATTCAATCGAACAATCTGTGCTAATCCTTTTGTATTTCTGCCTCAATCTCTTCTTTTTCTATCCCTTCCCATGCAAATTCCCACAACCTTACCTTCGACCAATGTTTCTTTCTCCCTAAGCACCCTAGAATTAGTACAAATACAGCCACCACTATAAATGTGAGAGTTTGCTAATCCAAATATATTTATTAGGGCAATTTTACCCACTTAAGTTTTCCCTAAATAGTTATCCCTGAACTGTAAAGTAGCCGTTGGGCTCTTATGGAGCGTTTCTTGCCGAGCATGGTGTCCCGTCCGAAAAAATTAGTAAATTGTTCCCGAAAGACAAATTCAGAATTACTTTCTATAACAAACAAAATCTAAAAATGTTCATAAATAAAATTAAGATAAAGTTGAGCCACTGGAAAATAGTGGGATATATGAAATGGTTTGCGGGGATTGCAGTGCGAGGCACATCGGACAGAGTGGTCGAGCGGTGCGGACAAGAGCGGAGGAACACAAGAGGTGCTACAAGAAGTGTAACCTAGCCCAATCCCACTTTGCCAAACACCTGTGGGAGGAAAATCACACCAGTGATTTCATCCCCAAGATTCTACATCGTGAAGAAAAGGGGAGGAGGATGGAAAGGAAGGAAGAGTTGGAGATCCGGAGAACAATGAAGAAACATCCTTTACTCAATGACATTCTGTTTGAAAACGTATCACCTCTCCTGGAAGCCTCCCTAGCAATAACAGAAAAACAGAACCTCTAACCCCTTCCCCCTAACTCCCATTGACTCCTAACCCGTACCTTTATCCCCATTAGCCATTGACTCAAATTATACCGACCAATGAAATTTTTCCCCTCTCTTAACCCACCTTCCAATCCCCCCCCCCACTCACTAACGCATTTCCTGGTGTTTCCTACCCTCTCCCACATTCTTTCATACCTACTCCCCTCCCCGCCCCCTCTTCCCACAACTCCCCCACCCTATCCAGAAGAGGGTATATATACAATGATTGTGACTTTGAACTTTGTACCTGAAGATGACGCCGTAGTGTCAAAACTAGTCGTACCTGTAATAAAGTGGTGGTTTGGAACAAAGTGTTTCTTTTTCATTTATTAGGTCCTCATCATGTTTATATCATATCCTCACTTTATGCATTCCTACTTGTCTAACTGCAACCTGTAATTGGTTGCGTTCTATCTCTAAAAATCATTGAATATGTTTACAGATTATACTCAACAGTTATTTTTCCGAAGTTGGGTTAAATGTAGTATTTATTTTAATTAATATGTTCAGTCATTTGATTTTCGTTTTCTAAATGACTCTTCGTTAGATTTTACATCTTCTCTTAAATTTGCTGGCTTTTCGATTTCTTATGTGTGCGATGGTGGTCTATTTTTCTAGAAATTCATTTCTTTAGGATTTGAATCTGTAATAAAGAAAATTTAATTAGAAAGAGCGTTGTCTAAACCGTTTTCATAAAGTTTTTAAATATATTTAAATGATAATTTCATTCATTAGTTAAGTATAATACTAATGTTTCAATGCCATCCTGTGGAAAAACTCTTGGAAAACGTGGAAAAGCTTGTTGATTATACAGAGGAATGGAAATATTTTTGACAAGGCTACTTTTGCTTTACCATTTTGTACCAAAAGAACATCTCTGCAGTATATGTGACGATCACCTTAACATTGAAACAAGACTTATCTGATGCCTCTTTCTTGTCAATAGGAAGTATATTCATCCTGAAATCCACGCACCTGTGTACCTCCGACCAATTGAACTGCTTTATTCTTCATCCCACCAGCACCAATGGAAGCACAAGAAGCCAATGACTCCCTGTCCACAGAGGAGCGACTGTTCACTTCTATAATCAATGGCTCCCCATTGTCGGAGTGCGAGGGATTGTTGATGGAAGTGGAGGACGTGGACGCAAAGGACATGCAAGGACGGACGGCACTCCACGTGGCAGTCCGTGCGGGGAAGGACGATTGGGTGGAGAGACTGCTGGGGATGGGAGCGGACCCAAGGCTGAGGGACGGACAGGGTGATGACGTTAACCAGCAGGTAGCTGAGGTTATGAGCACCAGCAGCACTGATGACACCAACTTGAGTGCTAGAATGAAGATACTGATGTTGGTGCGGATGGTGCATAAACGGGATGGTGTGCAAAATAGATTTCAATCGGTTCCAATGGCTCCAGTTAACTCTGAAATTGGTGTGTCAGAACGAATTGAATCACCGAGAGAAACAATTGTGGAGCAGAACAGGGAATTGAGGTCGAGGGATGCCCTCTTGATTGCTTTGGAATCCGGCGTGACCTCTCTCGTCGAGAAGAGCACCTCCCTGGAGGGGACGGTGCGTGGATGGGCAGCGAGGGAGGGCGTGGCTGGGGCATCTGTGGTAGTCACTGAAGGAGAGTGGGTCGATGCAAGGGAGAGGGAATTTGTAGATGCGATGATGAAGATCACGACTATCGAGAATGAAAACTTTGAAAAGGAGTCCTTTGTTCGGGATATTTATAAAAGGCTCCAATCGGAGAGTCCCCTGACGGCTGCCATCTTGAGATTCATTGAGAAGCATCCTGATGTCTCCATTCACATCGACTGCTCTTCCGTCACAATAGAGAAGGTGAGGAACGCATGGGTTAAGGATCATGACGGAGTGCAGAAGACTGGAAGTAGTTTCAATTCATATGCAGATTATTCAGAAAAGCGGGCGTATGTTGCAGGAGCAAGAAGGACGTATATTGGAGGGATTGAGAAAGTTCATGAAATGGATTCAGTATGCGCTCCACGTCTTGTTGGTGCGTTGTGTCAGTTGGCCATGTACATTGCCTTCAAGAACGGAGGGAGACCGTATGCAAAGGATGACACTTACAGGTGGCGTTTTGTGGACATACTTTTGCATGCACTTAAAATGAAGGAAACTCACACGGATTTAAATGCTATTGTTAGAGATGCATTAAAAGATCTGAATCGGCTGAGCATGGAGTTATCTTTGATATCCACAGTCCCTCAAATGATCGCCCAGTATGGATCGAATTCTAAAGAGGTATCAGAGCATCGCCGTTTATTTCCTCTCCTCTTTGAATATTTCGAGGGTCATGTGATACGGACTCTGGAGCCAATTGTGTCTCCTTAATGCTTACATTTCTGAATTCGCTTCCATTAAAGAGTTTCCTCATTAGTTTATTTGTACCCTGTCTTTCTATTTTGATAGAAAATGTTTGTTTTTCACTCCCCTAAGATAATTAATTATTAAGAGTTAAATGTTGCACCGGTCATTTTCCTTTAAAACATTATATTTCAATTTTGTTTTTGTTTGCAGTGATACATGTATGCCTCTTCTCTTTTGTTTTGCGGAGGTGTGCATCGCCAGAGAGTTCAAAAGTGATTTTTTTGTAAATTTTGGATCCAATTGTTTGGATGAATTAAATGTAATTGTTACATAATTAATTTGGAATTCTTTTAAATTCTTACATTGAATCGTTGCCTTTATTCCAATTTCTGTTGTTTAATTGAAACTTTGTGTTTAGTATGCCTTGTGAGAGCAGTTTTGGGATCATACAAGAGAATTGTTTCGACAATCTTTTACAAGAAATTTGCGATTGCATTAGGTTTCCATTTCTTGTTAATGAAAATAGCACTCGGAGTATCAAAGTGAAGTTTAAATATATCTTGGTAGCACTCGGAATGCAGAATGAATACCGCTACCAATGTAATACAATATTCCTTCAACATCATATGCAATGAAATCCTTATTTCATGGTTCCATTCCGATTCTCTTTAAAGGAAATCATGATTTTGTTAAAGTTAATACTATCACTCAATATTGAACATTGCAAACTCGAGAATACTCCCAAATATTTTTCATATCTGCTTTAACTGCATTAACGTTGCCATTTAAGGTAAACATCTAATTAATTATTATGCCCAAAAAGTATATTTTTCAATTGGGGAATAATGGCAACCCAATTGCTTACCTCTGAGCAGTTTAATTTTGTGAAAATAATCTGACATACTGAAACTGTTTCATTGAAATGCAGATTGTGTTGATGGCTGTAATGGTCAGTGTAATTTAAGTGTAATATGTTGTACCATCAAAT
The DNA here is from genome assembly GCF_022747635.1 of Hetaerina americana. NCBI lineage: Eukaryota > Metazoa > Arthropoda > Insecta > Odonata > Calopterygidae > Hetaerina > Hetaerina americana. The sequence continues at coordinate 79,343 of NW_027286348.1, forward strand.
TTCAAATCTTGTAAAATACAGTGTATAAATTACATTATTGTTAATAAGTGTACAAAAATAATGTGTGCAATGGTTTCCATGTATGATATTAATTGTTGAAAGATACAATCATTCGTGAAATATTAGATAAGTGTTCATGATTTGTATTGATCTTTCATGGTATGTAAATAGAATTACTCAAATAGTTTCCCTCAGAATGTAATTGAGCATTTAATATTAACACCACTCCTAAAATACTTTGATATGGACTTCTTGATGAGGAACAAACAAATGTTCTGAAGAAATCTTTGAAGTCTTTGTAATTGTATTCTCATTGTTCTGGAATGGAAAATAAATGAAAACAATTGAATTTTTAAACTTATAAATGTATTTTTCTTTACAATCAATACATAATATCACTTGAGCAAACCCAGGAAAGAGGTTGGTGGAGTTTCTATTCAAGGAAAGCCTCTTAAGGAAAGGAAGCAGTCTGGGGTCTCAGTTCACGTCGTCTGCTCCTCTGACGCAATAGAGAGGATGAAGGGAAGGGTGATTAATCACGACGGAGGGGAGGAGGACGGAAGTTTGTTCTTTTCATTTGCAGATTATTCAGAAATGAGGGTGTATCTTGGGGGAGAGAAGGAAGATTGGGGGAAGAGAAAGGAGTTGCTGCTCATCTTGTTTCTGCTTCGTATCAGTTGGCCATGTGCATTGCCTTCAAGAACGGGGGGAGGACCATACGCAGAGAGTGAAGCCCTCAACAGACAGTTTCCAGGAAGTACTTTGGCAAGCAGAGAAAGTAAAGAAGAGGGAGGGAGATGTATATGTTTTTTGATAATGAGGCATTAGGGAACAAAACTCTAAGAGATGTATTTGATATCTGCAATCCCTAAAATGTTTGTCTATTTTGGATCAAATTCTCCAGTGATATCCGAACTTTGACCTGGACTCCCTCTCTTCTTTGAATATTTGGAGGGTCATGTAATGGCAACTCTTGAGTCAACAGTGCCTTCCCTTCGCTCTCGCTCCTAATTACTTTACATGGTTAATTTCCACAATAATTTCTTTGTACTGTGATTTATTGACTCAAGCACTCTGAAAATTATCTTTTCTGCTTTTCCACCAAGATTGTCCAATCATTGAGTTAAATGTTGCATCGAATATTATCATTTAATGCAATTATTACTATTAACATTTGGATTTTTTGCCGTCATACATGTATGCCTCTTCTCTTTTGTTTTATCATGTCAACATGAAGGAATTCAAAAATTGTTCTGTTAAATTTTGAACCAAATACTTTGAGAAATTCAGTGAAATTGTTAAGTATGTAATTTAAAATCCCTTTTATTTCTTATTGGTAATGATAGTCATGATGTCAATCGCAATTTCTACTTTTGAATTTGTTCTTTGTTGGGAAATTTAAGACTTGCCAAAGAAGTAGTGGATCAAATATTTCCTTCAAAATCAAATTTTGCACTTTTCCACAGATTTATTTGTAATGTACAAAGAGTTTCAGTTCATCGAGGCTTCTTCGGGTGCAAGAGAAGATTCAAATTGCATAATACATCCTATTAATAGTTCCGTTTGAGGAAGGAAGGGGAAAGAATAAGAAGGTAAGGTGGGCGGGGACTAAGAGGGGAAATATGGAAAACCCAAAGAATCAGAGAAACTAAAGAAATGGAGTGGCAAAGAGAGGAAGGGGGTGGGGAAGATAAGCACTTGTGGTCATTATTAAGAGAGGACTGTGGCAGATAGCTGGTGCCCTGGCAGTGGGAAGAATAAAGAAGGATGAAGCGGGAAGGGATGGAGGCAGGTTACATCTGTGGAAAAGTGCAAATTTGTTAATATCATAACGACGAACCTCAACTACAACTCACCTGGATCTGTAGAGTATATCATATAATTACTCTAAATATTGAGTGTATTGTATACAAGATATTTGCGAATTCATTGCAATTCCATTTGTGTATCTTGTAAATGAGAATTTCATTTGGAGGATTAAAGCGAAGTTTAAATATAAATTACAGTTTATTTGTGTAAATTACAGTGTATTACTTAAATTGTTGCTGTCAACAGAACCAATATAATCGGTGTAATGGTTTTAATGCATGAGATTACTTTGTGAAAAATATAATAGTTCATGAAATATTAAATGAATGTATATGATTTTTATTGTTACAAACCTTCCATGGCTCACTGAAGATGCAATGACTTAAATTGTTCCACTCTGAATGGTATACGGCATTGAATGTTGAAATCACTTCTCAAATACTTGTCATCTTGAAGAGGAAACAATGCTTATTCTAAGGAACTGTTTGACAAACGTATATCTTCGTACATGTATTTGTTTATTGTTCTTTCCAAATGTGAAATAAATAAATAACTTGTATCTTTAAACCAAGGCATCTCCATAAAGAGAGATGTTGAATGCTATTATCATGTTGGTCATTGCACAAGAGATTGGAAAACTGCTATGAAATCGAATGTATTCAATATTTCTAGAGTGACTTTGGGTTTTTACTGCTGTTATGATTCCTGATTGTTTGGAAGAATTATTATTTAAATCTGTAAACCTTATTTAATCCTTGTGGTTTGATCTACCTAAGCAGAGTGGCGCCTCGTATCTCAAGTGGCTCCCAGACTAATTCCCCTAAGAAAGACGTCACACACGTCTTCTTAATATAACGATTTCTATGACAAATCAGGTGGATTTGCACTGGACTTCCTGGGATCTCATTCTAGCCATATTTCCTCAACAAGGATCCCAAATACTCGCAGCAAATTAAAAATGAGGTCTAACTAGAGCAGAATAACACCTCTCTTTATCTTTCTCCTTACATTTCCCCCACCACTTGTTAATTGAAACCGAGATTATTCATAAGCAGATCTGTACATTGTCCTGATATATGCTCCCTGCGAAAGGCATTATCTTAGAACTACCCCCTAAATATTTAATATGATTGGTTACAGTCAGTACTGAGCCCTCTATTTCACAGTTAATGACCGGTTCGCCACTTCTTTTGTTCCAAAATCTCAAAACTGCGCATTTATCTCTGTTAAGCATTTATCCCCATTTATTGCACCAATCGGAGATTGTATCCAAGTCTCTAGAGAGTGGCTCAAGATCTAGTTGGCTCCTCATTTCCCCAGTTATCACTTTCTTAGGAAACCATAGGGAAAGGAGCTTGATCCCTTAATGAATACGAATGTGGGAATTTCTCACACAGTTAAGGGATTGGTATTGAGCAAACACTAAACCCTCACCTACCAAACTCTACCTATTCAAATGTTTGATGACGTCTTTAATGTATTCCTAAAACAATAAATACACTCTCTGCATTCTGGAACCATTACTAATTCAAAGGTTTTGCTAATTAATTCTGTCGTGACTCTGCTTCAATGACCATATTTCATTTAATACAAAATTACGGTCCATGTCAGAGTTTTAAAGAGCCTTTCCATCCTTAATAAACTGCCCTCTCACCAATTCCCTCCTCCTCGTGAAAGCCTCTTTGTCTAATAATGCAATTCATCTTCTTCTAATGTCCCTACCATGGAAACCTTTTTGGTCCAAAACACCCTTCCGAAATAATCTATTTTACCGGCTCTAGTTTCTGTCATCTTATTGTCACGTTTAACTTAGCCTTTCTCATTCTGGAAAAACAACATAACCTTCCTTGTTTATACCTTTCTTCACAGGCCATAAATATAAGACTAACCTTTCAACGGAATCAAGCCTAGTGAACAATGCCTATGCTAACTAAAAAACTAGAGCTTCATCTTCAGCAAAACTTACTGAATATACGGATTGCCCACCGATTTAAATTTATACATCTAGTTCTAATCCCATTAACGCCTCTTTGATCGTTTTATCTACACATATGTATAACCAAAAAACCAGTAATTAACAAGAAGTTTGGTTGGGTATGGGTGATGGTAGGGTTCACCCAGTATTAAGCCCGACGGCATGTAAAATTCACACATCAGGGTATGGCGGCCAGTTCCCTTCCCTTGGCCGATTATGGTTTCCCAGGAAGATCTGGTACCCAAATAATCACATAGCTTGGGTGGAGCTGCAGATGCCCAGGATGGCTTGCCTGGGAATCGAGCGAGGTGAGTGGGCATTGAGGGGTTGTGGGGAGCAGATTTCATAAGCAGACATGTTTTACATATGGGATGGCTGCAGGAAGGGGAAATAAGAGGAAATTTGTCTGAGGGGCGCTCAAGGAGTTATGATTTTATTTTTATTAAAATAAAATTATACTAATAACTAAAGTGCGTTGTAATGACATAATAATTACGTGTAAACCAAAACCCTTCGTCTATGTGAGACACCACCAATGATAATGGTCACCCCATGCCATACTCCTTCTTCCTAACACTCTCCATTCGGACTCTGTCCGTCCGTCCCACCTCACAACTGGTTTTTCTGGTGGCTTTTGATGCTCTCAATCGTTGACATTTTTCCTTGTTAGGAAGTACCCCACTCCCCCTCCTCGTTAGCCATAATTTTCCATACAGCCTGCTGATACATCTTTACTCTCTGCGCTCTGAATGCTTCCAAATTCCATTTACTTTGCCATCTTCCCTGTTTAATCTTTTTTCAATCGGATGCTAACCAATTACGTACTTTGTTGGCATTTGCTCCTACAAAAAAAAGTGCTAATAAAAATATATGCTTGCATATATTAGACTGGATTAATAACTCATCTAAATAGGTCCCGAGCAAAAAGTCGTAATAGATGGAGTAGCATCGTGTTTGTGTATATGTGGGCAAATATATTTGTATACATATAGTAATCAACCCGGCAGGACACATCGGAACGAGATGGAAAAGTACTCCCTGACAAAGTCCGATGGCGTGTGAAATTCACCCATCAGGGCAGGAAAGCCAGTTCCTTTAATATATACTCGTATATAAATGAACACATATAAACGGGTAGGTTTGGAAACCATGATAACAGGAGTTTATTAACAAGGCTTTTTTACTTCTATTTCTCGAGAAAGAAATCTAACAAATGACATTACACATGGAAGTGAGGCCTTTTGCCCTTGCAACGAAACAGAAAGAGAGAATGATACATAAGACTACGAGGTAAGGTATATACGACATAAGGTAAGAATACGACATTTTGAGCCGCGGCGCACATTCTGAACACATTGTCAGCTATCCACGAAAAATTCAACTTTGTAGTAATCCCAATTGTATCACGTCGCCATCTTTGGGGAAGAAAACGGACTCGTAGGTCTCGGACACGGCAGTTGGCTTCCGGCAGTTGCTCACGTGTTCTCCTCTCTCATTCTACGTTTGCAAGTCGGAGCGAATAGTTCATCGGAGGCCTTCCATTCCGGCGTTGTGTTTCGTGAGTACTCAATTTACTTCTCGCATATTTAGATTTTATGTTAACTAGCCAATCATTAGCATATTTGGTAGAATTATTTCCATTCAAAGCAAATAGCGGTCTTTCGTTCGAACTTTACGCGTCGGGATTACGTTTCCTCTTTAGTCCAAATTCCTTTCAAAATAAGAATTAACTGTTATGGTGTAACTGTATTTGTTTGAGTAAACATAAATTGCCGCATTAAAATAATAAATTATGCAAGATATTTCATTGTTCCATCGCACTGGTACTGTTTTAATTGGCTAATTCGACACGTTTTGTTATAATGTGTTGTTATGCAGTTTTCGTTAAAGTTCCTTGCTACAGTTTCAAAGGATTCCTATTATTAACGAAATTCCAGTTTATCCGTTGAAGATCTTTTGACCAAGTTGAATATCGGACAACTTTTGGATTAATAGGAAACGGCTTCCTTTTAAACACCAAGTGTCGGCATCCATTTTCCTCTACAGTCGGTTCTTCTTCTTAACTTAGTGATAACTGATGACGTGTAGCTTTATATTTGAATGGATAACATTTGCTTTGCCATATCAATACAATTTATGCTGTCCGAAATTTTAGTATTTCATCGTACTCAAAATTTTGTATGATTCATGGAATGCACGTGGCTTTCTCGTCCGGTGTGATAGTTTTCGTAAAAGTTCTTCATTACGGATTCCAATGATTCCTGTAATTATTCAAATTGCATGGTGTAAATGTTGTGTTATTTCCCTGGCTTATTTACCTATCTACTTCTTGATATTTTCCCACTGATTTTAAATTAGTAAATTTATTAGCCTGCCCATTCATTTGCTCGTTGTTAGTGAACCCAGTGTTTACTGTCTTATTTTAGGACAGCATTTACGGAGCCTATTTTCATTCTTCGTCGTGACTTGCTTCAATAGGAATGCACCATGCACATGCACCTATAAGAATATCTAGCACATATATCAAGTATGCTTTAACCCCGTGTTGGTAATTTATCTATTTGTTCTAGTGTTTTGTGGATATGAGTGGATATTGATTGTTTTATCCTGGTAATTCTATTTTTAAATATTCTCGTGGTCCGTTCAGATTTGCCTCGCTTTGTTTGTATATTTTAGGGTTGTCTTTTTAAATTTGACGAACTTAGCTCATAACTCGACAAGGATAGCGTCATGTTCACTGCGTCCATCTATAATTTCAATGTTAGAAATGGTTTCGGGCCTCAAAGAATTCACAAATATATCTAGAATGCTTGGGCCCCGTGTGAGTGATTTGACAATTTGTTCTCAAGGGTGTTTTGTGAATATATGAAGAAGTTATCGGCATGAGTCATGGTTTTTGGCAGATTGCCCTACGCATTACACGTCCCAGTCAATTGACGGTAATTTGTGACACCAGTCTTTATTATAATACTGTTCTATATCTGCTGCTGAAAGTGGATATTCGTTCGTTGAGCTTGTGCAGGACGTCCCTGTTAGAATCTGGGGTCTAATAATTGAACAAACGAATAGGCTTCCGTCGTTTCTTACTGTAATGATTTCTGATTGTTCGGGGAAAGAATGAGTATTTGTTTCTCTCTGTGCTTAAAGCTATCTCCCTTATTTTGTGTGGTCTGATCTACCTTTATAATGCCTTTAGTGTCACCGTTAAACTCGTTTGTTCTGAATCTTACTCTAATTCTAGGCTTTGCTTGTTCTCTCCTTTAAGTAAATCAATTTCTGTTAAGCAATACGTATATTTGAATGAGTAATGGTCGCGATTCAGCGGCTTGAGATACCATTTTAAATATACATTTTTATTATTTTAAGCTGAACGACATAGTACACTACGTTGTCACGTGAACTTGAAAAATCAGGCAAAGGCCTAGTTTTTTCCCAACTTCCCATCTTTCTGTCAATGCGTTCGATTCATGAAGAGTAGATTTGAGAGCTTCATAACAAGAGAAATAAGCATCGAAAGATATTTTCTTATTTAGCAGTAGCTCGATAAAATCCAAGTATGATACAGTTCACACAGTGTAATGTCTGCAATAGGTCCTCTCACAAGTGCCCTCTTAAAACCTCACTCTCGGTGTAAATAAATAAATAAAATAAAAGGACTAACTTTGTAGTTCCAAACAAGCTATTTGCAGCCCTTGTATAAGAAGGGCTGCAAATGTAGAGAGCTCACCTGATGATGAAGTTTTACTTCGAAACCCGTGTCGTGGGAATAAATCGCTGGTGTGGAACTACAAAGTTAGTCCTTTCATTTATTTATAATGATTCGGTTCCATAAAGTTACGCCAGAAACCATCAATTACTCTCAGTGGTTAAAATAACTGATTAAACTTAATATAAATTATATTAGTGAATGTATTCCAAATTGCAATGGTCACTTTTACGCTGATGATTTGAAAATGTATCACCAGTTTCACATTATCAACCTCTATAGAATTGTTGATGAATTGAAATTAAATTTTGCTTTTTGTTGCTCTTGGGTACACAAAATTTACTAAGAGTAAACCCAACTGAAGGAGGCGTAATTCCTGTGTGTCGCAGGCATCCACGTATCCCATCAATTTCATTCGGGATATTTCTTGCCGGTTAAGTATTTATGCAAATATTTCTTTCCATCGGCTCCATCTACGACATGATCTCTATGTATGTTACCTAGTAGAGGTATCATTAGTGTTAGCGCAATGAAGGATGTTATAAGAGCATTTGTATATTCCACATTAAACTCTGACCATTTTCCAGTTTGAATAATAAATGACCATATGTATCCAGACTTAGACTTGCAACGCATAAATGCATCTACCCCAAACCTAGCTCTCTTGAGGGGACCATTCTGAGTCCATGGTAGCCTACCTTTGTACAGCGAGAGACTTGCATCAATAGAAATATCCCTCTCGGGTGTGGGAAAAATTTAAGAACTTTTGGTTTAGGCATTCAACTATGGGTCAAATTTTATTTGGCTTGACACAAGGATGTGTATTTATAGCAAAGATGCTATTGTCTGCACAATGCAGATAGCAGCTGATGAGTAAAAATCTACCGTATGACCTAACATTTGAAGAGAATGGAGTTAAAATGGTCTGAATGAAATGAACTGGTTTGCATTCTGCAAGTTGTTCATTTCGGATTCCAATCATTCCTGTAATTATTCAAATGCCATGGCGTAAATGTTGTGTTTATATCCTGGCTTCCTTTTGCTGCCTACTTGGTGATATTTTCCCACTGGGTTGATTTTAAAATACGGTAAATTTATTAACCTGGCCATGCGTTATCTCGTAGTTACTGCAGCGAATACTCCCCCACCCATTCTATTTGGTCTGTCCCTTCTATAAATTGTGAACCCGTTTGGAAAACCTCATTGTTTGCTATATCTCCCGTGTGCCAACTTTCCATCCCAAACATTTCGTCCGAGTTTGTCCTGACAGAAGTGTGATCAATGTTCGATGTTTTGTTTCAAATGCTGCCGCAGTTTAATGTTATATTTTAAAATTTAAATCACATCATGACATATTCATCAATGGAAATGCATGTGGCTGCTCCTAATTTCGCAATATTAGCTGGGCTTTCTTTGTGCTGTGATTTATTGCATGTAGAGTTTTGTACTTCGAAATGCACGATTCACGACCAAAGGCTACTATCCTGGCCTTGGACTTGTATGTTCAGTCCACTCGGGAATGGTGGCTTTCTGATTTTTAAGAAGCCCTTAATTTTGATTTTAGTGCTGAGCTTGTTTACTCAGTGTTAAGGGGTATTATGTGCTTAAATAGTTGCATGAAAGCAATACTAATCGTGCGATATTCTTAGGTAATGTTCTCGTATTCGTGTGTTAAGGGTTTCCTTAAGGGAAAAACTTTTCAAACTATGTTCTCCCACGTTTAACTGGGAAGGCAACAAGAAAGTAGTTCCTATTGGATATCACGTTATGGGCCGTCTAATAGTTATACCGTATGCATGAGAATGTGTGAAATGTCATAAGACCCTTAAATGTAATCGCAGAAATTATTGGCATTTGAGACTCAATACTAAAAACCACTGCTACTTACTATTTGGTTAGATGGCAGGGCAAATACATTAAAACAAACTAGATGATCCTCCTGCTTGCAATGACATTGCCGATGTTTAAATTTGGTTGAAAGTACCGGATGCGTAATTGCATTTCCAATACAGCTGAAGTTATTCATATATGTAGTGTGGTATATTTAAATAATACCAATAATTATCGCTATATTTATAATGACCACGATGCAACGGCTTCAGATACCATTTTAAATATATACTTATATTATTTTATGCTGAGTGAAATCGTATACTTCATCCGTCACGAGAACTTTGAAAATCAGGCAAAGGCATGGTTGTATTTTCTCTTGAAATTGCCTAAGCGTTAGTTTAACAAAGAGTAGATTTGAGAGCTCCGTAACAAGAGAAATACGCCACAAATGATAATATTTTTATATTTGGCCTTAGCTCGATATCGACTTTGGAGAGTCAACCCCCATGATTAATCCTCCTGCCGGCTTCAAATACACAGGGGTGTTCCCCAAGGAGCCATACTTGGACCCGTGCTTTTTCCCCTGCATAAACATATGATAGATGGTTATGTGGTAGAATGTTTAAGCATATTTGTTCTGCATATTTATAGGTATTGGGTATACAAGTATTTCAAAATTTTGTGGTCATCTTTATGTGTACGTGATGCTTGTTGAAGGATCTCAATTTCGTCCTAATACTGACCTCTTACTATCTGACTATTGTTTTCCCTAAATGTCTGTCTTCACGTATTTTAATAATTTAAACAAGACGGGTGAAAGATTAACCTCCACAGGAAGAGAATTCCGAAATAAACGCCATCTGTTTCATTAGTTTTAGAAGGCATTAAAGCAATTCAACGTTCTCTTTTTCTGATCTCAATTACAGGGTTTGGCAGCAGTGGATGACTTTGTTTGACAGAGATCCGGAGATTGCACTTTTTATATTTCTTTAAGAAGTTTTCCAATTGGATCGCCATTTGAGAGAATCATTTGCCAATTCCAGCAATATTGGTTAGTAGAAATGTATCCAACATCAAAATGTTTATTGAAAAAGTTTATTCGCCAAATAGATTGAAGGATGCGTGATGATGGATCTTTTGATGTAATGATGGATTTCTCAGTTAAGTGTAATTTCATAGTGTGATGTATGCCACTAAGGTGTTTACTTTCTCTGTATTAGTTTTGGGTAAAGATTTTAATAAGCTATTATAATATATTTGGCCTACTGATCGGTTTATCTGTGAACATTTAATGAATCTGTGAATAAATCTACTGAGTGGAAGTATAAAATTGATTCCATTTTCATATAATGAGTTGATATATGAATCATTGCCTTCAATTTTATGATTACTCAGAAGACTGCTCTTTTGTTTCATCCTTTTTGAACAAATAATTGTTTTAAGTTGCCACGAGACATATTTAACAAGTACATGACATGGGTCACAACAGAATAGCCAATTGCAGAAAAGCATTCCATAATTACTTGTGTGGTGGTTTTATTTGTTTATTTAAAATACGCAGTTCAATGTTGATTGCTGGAGTATTCAATTCTTTGAAGGATATTTTAGAGTCCCAGATTGTGATGGACTGTTGTGATAATCCCCTGGTCCACGGTACATCATTACTTCTAATCAAAACAGTTGTCCTAAAGAGGTAATGTAATAACATCGATTTCTATAACGTTTTAAACATGGCCTTCACCATGCTTAGTTGAGCAATGAGTATAGTTTAATTTATTATCGGTGTTGACCAGCCCTATAATGGGTGTCGACTTTTAATATATTTATATACATAATAATTTCCCAGTGCTGCTTGTTATTGGCTCAAGTACTTGACACACTATAGAATTATAGCAACATAATAAGACCATTTGACTGGCTTAAACTTCTTGTTGATGTGCTACATATTTCCAGTATGCTTTTTATGTGTTTCTGACATTTTAGGCTTGGCTAGAAGTATTCCACGTTAGTGTTAATATTCATAGGAATGGTATATTTGGTGCCGATTCCGTATCTGTCAACATCTTAATGCAGCGCTTTAATCACTGGATTCTTCCATTGAATGTGAGTTTCATAATTAAGTTAATTATAATCAGAGTAAAGTAGGTCCTCATCATGTTTATATCATATCCTCAATTTATGCATCCCTACTTGTCTAACTGCAACCTGTAATTGGTTGCGTTCTATCTCTAAAAATCATTGAATATGTTTAGAGATTATACTCAACAGTTATTTTTCCGAAGTTGGGTTAAATGTAGTATTTATTTTAATTAATATGTTCAGTCATTTGATTTTCGTTTTCTAAATGACTCTTCATTAGATTTTACATCTTCTCTTAAATCTGCTGGCTTTTCGATTTCTTATGTGTGCGATGGTGGACTATTTTTCTAGAAATTCATTTCTTTTGGATTTGAATCTGTAATGAAGAAAATTTTTAATTTGAAAGAGCGTTGTCTAAACCGTTTTCATAAAGTTTTTAAATATATTTAAATGATTATTTCATTCATTAGTTAAGTATAATACTAATGTTTCAATGCAATCCTGTGGAAAAACTCTTGGAAAACGTGGAAAAGCTTGTTGATTATACAGAGGAATGGAAATATTTTTGACAAGGCTACTTTTGCTTTACCATTTTATACCAAAAGAACATCTCTGCAGTATACTACCTTGATCAAAAAGTTCCCGGAATGTATTCAGAAAATTAAAAATACAAGTTTATTCATCTAAATCTATATTGTCCCCTTCAAAGTAATCCCCATCGACTGCAACACACTTATGCCAGCGCTTGATCCAATCCTCGAAACATTTTTTATATTCGGTTTTCGGTATGTCCATCAGTGCTTCCTGCGATTTTTCCATTACTTCCTCTCGGCTGCTAAAACGCGTTCCCCGTAATGGTTTTTTAACTCGATTGAACAGAAAGAAGTCACAGGGAGCCAAATCAGGTGAATTCGGTGGCTGTTGGATGGTATTTGTTGCATTTTTCGTCAAAAAATTACGAATAATGATAGCACTGTGCGACGGTGCGTTATCATGGTGCAAAATGCACGAGTTTTCTGCCCACATGTCTGGTCTCTTTCGGCGAATTGCTTCACGCAAACGTCTCATAACGCCCAAATAATACTCTTTGTTTACTGTCTGGCCTTCTGGCAAAAATTCATGATGCACTACACCGTTGTAATCCATGAAAACCGTCAGCATTGCCTTCTTTTTTGACTGAAAACGACGTGGTTTTTTTGGTCTCGGCTCATTTGGTGAACGCCATTCACTTGCCTGATGTCTGGATTGCGTGTCGTACTCATAAACCCACGTCTCGTCTCCAGTAATGATCCTTTTGATGAATGTGGGATCGGATTCAGCCTCGCAAATCATGTCTTTTGCGACGTCAACACGGTCTCTTTTTTGCATGAAATTGAGGTCTTTTGGCACCAACTTTGCTGCTAACCCAAATCATTAACCACAATGTCTTGGGCGGATCCATAGGCAATGTTCAAGTCCTCCGCTATTTCTCTGATGGTTAATTTGCGGTTATTGACCAACATTTCTTTTACTTTATCAATTTTTTCACCGACTTTCGATGTCGATGGTCTGCCACTGCGTTCATCATCTTCGATTGACTCACGACCACTTCTGAACCGCTCGTGCCACTGGTAAACGACCGTTTTTTTTAGAGAATCGTTGCCGAAACACTTTTCCAACATTTCCAACGTCCGTGCGCCACTAAATCCGTTTTTTACGCAAAATTTAATACAAGTTCGTTGTTGCAAATTTAAATCCATTTCTGCAATTGTAAAAAATCGCCAACACACACAGAGATAGATGTACTCTTGGCTACGTAACTTTTGCAAATGTCAAGTTATGACACTAAGATTTAAAGGGAATATCAACAAGAGATGTACCAATTTAACAAAAAAAACAGAACTCAAATCGGAACGATGGGAGCACCACACGGTGGTTATTCCGGGAACTTTTTGATCAAGGTAGTATGTGACGATCACCTTAACATTGAAACAAGACTTATCTGATGGCTCTCTCTTGTCAATAGGAAGTATATTCATCCTGAAATCCACACACCTGTGTACCTCCGACCAATTGAACTGCTTTATTCTTTATCCCACCAGCACCAATGGAAGCACAAGAAGCCAATGACTCTCTGTCCAAAGAGGAGCGACTGTTCAATTCTATAATCAATGGCTCCTCATTGTCGGAGTGCGAGGGATTGTTGGGGGAAGTGGAGAATATAGACGCAAAGTACATGCAGGGACGGACGGCACTCCACCTGGCAGTCATGATGGGGAAGTACGATTGGGTGCAGAGACTGCTGCGAATGGGAGCAGACCCAAGGGTGAGGGACGGAGAGGGTGATGACATACTGCATATAGCTGAGATTATGAGGAACAGCAGCCCTGATGATGCCATCCTGAGAGATAGAATGAAGATACTGATGTTGGTGCGGATGGTGCATAAACGGGTTGGTGTGCAAAATAGATTTCAATCGGTTCTAATGGCTCCAGTTAACTCTGAAATTGGTATGTCAGAACGAATTGAATCACCGAGAGAAACAATTGTGGAGCAGAACAGGGAATTGAGGTCAAGGGATGCCCTTTTGATGGCTTTAGAATCCGGCGTGACCTCTCTCGTCGAGAAGAGCAACTCCCTGGAGGGGACGGTGCGTGGACGGGCAGCGAGGGGGGGCGTGGCTGGGGCATCTGTGGTAGTCACTGAAGGAGAGTGGGTCGATGCAAGGGAGAGGGAATTTGTAGATGCGATGATGCAGATCACGACTATCTGGGATGACGACTTCAGAAAGGAGTGCTTTGTTCGGGGTATTTATAAAAAGCTCCAATCGGAGAGTCCCCTGACGGCTGCCATCTTGAGATTCATTGTGAAGCAGCCTGGGGTCTCCATTCACATTGATTGCTCCTCTTCCAGCATAAGTAACATGAAGGGATCGGTTAAGGATCATAATGGAGTGATGAAGAGTGGATATACTTTGACATCATTTGTAGATTTTTCAGCAAGGCGGGTGTATGTTGCGGAAAATGGTATGACGATTATTAGAGGGAATTTGGAAGTTCATGAAATGGATTCAGTATGCGCTTCACTTCTTGTTGGTGCGTTGTGTCAGTTGGCCATGTACATTGCCTTCGAGAACGGGGGGAGACCGTATGCAAAGGATGACACACCCAACAGGTGGCATTTTGAGGACATACTTTTGCACGCACTTAAAATGAAGGAAACTCATACGGATTTAAACCCTGTTGTTAAAGATGCATTAAAAGATCTGAAGCGGCTGACCATGGAGTTATCTTTGATATCCACAGTCCCTCAAATGATCGCCCAGTATGGATTGAATTCTAAAGAGGTATCCGAGCATCGCCGTTTATTTCCTCTCCTCTTTGAATATTTCGAGGGTCATGTGATACGGACTCTGGAGCCAATTGTGTCTCCTTAATGCTCTCGTTTCTGAATTCCCTTCCATTAAAGAGTTTCCTCATTAGTTTATTTGTACCCTGTCTTTCTATTTTGATGGAAAATGTTTGTTTTTCACTCCCCTAAGATAATTAATTATTAAGAGTTAAATGTTGCATCGTTCATTTTCCTTTAAAACATTATATTTCAATTTTTTCTTTGTTTGCAGCCATACATGTATGCCCCCTCTCTTTTGTTTTGCAGCGTTGGTATCACCATTGAGTTCAAAAGTGTATTTTTTTTAAATTTTGAATCCAATTATTTAGATTAATTAAATGTATTGTAACATAATTAATTTGGAATTCTTTTAAATTCTTATTTTGAATCTTGATGTTGAAAATAGCGCTTTGAGTATTAAAGTGAAGTTTAAATATATCTTGGTAGCACTCGGAATACAGAATGAATACCGCTGCCAATGTAATACAATATTCCTTCAACATCATATGCAATGAAATCCTTATTTCATGGTTCCATTTTGATTCCCTTTAAAGGAAATCATGATTTTGTGAAAGTTAATATTATTACTCAATATTGAACATTCCAAACTCAAGAATACTTTAAAATATTTTGCACATCTGCTTCAACTGCATCAACGTTGCCATTTAAGGTAAACATCTAATTAATTATTATGCCCAAAAAGTATATTTTTCAATTGGGGAATAATGGCAACCCAATTGCTTACCTCTGAGCAGTTTAATTTTGTGAAAATAATCTGACATACTGAAATCGTTTCATTGAAATGCAGATTGTGTTGATCGCTGTAATGGTCAGTGTAATTTAAGTGTCATCTGTTGTAGCATCAAATTTCAAATCTTCTAAAATACAGTGTATAAATTACATTATTGTTAATAAGTGTACAAAAATAATGTGTGCAATGGTTTCCATGTATGATATTAATTGTTGAAAGATACAATCATTCGTGAAATATTAGATAAGTGTTCATGATTTGTATTGATCTTTCAAGGTATGTTAATAGAATTACTCAAATAGTTTCCCTCTGAATGTAATTGAGCATTTAATATTAACACCACTCCTAAAATACTTAGATGTGGACTTCTTGATGAGAAACAAATACATGTTCTGAAGAAACCTTTGTAATTGTAGTCTGAATAAATGAAAACAATTGAATTTTTAAACTTATAAATGTATTTTTCTTTACAATCAATACATAATATCACTTGAGCAAACCCAGGAAAGAGGTTGGTGGAGTTTCTATTCAAGGAAAGCCTCTTAAGGAAAGGAAGCAGTCTGGGGTCTCCGTTCACGTCGACTGCTCCTCTGACGCAATAGAGAGGATGAAGGGAAGGGTGATTAATCACGACGGAGGGGAGAAGGACGGAAGTTTCTTTGGCTCATTTGTAGATTATTCAGAAATGAGGGTGTATCTTGGGGGAGAGAAGATTGGGTGAACAGAAAGGAGTTGCTGCTGGTCTTGTTTCTGCTTTGTATCAGTTTGCCATGTGCGTTGCCTTCAAGAACGGGGGGAGACCATACCCAGAGAGTAACACCCTGTACAGACAGTTTCCAGGAAGTACTTTGGCAAGCAGAGAAAGTGAAGAAGAGGGAGGGAGATGTATATGTTTTTGTTAATGGGGCATTAGGGAACAAAACTCTAGGAGATGTATTTGATATCTGCAATCCCTAAAGTGTTTGTCTATTTTGGATCGAATTCTCCAGTGATATCTAAACTTTGACCTGGACTCCCTCTCCTCTTTGAATATTTGGAGGGTCATGTGATGGCGACTCTCGAGTCAACAGTGCCTTCTCTTCGATCTCGTTCCTAATTAGCTCCAATGGTGGATTTCCGCATTAATTTCTTTGTACTTTGGTTTACCTACTCAAGTAGTCTGAAAATGTATCTTTTCCGCTTTTCCACCTAGATTGTCCAATCAATGAGTTAAATGTTGCACAGAATATTATAATTTAATGCAAATAGATTTTTTTTTCTGTTTTTCAACCAATAGTTTGGAGGAATGAAATGTAGGACTAAATGAAGATCTTTTAAGTTAGATTGATGATTTTCTCCTTAATATTGTGGTAAAAATAAAAAAAATCCCCATCATTGGTGAAATAAACGTTAATTTCATATGGTTTTAATATGCCTGTGTTGAATGTGGGGATTCCATGGCTTGACCTTATATTGACCATGTCATATGTATTTTCACCATTTGTAAGTTTCCCTTTGGATTCATTGAAATGGAGACATATTTAATTATTTGATGTTGATTTGTGAAATCGGTGCTCATATAGTTTCCCTGCGTAGTCCTGTATTGAAACAAATTCATTTGCATTCTTTGTTTTGACCAAGATGTTCCTATTGTTTTAAGATGGAAGAATATCCCCATCCTCTTTATTCATGTCTCAATTGCCCCTTTAGCACAATATTCCTGCGTATCAGATGTATGCCTTTGAAATTATATCCTTATTTCATGTTTCCAATTAGATTCCCTTGAAATATTTCCCTAACCATAATGTACCAATATAGTGTGTGTACAGGCTTTTCATGCGTGCTTTTATCTTTTGAATAAATGCATGCTCTTAACTCACTGTAATATTTGATGAAATATTAAATGAATGAATATAGATATTATTAACGTTCCATAGAGCATAGGTGCAATTGGTTTAAATAATTTGACACACTGAAATTCTTTCATTGAAATGCAATGATTGTGTGGATGGCTGTATAAAGTAACTGTTGGGACATCTGCCACAGTGTCTTGGGAATTATTATCTTCTGTTAACGTTAATTTGGATATTATGGCCAATGGCTTCACCTCTGCTCTGGCAATGAATATGATAATTATTTAATGATACTTAAAAAGCATAACTTTTGTTCCCAAAGGAGTAATTATGTATCATCAGCATTAATATGATTAAAGTACTCATATCTGAATATATAACAATAGTCGATGGCTAAATAAAGTACACAGGTTGAAAGCAAAGTATGTTTAGGAGAAATATCAAGTTTGTGTTTGAGGATTTTGAGGACAGCGTTTTACTTAAAATGGTTTTATTCATTGTGCCAATATTATTGTCCAATGCATGGTTTTACTTATTGAAAAATGTAACAGTTCATGAAATATTAAAGGAATGTATTTGATTTTTATTATTATAAACCTTCCTTCTTATGCTGAAAATGCAATTAATTACATTGTTCCACTCTGAATGGAATGGAGCATTGAATGAATGTTGAAATCACTTCTCAAATACTTGTCACCTTGAAGAGGAAGCAATTCACATTCCAAGGAGTTTTTTGACAAACATATATCTTTGTACATGTAGTCTTACTGTTCCTTTCCAATGGAAAATAAATAAAAAAACTTCTGTTTTGAAGCCAATTATTGTGTTGTGATTTCTTTTGGATAACTGTTGGTTTATTAAAGTTTTAAATGGAAGCGTTCTCCCAGGAAAGAGAGAAGGGAAATGCTGTTACCAAATTCTTCATTAAGCAAGAGAAAAGAAGACTGCTATGAATGTACGCAAATGGAAGTGCGAAGAATGTACAGATCTGATCTCTTCATCTTGGTTATGTATTACTCTGCGTAAATAGTTCACTCTTCATTGCAGTGATTTATTGATTATATTTGAGCTTATCATTGAAAGCAGTGATGCCCTTGTACGTTAAAATGAATACACCATAATAATTAATAATCCTGGTGTCCAAAAAGCCTCTTTCCATAAAATCACAACTCTTTGAAAGTGGCTAATTAACATTATTTTTCAATTGTCAATTTCAATCTTTGTTTTATCACATTTTACTGATATTTTAATCCATTCCTTTGGAGGGCTGTTTGCATTTATTCTTGAGATAACATTGAGGTGAGGTTTGCCTATCATTAAATCCTTCACGCAACTGATGATAATCACTTTGTTCAATTGAAAATGAATTTTTCTTTGAAAATAGTTTGATGAAGACAATTTGAATATTTCTTTTGACGTTCCTTAACCTTGGTACATTTATAATCTTTGTTATGTGGTAGCTTGCTTTCACAGCAGCACTGTCTGTGTTGGATACAAAGATTATAGTTTGTATCAACCGCTAGACTACGTGACAATGGAATTTAAAAAAGATGATGAAATTCAGAGAGGGCTCCCTGTTTGCTCAAGTGATTCAGTTGACAGTTCTGACAAGTCTTTAAGCGTTGTTACAATGTGAAATTATTAACAGTGAGAAACGTTTTCCATTCCAAGGGATGGAGCTTCTATTTCATGGACTTGATATGGTAGATGATGGCATTTAAATGCATTTTCTTTATTTTTAGAGGAATACCTTTCGAGAGAGATGATCCCACGGGTCAATACAAGGAATGAAAGAGCTGTAATTTCATGGGAAGCATCACTGTCAGCTATTGTAGACTGAGGAATTGTATGCAGTGCAGAATGTATTCTATAAAAGAAACCCCTTGAAGAAGAATTGAGTGGAATAAATTATGCTGCAATGGTGATGAACTCAATTTGAAACTCTTGTGAGGTCACTTGTGGAACGTCTTGGGAAGACAATGCACTCCACGTCAGTTGACTGCTGGCTTTAATCAAGTGTGTGTGGCAGGTATGAGATTGAGAATGGACATTCAAGAATATTTAAATCAAATACTATTGATGGGTTTTTATTTTTTGATCAAAGTTGAAGTATTTAAGAAAGCCAATACACTTCATGCTTGTTTTATTCTCCAAAAATAGTTTCAAAGAATTAAATCATCTCTTTAGTATTGCTTTTTAGTGATAATTTTGAGGTGCTGAGATAATAGCTTGAATAATCCCCCTAACATTTCCCTTTATAATCTTGCTCCATCATGATTCCATCGGCATCTATAATAAAAGGTAATATCTCTCTCTTTAAGGTAAGTGAGAAGGTTTTCTTTGAACAGCATTGCGTGTGAACTTGAATGTTTTTGAAGTATACGCCTCGTTACCAGAGGAATAAGTGGTCAAAAGATGTTTTATGACCAATGAGGACAAATTTTGAAACATTCCATTGTATAAATAAACTGTTTGTGTACATATAAATGGTAAATTTTGAAAGTAATGCAAATCATTTTATTGTGACGCAAAATATCCATGGCAGCGTTGTATTACTGGTCTGGAAATGTGATTAGGGGTCTACCCTTTCAACTCATGCTGGTCATAAGCTTGCTCTGAGATGTCAAACAGGGTGCCTTTAATGCGTTGCGTACCTGATTCCACAAGTGTATCATTGATGTTAAGGGGGGGGAAGAGTGTTTTAAGCATATGTACAAGTACAAAGATCAATACTTTTATTTTTCCCAGAGAATGCACATTAATTTTATGTTATAATGTGCACATATATGTAAACCATAAACACAGTAGTTATCAACCAAAAGTTTGGTGCATAAATAAATTTCAACAAATTGCATAAAATGACAATAAGCTGTACAATGTTCAACTCTTTAATTGGTCAATCATGGTGGAAAAGCTGAAAACGTACATTTCACCCTCATTTCTCAATAATCTGCAAATGATTTAAATAAACTTCCGTGCTTCTCCTCTCCATCGTAGTTAATCACCCTTCCCTTCATCCTCTCTATTGTGACGGAGGAGAAGTCGATGTGAACGGAGTCCCCCCACTGCTTCACAATGAATCTCAAAATGGCAGCCGTCAGGGGACTCTCTGATTGGAGCCTTCCATAAATACGCCGAGCATAAAACTTCTTATCTTCGTCTGCATCCATGATGGTCGTGATGCACATCATCGCCACGACATAATCCCGCTCCCCTTCATCGATTCGCTCCTCTTCAGGAGCTGCCAATGCTGCCCCTGCCATGCCCTCCCACGTCCCCCTTCCAAGAACCCTCCCCCCCACCTCCGGAGAGGCACTCTTCACAATGAGAGATGTCACTCCAGACTCCAAAGCAACAATAGTCTTTTTCAGGGATCCAATTTCCTTCTGTCAGTCATCAGTGCTGCTGGTGCTCATCACTTCGGCTACCTGAAGCACGTCATCACCCTCTCCGTCCCTCAGCCTGGGGTCCGCTCCCATCCCCAGCAGTCTCTCCACCCAATTGTCCTTCCCCGCACGGACTGCCACGTGGAGTGCCATCTGTCCCCGCATGCCCCTCGCGTCCACGTCCTCCACCTCACCCAACAATCCCTCGCACTCCGACAATTGGGATCCAATGAATAATGCAGAGAACAGTCGCTCTTCTATGGAGAGAGAGTCGTTGGCTTGGTGCGCTTCCATTGGTGCTGTGGAGTGAAGCAGATGAAAGGCGTTCAATTGATTGGAGGTGCACAGGTTCGTGGATTTGAGGAGGAAGATATTCTCCGCTGACTCTATCTTCTCATTCACCACAATTGATATAAGAAAGAAGGTGGATATTACAAACAATAAGTAGAACCCAGATATACCAAAACACTTGCTATTTCTCATGGATGGCAATTCAATGCCATTTGATTGTTTAGTTCTATTTAAATTATTGTTTTAGCATATTGCACAAATGAGTTCCTGTCTTGACAAATTGAAACCAATATAGTCCTCTCCAAATATTTCAATCCTTTTTAAAACACAAAATGGCTTTGGTTTTCTTTGATAGAGGGTCATTGGATTATTATTAATTTATTTAAATTATTTATTAATTTACTATTTCTAAACCACAATTGCATTATGTGCATAAGATCTTATTTTTTATCAGAAATCAACACTACATTAAACCTTACTTTGGCAGAGGAATGACATTAACATTGGCAAATTGGTATTATTTGCACTAATGTGCATGTACATACAGAGACTAAATTGTAAAAAATTAAAGAACCAAGCCTTGAAACATATTCGACAGTTACCAATCATTGAACTCTTCCTATGACCATTTACAATTAACAGTAGAG
The DNA here is from genome assembly GCF_022747635.1 of Hetaerina americana. Taxonomy (NCBI): domain Eukaryota; kingdom Metazoa; phylum Arthropoda; class Insecta; order Odonata; family Calopterygidae; genus Hetaerina; species Hetaerina americana. The sequence goes on from NW_027286348.1 coordinate 101,021, forward strand.
AAATGCCCAATGGACAAAGTGACAATATGCAATACATATGATGAGGAACTAGTTTACTCTGTAATTAAACAACATATATACGATCTTTCACTTGAAGTAACAAATCAACTAATTTGAGTACTGGTTGACGGATTGCCTGAAACTGAATCAGCAGTGGAATACACCTTAGATGTATTTATAGACATTACCGTGGCATACTTCTAGCTGAGCCTAAAATGTCACAAATATATAGCAAGCGTACCAGGATATGGTTGGACAAGGTGTGCGGCAACAGAGTTTCTTGCATTTCATTGACAAAAACCCAAAAATCCATTTCAACGGAAGCGGAAAACACTTAGCACATCTTTGAGAAGTAAAAAGAAAGCCATCCGCTTCAATATATGCGTGTGTGTGTATACATATACCGTACATATACAGATTTCTAAAATGTAGAAATGTCACGCCTGAGAGGTGGGCAATGCAATGGGAGTATTATAATTTAGCATATTGAGTTAATAAAATTGATAAGCTCTAAAGGCATTGCAATTACCGAGGAAGGTATTTCGACAAAATCTATTGAACACCCTTATTTTTGGATGCAGTGGTAATATTAGCCATGATTGAAATCTTTTTAAATGCACTGCCTTCCACACAAATAGTGTGTAGCGCCAGTGTTTAGTCTCCAGTTGAGATGATTGCGAGGAATGGTTTTTCAACTGACATTTCACGTCTAGGGAAGCTGTCACTAACTAAAGAGTGGAGCCACTCCGCCAGATGGAGTTTAGCGACTCAACACTTTGTAATTTCACCTGCTGCTAATACGAGGGAACGACCTGGAGTCTAACCACCCTTCATTTTCTTTACTTTAGGGGTCGGAGTTCCATTGGTAACCAGAAGCTTCGTATGCACGAAAATTACTGCGTTCATTCTGTCCTAAAATGATATTGGCCAATGGTGAATAGCCTTTCTGTTAGGAGACGGAGTGTTATAAGGGAACTTCTCAAGTAATAAGTGGATACATAATCAATATTTATGGCCACAAATACCAAATTAACATGCATTATCTGTTGATTAACATATGCAGTTGAGAAGATAGGGAAATGCTTTCACTTCTTAGACAAGGAAATATAAACAATTATTCATTTACAGTATAGTATCCGCAAGTACAGTATAGTATCCGCTGTAAAATTAATCTATAGCACCGCCCCCGAAAGAGACAACACGGCCAAATGGCAAAGATTCCTTTTTTTAGGAAAGCTGTCCCTGAAAGTCACCAGTAGGATACCAAGGGATAGATTCATACCCGCCTTTTACAATAAAACAAATTTAAAAAACTTAATAACCAACGGAAAGGAAAAAATCCCAGATCTAGAGAAGAGTGGAGTATACAAACTCTCCTGTGAGTGCTCAGCCGTTTACGTGGGGCAAACGGGAAGGAAATTCAAGGAAAGGCTCAAGGAACACCAAGCCTCCTTCAGAAACAAGAATGGTGCGTCCCAATTTTCGAAACATCTTTTGGATAACGGACATTCTAGTGATTTTAAGCTGGAAATTATGCACGTGGAAAGGAAAGGACCCCGGATGGATGCACTCGAAGAGATGGAGATCATCAAGAGTGAAAGGACCAAGTAGTTAACGACGTATTATATACCTTCAGATCTCCTCTCCTCGACCTTTCACTCCCACATCAACCGTTTCCCTCAACAGCCCCGAGAACAAGGGGGACCCCCCCCCCCCCGTTCTCCTTCCTCTTTCTACCTGCCTGCCCAAAGGACTAACCGTCCCCACCCACTCTCCGACCAAATTACACCCCGTAATCCCTCCCCCCCCTAGCCATACTGACCAATAACTATGTCTCTTACTCCTTCACCTCATATTTTCAGCATTGCAAGGGTATATATATGTGTGTATATTTCTGAAATAAAATACCTGATGATGACGATCCTCGTCGAAACCCAGTCGTAAAAATAAAGTTTGTGTGGAAAAACTAAGTATTTCTTATTCATTTACAGACGAAGGAACCCAATAAGGCAAAGTGAACTATCATCCTGCAGCTTCAGTTGTCACTTTTACGGTTCATCATACGAATTTCACCTGAAAAGAGTTTCCCCTGGAGAAAACAGGTCGTGTCAATTGAGTTTACACACTGATACGACGCTCCATTGATGTCTGTGAATAAATGAAGACAGCAACACAACAATTGTTCTGGAATGATTAGTACGCACGTTTTGTCCTTCTGATACGTATATATAATCAATCGCAAACCTTGTGTCAATGTGAGAAGACAATGGGAAAAGTAACTGTAAACTTTTCATCAATGCTCAAATGATACAGAACTGATTCTATGTTTTATCAAAGGGAGAGACAGCATTTGGAACAGGTCTTCTGAGAGATGTTTAATAAAGAAGTTTTATGATTATTAGAAAAGAAATGTCTATTTCAGCCTTCCAATTTGAGGGATGGGTTAGTTCTGACACAAAGGCATCAATTACTGATCATTACTATAGTTTATTAATTTGTAAAGTTTAATTTATTGACAAAAGAGTAACAAAAATTGTACAATATACACATATATATCCCTAAATGTTAAATAAAAAACAGTAGAGTGAAATAAACACAAATAGGGGCCCAAAAAACATTTATACACACATATGGAAAAGTCTGAATACAGAAAAAAAGTACAGCATTAAGTACACAGAAGCCACATACAGGTATTTTGAAAAATTCAGTGCGGATCCCTTGGAATAATGCAGAAAATAGTGAAACGTAAAATTAAACAGGCCAATGTAATGATTTTCAGGCTCTAGTAAATAATGAACAAGAGAAATGAAGAGGAAATGGACTGAGGGCAATTGTAGAGACATTGAGGAAATTATGTCGGGAAGAAACACTGAAAAAGCTCACTCCATAACCTGGAGAAATATTCATAACCTCACAAACCTCGGAGAAAGAAAATTGAAGAAGGAATAATTGGTGAGGAGGAATTTGCAATAATTTTAAATGAATTCCATAAGACAGAAATACAAGCAGAACAATTGCATCCAGGACTTGTAAACAGCACAATTAGGACACGATATCCTGGAATGAGAGCAAACAGTTCCAGATGAAGAAATTACACAAACCATGAGCATAGAAGAATTTAACCAAGCCCTAAGAAGTACATTAAATGCACCAGGACCAGATCTGAAAGAGGTGACAGTAGATAGGACCAAACAAGCACATCGTATCAAAAGCAGATTGTCAAAATGTGAAGGAATCAAGACAGGCATGAAACAGTTTACGTAAACCTATTCATAGACTGTCACTTTGTACAGGGTAGAAAGCTTGGCCATCCCAGAAAAATCCAAAGAGTAAATTCGAATTTTTCAATGTGCTGGTGCCTATTGAAAATAACCTGGACAAACAAGCATTGACGAAATTCTGGACAGCGTGGAATGAAAGTGCCCATTGACAGAAGCAAAGGGAAACAATAAACAGGCCAGTCGGGCACTTGATTGGATATATAGTGGGATACATTTCACATAAGCCCAACCGCAAATTGTAGTAATGTACCTAAACAAAAGCCGAGCTCATCTTAGAGGAGGATATGAAATTTCATTGCTTGAATGTTACTGCGCCTATGTTTATTCTACTTTGGATTAACAAGCAGTAAGGAATTTCTCGCCTGAGTAAGGGAAGGGTGCATGCTGACCATATTAGAAGCAATAGGCTAGAAGGACACCTGGTAAGGCATTGAGATTGCAAGTAAATCCAATTGGGATAGATAAGAAGCATTGAAGAAAATAGGATAACCCGAATTGAAATTTATGGATGACAAAAACAAATATATATTCGCACTTTGATGTGAAAGAACTGGCATTTATCATGAAATTCATTGGAAAGATATATTGCATTCCACCCACGATCTCTACTGGTCAAGTTAGAAGTCCCACTGAGCCAGATGGTGTCTCTTTATATGGTACGTGTTTCTGCCTTCTTCACAAACATTGATATAGTATGTTAACAGTAGACTCTTGACTTGGGCAACCTTTTCACATTGTATTCAAATATGCTACGATTATTTTGGTTAAATACATACACACGATGTAGTCATCGGGCCTTAGCTTTGAAGTAGATATCTCTTTCATTTTTGAAAAAATCTCACCGTAGGTATTTTATCGTTCAGATTATTTCCCAGTGCATTAATAATATTTGGGTATCTCCACAGTAATTCTATCACAAACACAATGGATGAAATATTTTGGAATATCTGCATCACACCTTTCTCGTTCCCAGCTACTTTAATCCATCTTAAACCATTTTCCATCACTTAATCATACTACACAAAGCCTAATTAAGGGGGATACAGCAATTTACAATAATAATCAATAAGGAATGTCAAAATAGTAGATGGAGAGATTTGTTAACTTACGACTATGTGCAGAGAAAAAATTCAAATGATGGAACGAACACTGTGTTTCACAAATTCATCATTTCTTATTTCCAAGTGGTTACTTACATCCCGCACTCATAACTATGTTCTTTCGTGGATATATTCCAAACATGTACGTTTTGTGTCATGATACACTTCTCCGATTGTACCCAAACGACGAATGCGAATGAAAGTGAAATATATACAAAAACATGTTTAAATATCAGTGTTCAAACTACGAAATATATGCCGCAAAAAAACAAAGGATTTGCTAAAATCGCGCCTCATTACTACGCTACAAACACAATATATATCATCATTTATAATATTGATATGTCAAACCACTTACATCCACATGCACATAGTATCATATGTTTTTAAGTTACAAGTTGATTTGGAAAAAGAACTTGTTTTGATAGCTGTACAGAGCAAGAAAATAATACGGTGACTCATAAAATTATGGACATGTTAGAATTCGTTTCTTCATACTGTAACTTTGGCCTAATAAATCCTTATCCTTAAACTTTTCATTATTTACTTACTAATGTTCCCATGAACTTAAAACGAAGTCGCAATGACATGGGACAACATAGCGTGCTGCGTGAATGAACGATATCACTTTTGAAGGCAATTAAAGCTGTGAAATATGCAAGTAGATAACGTTCAATCTTCGCTTTACATTAAAATGAGTACTCACGAACAAAACCGCCAGCAGACAAGGGTTCTCAGCAAAATCGCGACCCAAATTGGAACTATTTGAGCCAAAGGCGAACACTGGAGAAACTGTTTTTTAATCAAGGAATTCTATCAAAAAACCCTACGACCAAGGACCACGAACTCCCATGTTATGACCTTTTAGTCCGTTTTCTTCCAAAATGATAACTTTCCCAGAAAATAGTAATGCTGTCGTATTTTGATTGTAAAACGACTCCCTCTTTCGCAAAAGAAACGGACTCAAGAGTCTTATCAAGGGAGTGAACTTCCGCCAGCTGTTGACGTGTTTACTTTTGTCATTCTAGATTTGCAAGTTGGTTCGCGAATTTCTAAGAGGCCTTTAATCCTGGCAGCGCGTTTCGTGAGTACCCAATTTCCTCCTAAGTCGAGATATAATATTACTCATTTAGATATTTGATATGTATGTTTGCAATTGTAGGAAATCGCGGTCTTTTAAGCACCACTTGTTGCATTCCTTTTCTTATACGGTCAGTACTTCTTCGAAACTAAGTTATATGTGTAAATGTACAGCTATAAATTTTTATGGATTAAAGTGTATTGCCATATTAATGTAATAGATGATGCTGGTAGATATCTTAGTATTTCATCGTGCTCTTAATTTTGAATGACTTAAGGAATACACGTAGCGTTAACATCTAGTGTGGTACAATTTTCGTAAAACATCGTCACTATTGATTCCAATCATTCCTATAATAATTCAAATTCCATGGTGTTCCATTAAATGTTGTATTTATTTCCAGTCTTCATCTTGTAATTTTCTTTTCGACATTTTCCCACTTTTCTGATTTTTAATTTTCGTAAATTTTTTAATCTAACTATACTTTTGCTCGCTCTTAGCTAATGATTGTTAATTGTCTAAATTTCGGACAGTATTTCCACTCTTTGTCATGGTGACTTGCTTCAATAGGAATAAATAAGAAAAGTAATGAAAGATATGAGTAAAAATGAAAGAAAATTTTTTTGATGCTGTGATTCATGACAACGGTGTAGCTTTGTCATGTACGAATAATTTTCCCCGTGGATATCCGTGTTAATTGCATGTGTACATGTGAATGCACGTGCATTGGTACTCTGTATGCAAGTAATTATAAATTTTATGGCTCATCATAATATATATATATATATATATATATATATATATATTATATATATATATATATATATATATATATATATATATATATATATATATATATATATATATACTCATATATACAGAAACAGATATAAGGAAAAGGGATAGGAACACATATAAAGGACGAACACAATAGAGGTGGGGAAGGCGGAATCGAACGGATCACAAGAGTAAAAATATTTCCTCAACCGGGACTCGAACACCGGATCTTTCCACTTGCCGGGCGGATGCTCTTAACCACTTGAGCTATCGAGGATAGTCAATTTACCCTGAGATCCGTGGGTCATATATATATATATCATTATATATAATTTAATCATCCTATATATATATATATGATGATGATGGGTGAAATGGAGAAGGTACCGTTTGGTCTCATATTTGCACCAATAAAGACCTCTATCCTTCTATAACTTTGCCCACTTGTCTGGCAGAGTGCATGGGGCAAACAACTGCAGGAAATGAGGTCACTGTGTCCACATGTTACTGGGAATTGGATGTGTCATGCTCTTTCCGTCTTTGAATGATTTCAATGAGATGGGTGAAAGATTAACCTCCAAAGAAAGAGATATCTGAAATGGCCGCCATCAGTTGCATTTGGCATTAAATCAATTTAACTTTCTCCTTTTCTGATCTCAATTACAGAGTTTGCCAGCGGTGGATAACTTGGTTTGTTAGTGATCCGCAAATTGCACTTTTTATTTATCTGGAAGAAGTTTTCAAATTGGATCGCCATTCGAAAGAATCATTTACCAATTGAAGCAATATTGGTAAGTATTAATGTATCCAATTGTCTCCAAGATCATAATGTTTATTGAATAAGTTTATCTGCTAAATGGATTAACTGGGATTTTAATTTTTTCTTATTATTTCATTTTATTCTTATGTTAATATAGAGAAAAGACAGTGTTACAGAACATTGCTATGACATACTTTTTATAAAAATTGAACATTTTGCCATGAGTAATAATTCCTGTATGTCTTTCACGGTGTGGTATGTTTCGAAACAAGGTGTTGCACAGAGTCCAGCATCGAATGCTTGGCAATAGAACCTTGTTCTTCTCCTGATCTTATTGCCACTTCCATCCCTTTTTGCTCAACAAACTGCACACTGCCTACAAGGCTTTTCCTTCTTCTCCGTAGGTGGAATATATTCGGAGAAGTGCCTCTCAGTTAGGCGTCTAGGATTTTGTTCTACTGAAGGCCTTCCACCCTTACATGACGTATCATGTGTGTGGTTCCTCTCAATCATATCTTCCACTAATGTCATTCTTAAGTCTAGGTTACTCTTTATTCCACCTTTCTTCCGATACAAGGCGAAAGCATTCCACGGCCTGGTCCTACAAGTTAAGAAAAGTTATATTATAATACTTTTTCCCCCTTTTCTTTACAATGGAGTAATTAGTTAGGTGCTGATCTGCCCTATCTCCTCCATCCATTGAATTAATATGCTCAGCACTGATTTTAGGCTTCCTTAGCACAATATCTCTTTATTTAAATCCAACTAGTTTTTCATTATGTCTTGTAGAGAGTACAGTAACAGCCTTTTTGTCTTGCCATTTGATCACCATAACTCTACCTCTCTCAAAGGCGGTGAATTCTCCCAATTTCAACTTCTTTGTCTTTGATATCATCCGGCACTTCCTTCCTTGTAACACCTAATATCCCATAGGTATCAGTTCCTTTGGCAACCAATAAATCAGCCAGCTCTGAGGAGGTGTAATGATCTGTAGACAGGCAATAATGATTACCTAGTAGAGGTTTCATTAGTGCTTGCACAATCTGGGATGTTACAGGAAGATTTGTGTATTCCACATTAAACTCTGACCCTTTTCCAGTTTGAATAATAAATGACCATATATATCCAGACTTAGACTCGCAAGGCATAAATGTATTTACCCCAAATCTAGCTCTTCTGAGGGGAACATTCTGAATCCATGATAGCCTCTCCTTATACAGCGTGAGACTTTCATCATTAGGAATGTTCCTCTCAGGTGTCCACAAATTTGAGAACTTTTTGCTGAGGTATTTAAGTACGGGCCGAATTTCATTTAGCTTGAGGCAAGGATGTGTATCTATAGCAAAGGTATTATTGTCTGCAAAATGCAGATGGCGGCTGATGAGTACAAATCTATGGTATGACATAATATTTAAAGAGAATGAAGTAAGAATGGTCAGCATCTTTCATCTACATCTACACAATACCCCGCAAGCCGCCAAAAGGGTGTGTGGTGGGGGGTGTTAGGTCACCAACTGTAAAAAGGAACATTACCACATGTAAAACAACAACTTGATAATTACACCCACATTTGAGCTTCCATGTCGCCGTCTTTCGATATCTTCCGCTCTCATCTCGGGTTTGGATTATCTTGACAATAAATTAGGTAGCACGCTCCCCGCTTTATATAAGGTTTCCACTCAAGGATATTTCTCAAAGTGCTTTCGGAAAATGCAGCATTAACTGCGAGGAAGCCGGCTCTACTTAACTCTCTCGCTCCACCGCGGTTCAAACAATGCTCTGCTAATATACATTCGGTTGAAATGGAGAGATTAATTAACACTAACTTGCTCCTTTCAACGAGGGCAACATGAAGACGGCGACATTCCATGCGCCATGATCGCAACTAAAGCACATCCAACTAATTACCTCATTTGCCTCCCTGTTGATACTTACTGTAATTCGTACTAATAGTACTACATGGAAAGGACTGAAAAAAACGTTTGATAGCACATGTTAAATGTATCGCTGACACAAGTGGTACGTAGTCTTTCCAGTAATTAAACCTCAGGTAATACAATGTATCAGAAAAATAATGAGCTTGTTGAACTCTTGTCGCCCGTATTTATGCTGGCGTTGTTGCCAGTGCGGGCAGTATATCCGGATTCGAGGATTCGGAAGTAAGAAATGAAATTGGACTTTTTAAAATTTTTCCTTCATATTATTAAAAGTATTTTTGGGGAGGACGAGCAAATTTGACCAAAACCATTCTTCAAATGGTTTGCTTATGATTCCTTGGAAGTATGATTTAAAGCAAAAAGCACTCTAATTTCATTCGTATTGACAGGCTGACTGTCTTTACACCTTGAAACGTAGGTTATTGTCAACAAATGCCTGGAAGTGTTGTAGAATTTCAGCAGTGTCTTCAATGTCGAAATAAAAAGCAAGAGGATCAGTGAAAGGAATCTTGGAGGTGGTGGTCTGGGACGTTGATGGGAATCAATTGGACGCAAGCAATTGGGCAGATACATATCCATCATAATCAGAAAGTATGACGGTGTCTGAATCTTTCAAATCATATATGGAAATGCTCTCGGAATTCCTAGTTTTGGAATTAGACATGATAACAGGAAACCCTCCCTCTTTGTAAAAATAATAATAAGCACATTTCAATGCCTAAAAATCTCTTTAGGATGAAGTATTAGAAAAATTAATTGATATCATTTTATAAACATTCTAATATCCTTCCTTATCTTGTGATAAGAAAGAAAGAGAATTCTATATTGAAATAAATTACGGTGAAAGCCCAGCCCAATATCTTCATTTTCAAAAACAGAGTAAGAAAGATGACCACTCACACCAAAACATTGCCGTCCTAATCTAAATAATATATTATAAAAGAATAAATAACATACTAAAATTTTCCCACTGCTGTCACTGGTGTGCTGTATGCTAGAGGTGTCTGATGAGTAAGCTGGGAACTTCTTGGAGAAAGCATTCATTGAAACACGTGTATATCAGAATCGGAGTGAAGGAATTTTGATGTCCGTGGCATACTTGGGCAATTCAATTTTGGGTGAAAGTCGTTTCCTGAGTTGGACACGGGCATGTCAGTCAAGTGGTCAAGGATGCTCGTGTCAACTGTGATGTAATGATGTATTTCTAAGTTGAGTGTACTCTCAGAGTGTGATGTATTCCACCAAGATGTTTCCTGTTTCAGTAGTAGTTTGGTGTAGATACTTGTTAGCTGTGATAGTTTATTATTTAATGTATATTTTAAGGCCCACCAATTAGAGGATTTCAATGATTTGAAGTTGATGTTTCTCAGTTTTTAGTTTAATCTATCCATATCATGTACTATAATGCAAATAATACCGACCCACAAATGTTTACGTAATTTCTCCGTAAAGTTGGGTTAAATGTAGATTTCATTTGAAATAAAATCTTCATTCTGATGCAGGTCGCATTGAAAAAATGTCTCCATCCACACGAATTATTATCAGTTGTGATGTTTGTTAGTTTGATGGTGGTCTATTTTGAAAGAAATTGATTCCCAGAGTTGAATCTTGAATAAAGAAATATTTATTTAAGACAGCGTTTTCAAAAGATTTTTGATAAAGTTTTTGATAAAATGTGTTAATCAAAGGTTATATAATGCAAATTACTTGTTTAAATGTAGAATTATTTACTTATTAATGTTAATTTGGTTTTGAATTTAAAAATAAAATGAGAGCCATTGCACATAATAAATTCCACTCTGTCAAAGAAGACCAAAGCCATTTGATTTTTTAGAAAGGATGGCAATCTTTGGAGAGGATATTTGCTTCAATTTGTCAAGAGAGGAATTCATTTCTGCAAATTGATATTTTCATTTGACTTAACTTATCAACAAAAATGTAATGGCATTGTATTATCATCTTTGAGTACTAGCAAGTATTTGGTTACATCTTAGTTCTACTTATGCTTTGTAATATCCACCTTCTTTCTTATGTCAATTGCAGTGAATGAGAATACACAGTCAACAGAGAATATCTTCCTCCTCAAATCCAGGCACCCGTGCACTTCCAATCAATTCAACATCTATCCTCCGCTTCACTCCACAGCACCAATGGAAGCACACCAAGCAGACGACTCTCTCTCCACAGAGGAGCGAGTGTTCTTTGCCTTATTCAATCGCTCCCCCTTGTCAGAGTGCGAGGGATTGTTGGGGGAAGTGGAGGACGTGGACGCTAGGGGCGTGCGGGGACGGACGGCGCTCCACGTGGCAGTCCGTGCGGGGAAGGACGATTGGGTGGAGAGACTGCTGGGGATGGGAGCGGACCCCCGCCTGAGGGACGCAGAGGGTGATGACGTGCTGCAGGTAGCCGAAGAGATGAGCGCCAACAGGACTGATGACGACAATCATAGAGCTAGAATGAAGATCCTGATGCTGGTGCGAGTGGTGCACCAACACAACAGTGCACGAACTCCATTTCAATCTGTTCCAATGGCTCCAAGTAGCAGTAATACTTCAAGTGAGGTTCCGTCACTTATAAGTGAAATGTCAGGTCAGATTACCGCTTTGAAGGAACTGATGCTTGGTATGTCGAGGGAAATTGGATCCCTGAAGGAGACTGTTGTGGAGTTGAAGAGGGAATTGAAGTCGAGGGACACTCTGTTGATTGCTTTGGAGTCCGGAGTGACGTCTCTGGTTGATAAGAGCGCCTCTCAGGAGGGGGCGGTGCGTGAGTGGGGTGCGAGGGAGGGCGTGGCCAGGCCAGCGGTGGCAATCAATGAAAGGGAGCATGTCGATGAAGGGGAGAGGGATTGCGTCGAGGCGATGATGCGCATCACAACCATCTTGGAGTCAGACCATGAAAAGGAGTCCTTTGTTCGGCGTATTTATCAAAGGCTCCAATCGGAGAGTCCCCTGATGGCTGCCATTGTGAGATTCATTGTGAAGCAGTCTGGGGTCTCCGTTCACATCGACTGCTACTCTGAAACAATAGAGAGGATGAAGAGAAGGGTGATGGATCACGACGGAGAGGAGAAGGATGGATATTTATTTGGCTCATTTGCAGATTATTCAGAAATGAGGGCGTACGTTGGTGTAGAGATGAAGGAGAGAAGTGAAAAGGAAGAGAAAATGGGTGCGGCTAGTCTTGTTCGTGCTCTTTGTCAGTTGGCCGTGTACGTTGCCTTCAAGAACGGAGGGCGCCCGTACGTTGAGAGTGACGCTCTCAACAGACGGCGTTTCGTGGAAGTACTTGCGCAAGCAATGGCAAATGGAATGGCTATTAGCTTTGGATATGGTTGGTTCTCAATGTTAAATAATAAGAGTACTCAGGCAGCTAAGGAGATGTATTTGATAGCCACAATCCCTCGAATGATTGTCAATTATGGATCGAATTCTCCAGAGATATCCGAACTTCGCCGTGAACTTCCTCTCCTCTTTGAATATTTGGAGGGTCATGTGATGGCGACTCTCGAGTCAACAGTGCATTCTCTTTGATCTCGTTCCTGATTGGTTTCCATGGTGAATTTCTCCATTAATTTCTTTGTACTTTGGTTTATATGTCGAATCAACGAGTTTAATGTTGCACAGAACATTGTCATTTAATGCAATTATTATTATTAACATTTGGATTTTTTGCCGTCATACATGTATGCCTCTTCTCTTTTGTTTTATCGTGTCGACATGAATGAAATCAAAATATTTTTGTTAATTTTTGAACCAAATGCTTTGAGAAATTCAATGAAATTGTTTAACAAGTAATTTAGAATTCCTTTTATTTCTTATTAGTAGTGATTGTCTTGATGTCAATCGCAATGTCACCTTTTCAATTTAATCCTTCTTGGGAAATGTAAGATTTGTGAAAGAATTTTGCATTTAATCCTTGAATCTTGAATATTTCCTTATTGTAAAATCAAATTTAGCACTTTTCCACAGATTTATTTGTAATATACAAAGAGTTTCAGTTCATCGAGGCATCTTCAGGTACTAGAGAAGATTAAATTCCCGTGATACATCCTATTTATAGCACCGTTTGAGGAAGGAAGGGGAAAGGATAAGAGGGTGAGGTGGGCGGGGACGAAGAGGGGTAATGTGGGAAACCCAAAGAAACAGAGAAACCAAAGAAATGGAGAGGGAAAGAGAGGAAGGGGGGGGAAGATAAGCACCTGGGGTCATTATTATGAGAGTACGGTGCCCTGGCGGTGGTAAGGAGGGAAGAATAAAGAAGGATAGATTAAGCGGGAAGGGATAGAGGCGGGTTACATCTGTGGAAGAGTGCAAATTTGTTAATATCATAATAAAAACGTCAACTTCAACTAACCTGATTCTTTGGAGGATATCATGTACTAACTCTAAATATTTAGTATCATGTATCCAACAATTTTGCGAATTAATTACAATTCTATTCATATTTCCTGTAAATGAAAATTTCATTTGGAGGATTAATTTGAAGTTTAAATATATTTTTTAAAAGCATTATTATTAAAAGAAGACAAATAGAACAAATACAATACAATATTCTTTCATTTCAGATGTGTGCCTTTGCAAATGAAATTCTTCTTTCATGTTTCCAAATAGAGTAGTAGTATTAGTATTTAGGGGAGGCGACCGACAGCTGAGGTCATTTGCGCCATAGGAGATGGAGAGGAATGGATGAAGGGCGGAGAGAGAAACCCGGTGTCGGCATTCGCCTACTCTTTACAAAAGGCGCCAAGGGGTCCGCAGCTTAACGTCCCATCCGACGGACGGCGTACTCACTCAAAGTTCCCGGGCAGCACCGGGATTTGAACCCACGCCCTCTGGGTGGGAAGCCAGTACGATAGCTCCCGCACCATCTCGATCCCCTCCAAAAAGATTCCCTTGAAATATTTTGTTACAGTTAATCAGTACTCAATATTACCCATTTCAAGGTCAAGAATAGTTTCAAATGTTTTGCACACATACTAAAACTGAATTAACCTTGACACGGTTGTACCTGTATGTAGAGTGTGGCCCTCTCAACAGACGGTGTTTCGAGGAAGTACTTGGGCAAGCAGAGAAAGAGAAGAGAAGGGATGGACAAATGCATTTAATGATTCGTCAGGCATAATGAAGTACGTACGGAAGCAGAGAAAGAGACAAAAAGGAAGGGACAATTATATTTTTCTATTTATCTGGCGTTAGAGATGAAAAGTGAGAAGGCCAAGGAGATAAATTTGATATCCACAATCCCTTCTATGATTGCTCAATTTGGATCGAATTCTAGAGAGACGTCCGAACATCGCCGTAGACTCCCTCTCCTCTTTGAATACGTAGAGGGTCACGTGATGGCGGCTCTCGAGTCCACGGTGCGTACTAATCCTTCTATTTACTTAAATTAGCATCAGTGGTGAATTTCCTCCGTTTTAATTATTAATTTGTTCTTGATTAAACTTTAATTTACAGTTGGTAATGGTTGCTAGCTTCTGAATTATCTTTTATCGATGAATTAGTTGAAAAATACAATAATTTTTGGTTACATTCTTTCCTTGACTCAAGAAGTGTTAAAAAGTATTTTATCTGCTTCTCGACCAATATTGACCAACTAACGAGTCGAATGTTGCACTGGATATTGTCATTTAATGTAATTCATTTAGCTTTGATTTATTTTCCGTCATACATGCATTCCTCTTCTATTTTGTTATACAGTGTCAAAGTTAATGAGTTCCATAATGGTTGTTTATATCGTTGAATCAATTATTTGGAGAAATATAATGGCCGTGTACCATGTGTAGTCCAGAATTCATTTTATTTCTTATAATTAATCGCCACCTTGACATTAATCTCAAGTTTTATTTTGAATTATGTCCTTTTGGGGAGACATAAGAATGACTTGTGAGAGCAGTCTCGGAGCATATATCCTAATTGTGCTTAACTTTAAATGTGACAAGTCATGTATCCAAGAAATTTGGGATTGCATATCATTTCCATTTGTATTTCTTGTAAATGAAATAGTATTTTGAGGATCAAAGTGAATTTTAAATTCATTTTGGTAGCCAAATGAAGACCCCAAGAAATATAACACAATATTTCTTCGTACCAGATGTATCCCTTCCCAATGAAATCCTTTTTTCATTTTCCCAATTAGAATCCCTTGAAATATTTTACGACGGTTAATCAGTACTTAATAGTAACCATTTTAAAGTTAAGAATTCTTTCAAATTTTTTGCAAGTATGCTAAAACTGCATTACGCTTGGCATTGAGAGTTTTATCATTGAACCCATCATGAAGCCCTAGAGGTAAATATTTATATCTGGTATTTAAACAAATCCTTTTGTTAACGAGGGAACCATTTAATTCTGTTAAATAGATTTGTCACCCTGAAATTGTTGCATTTAAACACCTATAATTTGTGGATGGCGGTATACGGTGACCGTCGGGACATCTCAGACAGTTTCATTGGAATATATTATCCTCTGTTAATGTTAATTTGAATATTATTGCCAATTGTCTCACCTCTGCTCTATGGTTTAAAAATGATAATTATTTCATTGCTCTTAGAAAGCATAACTTTTCTCTCCAAATTTATATTTTCCAAAGAAGTGATTTGGTATAATCTGGGTTAATATTGATTCAGAGGTACAAAATCTTGTCTTTCAACAAGTATGATGGTCAATTAAAGTACGCTCGTTGTATGCTAAGGATGCTTAAGCCTAATGCTTGGGTTTAAGTATTATTTGAGGTCGTATCAATTTCTAATTACGTCAATTACTGTGTATTACTTTAATTATTGTTAACAATTGTGCCAATATGATGTGTCTAATAGTTTTAATGCATACCTTTACTTTTAAAAGACATAACAGTTCATGAAATATTAAACAGATGTATTTGATTATTATTACAAACCTTCCATGGTATGCCGAAGATGCAATTACTTAAACTGTTCCACTCTGAATGGAATGGAGCATTGAATGTTGAAATCACTTCTCAAATACTTGTCATCTTGAAGGGGAAGCAGTGCATATTCTATGTAGCTGTTTGACAATTATATGTCTTCGTACATGTAGTATTACTGTTCTATCCAAATGTAAAAGAAATAAAAAACTTGTTTTTTGAAGCCTGTTAATGTATTTTGTTTTATTATGCATAAATGCTAGTTTATTAAAGTTTTAAATAGATGTATTCTCCCTGAAAAGAGAGATCGGAAACGGTGTTACCATGTTTATCATTGAACAAGAGAATAGAACACTGCTATGAAGGTACTCAAATTGAAAATACAAAAAATATACAAATCAGATGTCTTCATCTTAATTGTGTATTCCCGTGTTGATGGTACATCCTGAATTGTAGTCATTTATTCATTGTTATTTTAAATTTTAGCTTATCGTACGAACGCAGTCAAAATCACTGATTCCCTGGTACGTTTAAATAATTACACAATATTAATTGATAATCCTGTGGTCCACAAAGCCTCTTTCCTTAAAATCATAACTCTTTGCAAGTGGTGACTTGACAGTATTTTTCTCATTTTAAATTTAATCTTTAAGTGTTCAAATTTTGCCAGGAATTTAATTCATTCCTTTGTGGCTGTTTGAATATCTACTTTGATATCATTTATTGTGGTGAGGTTTGCTTACAATAAAATCATGCAGGCAACTGACGAATAGTAATTCGTATAATTTAAAATAAGGGCTTTTCTGTGAAAATAAATTGGTAAAGACAATATGAATTTTTCATCCAGACTTTATTAACCTTCAAACATTTTTATTCTGGGGTATGTGGTAGTTTGCTTTGAGAACAGTATTATTTGTGTCAGGTGCTAATTGACACATTCTCATCAATGGCAGGACTATCAGACGATGGAACAATCAAACCTAGAAAGTCAATTAGATACAATTTTTTTCATTTCATCCTTTCAAAGTCATAACTCTTAATGAATTTAATATTCACTCTGGCAAATTGTCTTCCTTTGGGATACGGTATCAAAAGTCCTTCATTTGAGGGTTCATTGAAATTATATCTTGATTCAAATCCTGCGAGAAACTCGCACTTATGCCGAATTACTGGAGGCGATACCACATTTCTCATAGGCAAGAAGGATTGAGTTATAATAAGGCTATCAGCGTTTACACAAGTTTCATGTATATGTAAGTGTATGTATGTTTAGTCATGTAGTTGTATATATTAAAGGAACTCACCCCCTAACCTGAGATGTGAATTTCGCACGCCGTCGGACGTAGTCCTGGGTGAACTCATGTGTATACATATATATGGGTCGTGGTAGTCCAGGGGGTGGAGCGTTGGGCTACTGGCAGGAAGGTCCCGGGTTCGATTCTTGGGCAAGGCACCCTAAGCACCTGCAGCTCCACCCAAGCCATGTGATTATTCGGGTACCAGATCTTCCTGGGAAACCATAACCGGCACAGGGAAAGGAACTGGCCCCCATACCCTGATGTGTGAATTTTACATGCCGTCGGGCTTAATACTGGGTGAACTCTATTCATTCCCACCACTGGGTGAACCCTACCATCACCCATACCAGACTGAACTTTGGGTTGATTTCTGTTTTTATGGTTATATATATATGTAGAGAAAAGGATTAAAGAGGCGTCAATGGAATTAAAACTGGATGTATAAATTAATATCGGTGGGATGATGAAACTCTAGTTTTCCAGTTAGCATAGGCATTGTTCACTTGGCTTGATTCTGTTGAAAGGTTAGTCTTATATTTATGGCCTGTGAATTAAGGTATCCATAAGGAAGGTTATGTTATTTTTCCAGAATGAGAAAGGCTAAGTTAAACATGACAATAAGATGACAGAAACTAGAGCCGGTAAAAGAGATAATTTCGGAAGGGTGTTTTGGACCAAAAAGTTTTACATGGTAGGGACATTAGAAGAAGATAAATTGCATTATTAGACAAAGAGGCTTTCACGAGGAGGAGGGAATTGGTGAGAGGGGAGTTTATTAAGGATGGAAAGGCTCTTTCAAACTCTGACATGGAGCGTAATTTTGTATTAAATGAAATATGGTCATTGATGCAGATTCACAACAGAATAAAATAGCAAAGCCTTTGAATTAGTTATGGTTCCAGAATGCAGAGAGTGTATTTATTGTTTTAGGAATACATTAAAGGCATCATCAACCATTTGAATAGCTAAAGTTCACTTTACCAAACCAATGTATACATAATGTACATGAATCTTGGTGTTTTTCCAGGTTAAACACGCTCGAGAGAAATGAAAAACAGTTGGACCCTGTGCGTTTGGTCAAATATCAACACAAATAAGTCAGAAACTTTCGTCCCTGCCAGTTAAATGATCATACAGCAATACAATATCAATGTGGTGTTCCAATGTGTAAAACAATCCATGTTTACATAGGTTTGAAATTGATTTATATGTATTAAAACATTAACTATATTTTGGCAGCGCTCTGATTAAATGAAGACCACAACGAATGCAATACCATATTCCTTTGTATAGGTAAACCACCCAGACCCAATATCACCGCTGCAGAACGCAAAGCATTGGAAAAACTACGTGACAATAAGGAACTTCTTGTCTTGCCAGCAGATAAGGGGAATGCTACGGTAATCATGAAGAAAGAAGACTACCACAACAAAATTGCAGCCCTATTGGATAGCAGCACCTATTTTCAATTGAAAAGTGACCCAACAGCCAAGATAGAGCGACTCACTAGGGAGAAAATCAAACGGTCATCCATTCCAACGGAAGAAAAATGGAGACTCTTTCCATCGGCAGCCAAGCCACCGCGTTTGTATGGACTACCCAAGGTTCACAAGGAGGGGGTCCCCCTACGACCCATCGTAAGCAACATCGACGCACCGACCTACAAGCTGGCACAATACGTTGCGCGCTCTCTCCAACCCTTTGCCGGGAGAACCGACTCGTCCGTAAAAAACTCCACAGAATTCATTCGCACCATCAAGAAAATCAAAACTAAGGAACGGGACCTGCTAGTGAGCTTTAACATAGTCTCTCTCTTCACGAAGAGATGTGTACATATGTAGATGACTCAATGCTACTAATCAAAGAGCTCACCTCGGAAGGATTACCAAAGGATTTATCAGACCTCGCAGAATTCTGCCTCAAGAATTCATACTTCCTTTGGAATGATAAGTACTTTCAGCAGAAGGAAGGTGCGGCCATGGGATCACCACTCTCTCCTGTGGTAGCTGACATTTTCATGGAGAATTTTGAGAAGAAGGCCATAGAGACCTATCCGAAAAAACCATCTCTTTGGATCCGCTATGTCGATGATACCTTTGTCATCTGGCCACACGGGAAAGAAGAATTAGAGCTGTTCCTGAAACACCTCAATCAGCAACATCCTGCCATACAATTTACCATGGAAACTGAGCAGAATGGTGTTCTCCCTTTCTTAGATATGTTAGTGACCAAAAAACCGGATGGCAGCCTTGGCCATGCGGTATACCGAAAGAAAACCCACACCGACCGGTACTTGGATGCGCGATCACACCACCATCCTGCCCATAGAGCTCGCTAGTAAATACACTAGTGCATCGCGCCTACCCCATCTCCGACGCCGAATCACTCCCATCAGAAAAGAGATACCTCGTTTCCGCGCTGGGGAAAAATGGATACCCAGAACACATGGTCCGAAAAAGGACCGTCATAAAGGAAATGGAGTTGACGAAAGAGGGGATTCGGGCAAAGGAACAGAACGAGGAGAAACCTGGAAAAGAAAAACCAGCGGCATATGCTACCATCCCCTATGTCGCCGGAATGGCTGAGAAGATAAGCAGGCTACTACAGAAGCACAACATAACCACCAGGTTCTCCACAGCCAGAAAAATAAGCGACATAATATCAAAGCCAAAGGACAAAATCCCCGATCTCATGCACGAAGGTGTATATGAGATAAAGTGCACGTGTGGGAAGTCATATATCGGTCAAACAGGAAGGTCCATCAGATGCAGGACCAAGGAGCACCAAAGAGACACAGATAAGAAACAATTCCGACTTCCGGCAATCGCCGAACATGCGTGGTCGGAACCGGGACACTCTATAAACTTCGACCAGACTAGAGTGCTGGCAAGAGAAAGGCGATATTTTCCGTGACTCATCAGAGAAGCAGTGGAAATAATAAAAAATTCATACAATTTCAACCGTGAGGACGGCTACACCCTGACCTCCACTTGGAAAAGGGTGATTCCCATTCGCCGTCAAGAAAGAGCCAATCAGAGAGCTCCAGGCCAGCCAGCGTCTCCTATATATAGCGGCCAAAACGCAACGTACATCACTTCGACCTGAAGACGCCTCCAGGACTGGGGGCGAAACTGTTGTCAACAGACTAACCTACGCGACGGTAATTCCCGGAAACCAGCATGGATTCATCAGATAGACGGCGCGGAAGCCCAAGTATTAATTTCAAGGATTTCATTGCATATGATGTTGAAGGAATATTGTATTACATTGGTAGCGGTATTCATTCTTCATTCCGAGTGCTACCAAGATATATTTAAACTTCACTTTGATACTCAAAGCGCTATTTTCAACAACAAGAAATAGAAACCTAAATGTAATTGCAAATTTCTTGTAAAAGATAGTCGAAACAATTCTCTTGTATGATCCCACAACTGCTCTCACAACTCATACTAAAAGCAAAGTTTCAATGAATAACAGAAATTGGAATAAAAGAAACAATTCGATATAAGAAATTAAAAGAATTCTAAATTAAATATGTAACAATTATATTTAATTCATCCAAACAATTGGATCCGAAATTTACAAAAAAATCACTTTTGAACTCTCTGGCGATGCACACCTCCGCAAAACAAAAGAGAAGAGGCATACATGTATCACTGCAAACAAAAACAAAATTGAAATATAATGTTTTAAAGGAAAATGACCGGTGCAACATTTAACTCTTAATAATTAATTATCTTAGGGGAGTGAAAAACAAACATTTTCTATCAAAATAGAAAGACAGGGTACAAATAAACTAATGAGGAAACTCTTTAATGGAAGCGAATTCAGAAATGTAAGCATTAAGGAGACACAATTGGCTCCAGAGTCCGTATCACATGACCCTCGAAATATTCAAAGAGGAGAGGAAATAAACGGCGATGCTCGGATACCTCTTTAGAATTCGATCCATACTGGGCGATCATTTGAGGGACTGTGGATATCAAAGATAACTCCATGCTCAGCCGATTCAGATCTTTTATTGCATCTCTAACAATAGCATTTAAATCCGTGTGAGTTTCCTTCATTTTAAGTGCATGCAAAAGTATGTCCACAAAACGCCACCTGTAAGTGTCATCCTTTGCATACGGTCTCCCTCCGTTCTTGAAGGCAATGTACATGGCCAACTGACACAATGCACCAACAAGACGTGGAGCGCATACTGAATCCATTTCATGAACTTTCTCAATCCCTCCAATATACGTCCTTCTTGCTCCCGCAACATACGCCCGCTTTTCTGAATAATCTGCATATGAATTGAAACTACTTCCAGTCTTCTGCACTCCGTCATGATCCTTAACCCATGCGTTCCTCATCTTCTCTATTGTGACGGAAGAGCAGTCGATGTGAATGGAGACATCAGGCTGCTTCACAATGAATCTCAAGATGGCAGCCGTCAGGGGACTTTCCATTATGAGCCTTCGATAAATACCCTGAACAAAAGACTCCTTTTCAAAGTTTTCATTCATGATAGTCGTGATCTTCATCATCGCCTCGACTAATTCCCTCTCCCCTGCATCGACCCACTCTCCTTCAGTGACTACCACAGATGCCCCAGCCACGCCCTCCCTCGCCACCCTTCCACGCACCGTCCCCTCCAGGGAAGTGCTCTTCCCAACGAGAGAGGTCACGCCAGATTCCAAAGCAATCAAGAGGGCATCTCTTGACTTCAATTCCTTCTCCAGGTTCACGACAGTCTCTTTCAGTGATTCCATTTGTTCAGACATACGAAGCACCACTTCATTTAATTCAGGGTTAACTGGAGCCATTGGAACAGATTGAAATCTATTGTGTACACTTTCCCGTTGGTGCACCATCCGCAGCAACATCAGTATCTTCATTTTATCTCTCAGGATGGCCTCATCAGTGCTGCTGGTGCTCATAACCTCAGCTACCTGCAGTACGTCATCACCCTCTCCGTCCCTCAGCCTAGGGTCCGCTCCCATCCCCAGCAGTCTCTCCACCCAATCGTACTTCCCCGTCCGGACTGCCACGTGGAGTGCCGTCCGTCCCTGCATGTCCTTCGCGTCCACGTCCTCCACTTCCCCCAACAATCCCTCGCATTCCGACAAGGGGGAGCCATTGATTAGAGAAGTGAACAGTCGCTCCTCTGTGGACAGAGAGTCATTGGCTTCGTGTACTTCCATTGGTAATCTGCGGTGAAGTGGACGAAAGGCGTTCAATTGATAGTAGTGACACAGTTGGGTGGCTTTCAGGAGGAGGATAGTTTCTGTTGAGTGTATCTTCTCATTCACTGCAATTGATGTAGGAAAGGAGCTGGATGTTACAAATGCTAGAATAATAGAACGCTACCATGACAGGTTGCAGTTAGACAAGGATGTATGCATAAAGTGACGATATGCAATAAATATGATGAGGACCTTCTTCACTCATTCTAATGAACTTAATTAGAAATATATAAAGAGCATACTGGAAATACGTAGCACGTCAACAAGAAGTTTAAGCCAGTCAAATGGTCTTATTATGTTGCTATAATTCTATAGTGTGTCAAGTACTCGAGCCAATAACAAACAGCACTGGGATGTTATTAAATATATATAAATATATTAAAAGTCGACACCAAACATGGGGCTGGTCAACACCGATAATAAATTAAACTATACTCATTGCGCAACTAAGCATGTTGAAGGCCATGTTTAAAACGTTATAGAAATCGATGTTATTACATTATCCCATTAGGGCAACTGTTTTGATTAAAAGTAATGATGTACCATGGACCAGGGGATTATCACACCATAGTCCATCAAATCCTGGAACTCTAAAATATCCTTCAAAGAATTGAATACTCCAGCAATCAACATTGAACTGCGTATTTTAAATTAACAAATAAAACCACCACACAAGTAATTATGGAATGCTTTTCTGCAATTGGCTTATTCTGTTGTGACCCATGTCATGTACTCGTTAAATATGTCTCGTGGCAACTTAAAACAATTATTTGTTCAACAAGGATGAAACAAAAGAGCAGTCTTCTGAGTAATCATAAAATTGAAGGCAATGATTCATATATCAACTCATTATATGAGAATGGAATCAATTTCATACTTCCACTCAGTAGATTTATTCACAGATTCATTAAATGTTCACAGATAAACCGATCAGTAGGCCAAATATATTATAATAGCTTATTAAAATCTTTACCCAAAACTAATACAGAGAAAGTAAACACCTAGGTGGAATACATCACACTCTGAAATTACACTTAACTGAGAAATTCATCATTACATCAAAAGACAATATAAGCATCCTTCAATACATTTGGCGAATAAACTTATTCAATAAACATTTTGATGTTGGATACATTTCTACTAACCAATATTGCTGGAATTGGCAAATGATTCTCTCAAATGGCGGTCCAATTGGAAACTTCTTAAAGAAATATAAAAAGTGCAATCTCCGGATCTCTGTCAAACAAAGTTATCCACTGCTGCCAAACCCTGTAATTGAGATCAGAAAAAGAGAACGTTGAATTGGTTTAATGCCTTTTAAAACTAATAAAACAGATGGAGTTTATTTCGGAATTCTCTTCCTGTGGAGGTTAATCTTTCACCCATCTCGTTAAAATTATGATAAGACGTGAAGACAGACAGGTAGGCAAAACAATAGTCAGATAGTAAGAGGTCTTTATTAAGGCGAAATTGAGACCATTCAACAAGCATCATGTACACATAAAGATGACCACAAAATTTTGAAATACATGAATACCCAATACCTATATATACCTATAATATACAGACACAATATGCTTAAACAATCTACCACATAACCATCTATCATATGTTTATGCAGGGGAAAAAGCATGGGTCCGAGTATGGCTCCCAGGGGAACACCCCTGTGAATTTGAAGCCGGCAGGAGGATTAATCATGGGGGTTGACTCTCCAAAGTCCTTCAGTTAAGTATTAGCAAATCAATTCTTAAGATTAAGGAGGAAAAATTAAAGATTTGAAGTTTTGCTAAGATAATATCTTTGTCGAAGAAACTGAATGATGAATTTCATGTATGGTCGGACTTCATCTGTTATTTCAACCAATGAGGGTATGTGTGGTTTAGGAGGGCACTCGTGACAGGTCTTATTGCGATTCTTACACTGCTTGGTCAGTGTGGAACTTTAATTATATCGAGCTAAGGCCAAATATCAAAATATTATCATCCGATGCGTATTTCTCTTGTTACGGAAAACGCTTAGGCAATTTCAAGAGAAAATAGATCGATGCCTTTGCCTGATTAACAGAGCTGTCAAATCTACTCTTCATTAATCTAACGCTTAGGGGAAAAGATGGGAATTACAAGAGAAAATAGACCGATGCCTTCGCCTGAATTTCCAAGTTCTCGTGACGATGTAGTGTACGATTTCATTCACCATAAAATAATACAAGTTTATATTTAAAATGGTATCTGAAGCCGTTGCATCGCGATCATTATATATATCGCGATAAATATTGGTATTATTTAAATATACTACCCTATAAAGATGAAGAACTTCAGCTGTATTGCAAATACAATTACGCATCCGGTACTGTCAACCGACATCGGCAATGTCATTGCAAGCAGTAGGCTTATCTAGTTTGTTTTAATCTATTTGCCTTGCCATCAAACAAAATAGTAAGTAGCAGTGGTTTTTAGTATTGAGTCTCAAATGCCAATAATTTCTGCGATTACATTAAAGGGTCTTATGATATTTCATACATTCTCAGGCATACGGTAGAACTATTACACGGCCCATAACGTGATATCCAATAGGAACTACTGTCTTGTTGCCATCCCAGTTGTACGTGGGAGAAGAACATGGTTTGAAAATTTTTTTCCCTTAAGAAAACCCTTAACACATGAATACGAGAACATTAGCTAAGATTATAGCACGAATTTTATTGCCTTCGTGCAACTATTTTTGCACACAATACCCTTTAACACCGAGTGTACGTGTTGAGCACTAAAAATATTCGGAGCTTCTTGAAAATAAGAATGTCACGACTCCCGAGTGGACTGAACATAGCAGTCCAAGGCCAGGATAGTTGCCTTTAGTTGTGAATCGTGCATTTCTAAGTACAAAACTCTACATGCAATAAACCACAGCACAAAGAAAGCCCAGCTAATATTGCAAAATTAGATGCAGCCACATTCATTTCCATTTTTTAATATTTTATGATTTAATTTATATTGTAAATTATAACATTAAACTGCCGCAGCCTTATAAACAAAAAATAGCATACTAAGCAGTTTCTTGCCAGTACAACCGCAGACGTAGTAGTTGGGGCAGAAAGTTGCCTCATTGGAGACAGCTAACAACGAAGTTTTTCCTAACGGTTTCACAAAATACAGAAGGGACTGACGATATAGATTGGATGGGGGAGTATTCATTGCATTATAGTCACAACTCAATAGCAAACGGTAAGAATGCGACGTAAATGACATAGAAATTATTTGGTGCAGCATTAAGGGCTACAACGGTGGAAGCTTAGAACAAATTGTAAAATCACCAGCATGGGGAACAGCATACTAGATATCTTCTAGCGACTTCGAAGCCCGAAATTATTACAAGCATTGAAATAATGGACGGAATAAATGACGACAAGCCTATGCTTGCCGAATTAAAAACTTGAGTTCGTCAAAGTTATTAAAGACAAGTTTAAAATATCCCTACAAATAGGAAAATTGTAACGGACTACGAGAATAATAAAAATAGAATTACCAGAATAAAAGATTAAAAACTTGACAACCACTTTAGAGACCATTGGAACTATATCTTAAATATTTTCGTAAAAAAAGGAAGACTAGCATCTCATCGAAACTCATATGCGACATTAAGGAACCTGGAGGTTAGTACAGACAAGTCAGATCTGCATTAAAAAGGCCACGGTCATATTTCATAAAGTTTAGGTTTATTTGAACACATCCCAACAGAGACTAAAACAATGTCGTTGTCAAGACGAAAATTATTATGCGCACAGCAGTACACTTTTTTTTAATTTTTCCCAGAGCGTCTACAATAAAAACAGAAACGGCCCAAACGATCATCCACAAACCCGGGGAATACGTTGTAGACATATGATATTGACCAAGCAGGGAATAATAGTACGGGTACTCTAGTTAGACCTCATTTGTAATGTGCCGCAAATATTCGGGATCCCTAGGAAAAAAATCTGGCAAAAGGAATCAGATCAAGTCCAGAAAAAAACCGCCATGCTCATTGAACATTCTTATAATAAGAACACTACCGTGACAGTTATTTTAGGGGATTTAGGCTGGGAGCCACTCAAGATAAGAAGAGAAGGCTCAGACTTTTAGAAAGGTTCAGGACAAAGGAGTTTGACGATGTCACTAAAGGAATTAAAACGGCCGCAGACTACTTAGGTAAATCAGACCACATAAAGATAAATTAAGGAAGAAATAGATACCAGGACAGAATAAACAAATACTCATTCTTTCCCCAAACAATCAGAAATCGTAATTGATAGAACCAGAAAGGTCACTTCAGACATATCAAAAAACCTTGAATCTACAATTCGGAACAAAATTAAACATTGCAAAGATGATAGATATACTTGTAGTTGCTTGTCTATGTTTGCTGGTAGTTGGAGTGATTGCGTATTTTGGCAGGACTGAAGAGAAAAGGTTATACCGTCCCGTTAAGTTAGAACGAAAGACCTTTTTTTCCTATAAATGTAAATAATTATACCAAATATGCTAATAAATGACTAGTTAACATTAAATATTGACTTGGGAGAAGTAAACTTGAGTACTTACGAAAAAAACACCAGAAGTGAAGCGGACTCGGGGGAACTTGCCACTCCAACTTACATATGTAGAATGAGAGCAGATAATGCATGAGCAACTGTCGGAAGCCCACACTCTCGTCTTGAGACCTGTGAGTCCACTTGGGCTTTTAGAAAATGATTCTTCGTAAACGTTTTTTGGCTACGTGGAAAGGCACTTACGAAGAAGATAATTCCATCAAGCCCACCGTTATGAGATAAGCAAGTTCTTTGCATTTATTATTCGTCATCACCTTCTGTCCCTCGTCTTTTCTTGGTATGATCTCCATATCTCATTTCTTTGGAACCATTCGTGTATCTTCCTTTCTCCATATGTTTCGTCATTACAGTTGCTAGGGCAAAAGGCCTCATTACCGCCTTTTGCCTCATTTGTTAGATTTCTTTCTCGAGAAATAGAAGTAAGAAAGCCTTCTATATAAACTCCTAATATCATGGTTTCCAAGATAGAACGCCTTTTTTAATAGAAGATAATATAGAGAATTTAGTTGAACACCTTGGCGGAAAATGGGAATGGAGTTTTGGAAGTGATTATGCAATTTCGAGTAAGGAAGTTTCCGTCGGAAGGCAGTTTTTAGAGAAGAAAACCTGCGACCGGGAAGAAGTCCAGGCCTCAAATAGGATCGAGGATTGTTTGGAATTACGTCACAAAAAAACTGAACTTTTAGAACGGAGCTTCGACTCTAAAACGCGAATATAAAAGTGAAAATATAAAATATAAGATGAACAAGTTTTTACCAAAAAGGATTTTGCATTCTAAACTGTAGTCATTTTTTTATTTTATTAATGCTTTTCAATCTTGCTGAGATTTTAGAAACATTAAATACGTTCAAGTAAGCTATTGCTAATAGTATTATTAGTGTAAGATATCAATTTTCAAATTCTTATCACTGGCAGGATTTTCAGACTGGACAAATCAAATTTAGAATGTAATTGGGGAATGGCCTCTTTATTTTTTCCTCACATAATCATGGCCGTTCATTTGTGTTGCTATTCATTCTGGTAAAATGTCTTGGATTCTAAAACGGTTTAAAAAATTCCTTCATTTGAGGGTTCATTGAAATTATATCTTAATTCAAAACTGCAAGAAAATCACATGCAATCCTAATTATTTGTAGCGTTACCACATTTCTCAGGGGTAAATTAGGATTAAAGTATAATAAGACTATCAACGTTGACACAAGTAATTATTATGTATATGTGTTTGTGGGTCGCGTTAGTCATGAGCGTTGGACAGCTCATCGGAGGGGCCTGGGTTTGATTCCCATGCATGGCACTCGGGCACCTGCAGCTCCAAGCTATGCTTTTCTTCGGGTGCCAGATGACCCTCATAAAACCATAGCCGGTCAAGGAAAAGGAACTGGCCCCCCTGCCCTGATGTGTGAATTTAACACGCCGTCGGACTTTGTCTTGGGAGAACTTTCCCATCGACCACCAAAACGACCTTTCGGATTGATTACTGTTTATTTGTATATGAATATATTTGCCCAAATATACTCAAACACGATGATACTCCATCAATTACGACTTTTTGCTCGGGGCCTATTTAGATGAGTTATTAATCTAGTCTAATAAATGCAAGCACGCGTGTTTAATTAGCTCAGATTCCTAAGACTAGATGATAAGTCAGGACATAGTTGGTCAGCATCCGATTGAAAAAAGATCAAACAGGGAAGATGGCGAAGTAAATGGAATTTGGAAGCATTCAGAGTGCAGGGAGAAAGGAGTAACAGCAGGCCGTGGGGAAAATTATCGTTAATGAGGAGGGGGGGTGGGGCACTTCCTATTGAGGAAAAATGTCAACGAATGATAGCATCAAAAGCCACAAGATAATCCAGTTGTGAGGGGGGACGGATGGACAGAGTCCGGATGGGCAGTGTTAGGCAGAGGTGTATGGCATGGGGTGACCATTATCATCTGTGGTGTCTTACATAGACGAAGGGTTTTTGTTCATACCTAATAATTATATTATTACAACGCACTTTAGTCATTATTATAATTTTATTGTAATAAAAATAAAATCCTAAGTCCTTCAGCGCCCCTCACTGACAAATTTCCTCGCATTTCCCCTAACTGCAACCGTCCCCCACGTAAAATATATCTGCTTATGAAATCTGCTCGTGATGGTGTGCATTTCCGTGCCACCACCTACCACGCTCATTGCCCCTCAAAGAAGATTATCTATCTTCTGACGTGCAAACATAGGCCCTTTACACTCTACATTACCCTTTTCTATCCGATCGAACAATCTGTGCTAATCCTGTTGTATTTCTCCCTAAGCATCCGAGAATTAGTACAAATATAGCCACCAATATAAAGGTGGGAACCTGCTAATCCCAAAATATACTAGTTCTCCGATGCTCAAAAATTTCCACACCCATCCCCTCCTTTACTTCCCTTCCCAGAATACCCTGCACGACCCCTCAGACTCGATAGATTCCTTTCGATAACTTCCAGACTCACGCGAAGAAGGCCAAAAGCTTAAACAATCTACAATGTGAGTGTCCTTTTACGTGTTATCTATTTTATTTGCGTTCTATTCTACATCTACATAATACCCATCAAGCCGCCGCAAGGGCGTGTGGCGGGGGGTCTTAGGTCACCAACCGTGAAAAGGAAAAATATCCCATGCATAAAAACCACGGAAAATTACACCCACAGCAGCGCAGACACTCATGCAAAAATCCCTACATCCACACACATATACCGCAAAACAACTAAAAAACTGCACCCCAGGATGCAGCACGAAAGCCATCCTACAACACGGAAGCCGGGACACAACAAGCTAGAAATTGAAACATCACTACCACAAGAAAATGCACCATAAAATACTCTACCCCCCAAAGAGTCTGTAAAAGGCAGGGGACACGACCCAACGTTGCAGGTAGCAGGAATTTCCCCCCGCGGAGAGGGGCGAGGGATTGAAAGGAAGACTTAAAAACAGATGAACAGAACACGAATGAGGTCATTCGGAAAGAATGGGTTATTATAACAAAACACATAAGGTTAGCAGAAGAGCATGCATTTAATTAGAACTAATTATTTTTAGACGCTGAGGGTGGCAAGTGGAATTTTTGCTTTCTTTAACCCTGCAGTTGCTATCCCGTATTGTCCGTGGGAAGAAGGAGTCCTTGAATCCTATTATGCCGTCCAAATGTTATATTGCTCTCGTGAGTGCTTCCAAAACATTGATACATCAAGCTACCTAGCAACCGTTGTTGTTTCTTCTGTGTTGGTTGTTGGATGCAGTACCAACTGTTGCATTGCCGATTCTGCCCCATTGTGGATGTGCTAAGCCAATGGAACGGAAAATGTTTTCTCATTTTTCGATCATTGTTATAAATAGTGATTAATCACAGATTAAATAGAACACGCAAGAACATTGTAGAGCACCAATACACCGTTTCACTACTTTTACCTCATAATAGTTACCTCTTCATCAACTTCGAATGCCGTTAACCGATCTTAGTATTTAGATGCTGGTAATGACGATGATCTGCGACTACTCACTTAGAAGAACGTTCTAAATATACCGTCAAGTTCTAGGGGCCAGAGATCTGTTTAATTGTCTGCAGATAAGTTCGAGTTCCAAGAATCTGGAGACAGTAGGGAGTTATGGGAGCTCACATTATGCGTGGGGGGATGTATTTTCTCCCGGGTGCCATATAAAGAATGTTTTATGTGTCCTAATTCTGTAAAATTTCAGGTCTTGGAAAAAATTACTTGGTGTTATATTGAAGAATTTTTACTTCCGTATCTCAAGAGAGAAATCTAATGAGAAAATAAAGATGGTGGAGAGGCCTTTTTCCCTCGCAACTGTTATTACAAAACAAAGAAAGAATGATACGCGAATGGTTCCAGAGAAATAAGATAGGGATATCTTATCGAGCTAAGAAGAGGAACATAAGGAGAGGACAAAGCGTAGATGCAAAGAAGGCACTTATCTCATAACGGCGGAATAGATGGACTTATCTTCCTTTTTAGAGTGCCTATTCACTTAGCCGAAACAATACGATTACGAGGAATCATTATTCACAAGGCCAAAGGCTACTATAGATATTAAAATTCACTGGCGCCGGAGAATATTATTAAAAACCAAGGTAGCGGAATTAAATATTCATCAGTTTATTTCCAGGATTAGATATTTGAATCGACATAATATAACACTTGAACCTGATATTCCTCTTTAGACATTCATCGCTCTAAACGTGCCTATTGGAATTACGAATCGTCTAAATTTATTAATCCAGATATTGAATCATTTATACCCAAATCATGAAAAATGACTACTTCGGAAAATAGATTTTGAAAATAATATTTAAATTAACGTGTACAGAGGGTAATTAATACCATGATTAATTGAATTAACAGATATTCCTCCTTTTTCACGGCCACCAACACACACAAGTTGCATTCTCGATGCAAAGGGCTAACTCTTCTAAACCAGTAAATGCATTTCGCTTGAGTTTGTCACCGTAATCACATTATACACACTTTCATATAACTAAACCGTCTATTGTCCAGTAAGAAATTGTGCTCTTTTGGGAGTTATGGTCAAAATCTTCATAATTCCGCTTAAAAACACGCCTGACCGCTTGGACTATTTTCAGTTTAGTGTTATTCGGAGGGCCCTGTATCATATTCTACGTTGAAGAATAATTTACGTGATTTTTGTTCATTACAAATAAGATTACTGGGTTTATTAAAGAAACAATCATGGCGATATAAAGCCACTGATATATGAGATGTAGCCCTTTGCTTCGAAAATAAATGTTCGTGTTGGCTTTATGGAAAAGTCCGTAGTCTGCAACCCTCTTGACACAGTAGTGGGCTATCAATCCGTGGGCAATTTTCATTCTCGGCTGTTTCCGAATTCCATGTATTTGTTTATTATTATTATTCTATCTGAATTTGTTCCCGTTTTAATCGTTTTCTCTCGGTTGATATTCTCTTGCAGAATATTGAGAAATACCAATTATTCGGAATAATTGTATATCGTAATGAAAATAATGTTTATCCGCCGTGAAGCGTAAATAACTAATTTACTCTCGAAGGTAAGCCGTCGTTATTTTAGAATGTTTAAATGAAGATACCAATATTTTAGCTTCATTAATTTTACACTAGAGAAACGTAACTTTGGAAGTTCTGTGTTACATCAGTAATTACTACAGACTTCGTCCTTGTTTTTCCCACTTGCGCGTAGTTTGCCTATCGGGTTAAACAGAATGGCAGAAAGTTTAGCAGAGCTTAAGGTTATTGATTGAATCAGAATGAAGATCGAATTTCAAATGAATACTGTATTTAACCTAACTATGGCGGAGAATTTACATTAACATCTGTAGGTCGGTATTATTGGCAATATAGTGAAATACTATGAAGTTAAAGATAGTTTTTTGCTTAAAATAATACAAAATATCGCAAATTCCAAAGAAACTGCGGGAGATGCGATCAAGGCAAATGATTTTTACACTCTGAAACTGTTGCATTAAAATATCGCACATTGACCACATTTTTGTCAGTACAAACTCTGGCATAGTAGCTGGTGCGGAAAGTTGGCTCACGTGAGTTGAACCAAACAATGAGGTTTTTCCAAACGGTTTCACAACTTACAGAAGGGAGAGGCCAAATAGATTGGGTGGGGGAGAATTATTGCAGTTAAGTCACATGGAAGTAGCCAACGATACAAATGCGCCGTAACTGACATTGAAAGCGTTCGGTGCAGCAATAAGTAATACAACGGAAGAAGCCTATCCGTTTGTATTATTAATAGACCCCCAGATTCTTGCACAGATGTCGTACACAAGCTCGACAAACAAATATCCACTTTCAGCAGCTGACATTGCAACAATATTGTTATAAAGGCTGTTGACACAAACCTACCATAAATTAACTGGGGCAGGTAGGGCGTAGGAAAATCTGCCAAGAACCGAGATCGATGCCTAGAACTCCTCCATATATTCACAAAACACCCATTAGAACAAATCGCTAAATCACCAACACGGGGCCAAAGCATACTAGCTTTATTTTCGACTTCTATGGCCGAAATCTTTACCAACATTCAAATAAGAGACGGAAGCAGTGACCTTACGGCTATTCTCGTCGAGTTAAAATACACCAATACAACAAGGAAAATTTGAACGGACTACGAGACTATATATATATATATATATATATATATATATAGTCTCGTAGTCCGTTCAATATATATATATATATATATATATATATATATATATATATATATATATATATATATATATATAAATATATATATATATATATATATATATATATATATATATATTTTGGAAACTTATATATATATATATATTTATATATATATTTATGTATACTTATATATATATATATATATAGAATTACCAGAATACAAGAATAAAACACTAACAACCAATTCAGATAACACTTGGAATTTAGACAGGCAGCCACATGACATACGAAGAGAAACAGCAAGACTTAAATGTTCAGAAACTACGATTTTAACGATATCACTAAAGAAATTATAACGGCCCCAAACTACTTACGTAAATCAGACCACACAAAGATAAAATAAGTGAGAAATAGATTCCAGTACAGATATAAACCAATAATCATTAATTACCCGAATAATCAGAAATAATTACAGTAAGAAGTCACTTTAGACATACAACCTTTGATATATAACCTTGAATTAACAAGTCGGAACAAAATTAAACATTGCCAAGATGTTAGGTATACTTGTAGGAGCATGTCTCCGTTAGCTGGTGGTTTTGAGTGTTTGCGTATTTTGGAAGGACTGAAGAGGAAAGGTTATCCCGACCCGTGAATTTTCGAACGAAAGACCGTTTTTTCTATAAATGCAAATAATTCTACCAAATATGCTAATGAATGACTAGTTAACGTTAGATCTTAACTTGCGAGAAGTAAATTAAGTACTCACGAAACACCCTGCAGGAAGGGAAGGCCTCTGAGGAACTTGTCGCTCCGACTTGCAACTGCAGAATGAGATATGTGAGCAACTGCCGGACGGCCACTCCCGTCTTGAGACCTACGAGTCCTCTTAGGCTTTTAGAAAATGAGTCGTCTCATTACTTTTTTTGTGGCTACGTGGAAAGGCACTTACTAAGGAAGATAATTCCATCAAGCCCACCCATATGAGATAAGCAAGTTCTTTGCATTTATGGTTCGACATCACCTTCTGTTCCCCTTCTTTTCTTGGTATGATCTTCATATCTCATTTCCCTTGAATCATTGTTGTGTCATCCTTTTTTTTTGTTTCGTTATAACAGTAGCCAGGGCAACAGGCCACATCCACCCTATGGAATGTCGTTGGTTAGATTTCTTTCTCGAGAAATAGAAGTAAAAAAGCCTTTTATATAACCTCGTAATGTCATTGGTTTCCTAGGGATATGCCGTTTTTAATTGAAGATAATTTAGAAATTTAAGTTGAACACCTGGACAAAGAAGGAGAATTGAGTTTTGGATGTGATGGTGCCATTTCAAGTTGGGAAGTTTCCGTCGGAAGGCAGTTCTTACAGAAGAAAACGGGCGACCGGGAAGAAATCCAGGATTAAAATAAGATGTCATTAGTGCTCACTACAAGGTCAAAGGAGGGATATTGTGTACTGGTGCCCCGCCTGCAATGCAAGCCTATATTTAAACAATTATTTCGAATTATATCACTCAAAAATTGAACTTTTAGAACGGAGCTTCAAGTCTATAACGCGATTATAGAATTGAAAATGTAAAATGAAGTAATTACCAAAAAGGAATGAGAAATTTTAAATTAAGTAATCTTTTAAAATGTTATAAATGATATTCAATCTTGCTGAGATTTTAGAAACATTAAATATGTTTAATTTAAATATTGCTAACAGTATTGTTTGTGTAAAATATCAAATTTTCAAATTCTTATCATTGGAAGGATTATCAGACAATGGAGAAATCAAATTTAAAATGTAATTGGGAAAGGATATCTTTATTTTTTCCCAAAATAATCATGACCGTTAATTTTTGTTGCTATTCATTCTGGGAAAATCCTTCATTTGAGGGTTCATTGAAAATAAATCTTGATGCAAATCCTGCAAGAATATCACATGCAATCCTAATTATTTGTGGCGATACCACATTTCTCAGAGGGAAATTAAAATTGAAGTATATATAAGAACTGTCAACGTCGACAGAAGTAAATTATTATGTGTATGTGTTTGTAGGATGCGGTAGTCCAGAGCGTTGGGATTGATAATCGGAGGGGCCTGGGTTCGATTCCCGGGCATGGCACTCGGCCATCTGCAGCTCCACCGAAACTAATCTATTCTTCGGGTACCAGGTGATCTAGGGAAACCATAGGGAAACCCAGGGAAAGGAACTGGCCGCCCTTCCCTGATGTGTGAACTTAGCACACCGTCGGACTTTGTCTTGGGATAACTTTTCCATCAACCACCAAAATGACCTTTCGGGGTTGATTACTGTTTATATGTATTTGAATATATTTGCCCACATTTACTCAAACACGATGATACTCCATCTATTACAACTATTTGCTCGGGGCGTATTTAGATGAGTCATTAATCCAGTCTAATATATGCAAGTTTGCATGTGTAGTTAGCACCGTACCGTAGGAACAGATGCCAAGTAAGGACTAAATTGCTTAGCATCCAATTGAAAAAGAAAAAACATGGCACATGGCGAAGTAAATGGAATTTGGAAGCATTCAGAGCGCAGAGAGTAAAGAAGTATCAGAAGGCTGTGGGGAATATTTTGGTTGATGAGGAGGGGAACGGGGTACTTCCTATAGAGGTAAAATATCAACGAATAAGAGCATCAAAAGCCACAAGAGAAACCAGTTGTGAGGGGGGACGGATGGACAGAGAGTCCGGAAGGTCAGCGTTAGGAAGAGGAGTATGGCATGGGGTGACAATTATCACTTGTGGTATTTAATACACATGATGGGCTTTTGTTTATACATAATTATTATTCTTTTATTAAATATTATCATTATTATGTCATTAAAACCCTTTCCTGTCATTATTATAAATTAATTACAACAGAAATAAAATTATACAAGTCCTTTAGCGCCCCTCACTGACAACTTTCCTCCAATTTCCCCTTCGTGCAACCACCCCCCATGTAATACATGTCCGCTTATGATATCTGTTCCCCACATCCCCTCAATGCCCCCTCACCTCGTTCCCACGCTAATTACCTCTCGAAGAAGATTATGTATCTTCTGACGTGCAAACATAGGCCCTTCACATTTTACATTACCCTTCTCTATTCAAACGAACAATCTGTGCTAATCCTATTGTATTTCTGTCTCAATCTCTTCTTTCTCTATTCCTTCACATGCAAATTCCCACAACCTTACCTTCGACCAATGTTTCTTTCTCCCTAAGCACCCTAGAATTAGTACAAATACAGCCACCACTATAAATGTGAGACATCAGAATAAATAGACACACAAATTAACGGTCATGATTTTGCTATGAAAAAATAAAGTTATCATTTCCCATTGGTTTCTAAATTTTTATTTGTCCAACGTATCTCTCCTTTGAGCTCGAGGGGAGCACACCTGACATCTTATTTAAAGCCTAGACGTCTTCCCGTTTGCCCCTTTTTCTTCTCTAAGAACTGCTCCCCGACCGAAACTTCCTCACTTGAAACTGCACCATCACATCCAAAACTCACTTCTCATCCTACGTCCAGGTGTTCAAACTAATTCTCCGTTATTTTCTTTAATTAAAAGAGGCCTATCCTTCTTGCAAACCATGACATGAGGGAGTTAAATAAAAGGCTGTTTTACTACTATTTATTTTTATTACTATTATTACTAAAAATAAAAGTTGGAGAGAAAAGATATGACTTCTTCGTATAATTACCATTTTCAGGCAAAGTGCTAAGGTGAGGCATTTGGTAATTATATCTAACTTAACATTAATGGAGGTTAATAAATTCCAAGTAACTGTGGGAGATGTCGAGAAAATTACTTTGTATAGCCATCCACAAAATATAGGCATTGTAAGGTAACATTTTCATTGTATCAAGTTATTTTTACTAAATTAGTATGTTCCCTTGTGAGCAAATTAGCTGTCATTGTTCCCAGAATTGAATGTACTTACGCTTTAGCTTGTAATGATGGGCTCAAAAATTGACCCTCAATGTCAAGGAGAATCCAGTTTTAGCATGCGTGAAAATTACATTTGAAAGAGTTCTTGGCCTTGAAATGGGTAATATTGAGAACTGAGGAACTATATTTAAAAAAAGAATGAATGGTATCCTATTCGGAAACATGAAATTAGGATTTTAATTTCGAAGGCGTAAATCTGATACGAAGGAATAATATATGACATTTATTGGCGGTCTTCATTTAGTCATAGTGCCACTAAAAATATATTTAAACTTCACCTTGATCCTCCAAATGCAATTTTCATGAACAAGAAACGCATATCAAAATGAAATTGATAATATTAGGAATACGACATTTTGAGCCGCGGCGCACAGTAGGAACACATTGCCATCTATCCACGAAATCTTCAACTTTGTAGTAATCCCTATTGTATCACGTCGCTCTCTTTGGGGAAGAAAACGGACTCGTAGGTCTCGGACACGAGAGTTGGCTTCGGGCATTTGTTCACGTGTTTACATTCTACGTTTGAAAGTTTGGGAAAAAAGTTCGTCCGAGGCCTTCTCTTCCGGCGTTGTTTTTCGTGAGTACACAAGTTACTTCTTTCGAGTCAAATTTTTATGTTCATTAGCCAATCATTAGCATATTTGGTAGA
Source organism: Hetaerina americana (assembly GCF_022747635.1). Taxonomy (NCBI): domain Eukaryota; kingdom Metazoa; phylum Arthropoda; class Insecta; order Odonata; family Calopterygidae; genus Hetaerina; species Hetaerina americana. The sequence goes on from NW_027286348.1 coordinate 138,749, forward strand.
ATTCTTTCCATTCATAGTAAATAGCGGTCTTTTGTTCGAACTTCACAGGTCGGCATAACTCTTCCTCTTAAGTCTATAATCCTTTCAAAGTAAGCATTTACTGTAAACGTTGAATATAGGACAACTTATGCATAAATAGGAAATCGCGTTCTTTTAAACACCACGTGTCGGCATCCATTTTCCTATACAGTCGGTTCTTCTTCTTAACCAAGTGATGACTGAAGACGAGTAGCTTTGTATTTAAATGGATTAAATTGCTTTGTCATGTCAATACAATGTAGGGTGTTCGAAATTTTAGTATTTCATCGTACTCGCAATTTAATACGATTCAAGGAACACACGTGGGTTTATCGTCTACTGTGGAAGTTTTAAGTTCTTCATTATGGATTCCAATAATTCCTGTAATTATTAAAATTCCATGGCGTAAATGTGGTGTTAATATCCTGGCTTCATTTTGCTGTGTACTTTGTGATATTTTCTCATTGGTTTGATTTTAAAATTCGCTAAATTTATTAACCTGGCCATGCGTTATCTCGTAGTTACTGCAATAAATACTCCTCCACCCATTCTATTTGGTCTGTCCCTTCTGTAAATTGTGAACCCGTTTGGAAAACCTCATTGTTTGCTGTGTCTCCCGTTTGCCAACTTTCCGTCCCAAACATTTCGTCCGAGTTTGTCCTGACAGAAGTGTGATCAATGTCCGATGTTTTGTTTCATATGCTGCGGCAGTTTAATGTTATATTTTAAAATTTAAATCACATCATGGCATATTCAACAATGGAAATGCATGTGGCTGCTCCTAATTTCGCAATATTTGCTGGGCTTTCTTTTTGTTGTGATTTATTGCATGTAGAGTTTTGTACTTAGAAATTCACGATTCACAACTAAAGGCTACTATCCTGGCCTTTGACTTATACGTTAAGTCCCCTCGGGAATCGTGACTTTTTGATTTCTAAGAAGATCCGAATGTTTTTAGTGCTCAACACGTATACTCAGTGTTAAAGGGTATTATGTGCGTAAATAGTTGCATGAAAGCTATACAATTGGTGCTATATTCTTAGGTATTGTTCTCGCATTCTTGTGTTAAGGGTTTTCTCAAAGGAAAAACTTTTAAAATTATGTTCTTTCTCGTACGACTGGGAAGGCAACAAGAAAGTATTCCAAGATTATTCGGGTCTCCCACCGGCTCCACGTTCGTAGGTTTGGCGACGTTTCGATTGCCGAGTCGTCCATCGTCTTCAGGGCATGTCGTTACTCAGGTATTTGGCCGCCTTATATAGTTTGGTCAAGGGGTCAATGGTTAAAAGAACACCGGAGACATCTCAGACTATTCTCTAATATTCCTCAAAATAGGACCCTTGTTAGTCGATACACTTGTTCCAGCGGCGTTCCCAATCCTGGAACGCTCCCGCGAAGGCATCATCGGGAACCTCTCGAAGACACGTCGTCACGGCCTCTTTGACGGCGTCCAAAGTCCCGTATCGCGTTCCTTTCAAACTCCTCTTTATCTTCGGGAACAGAAAGAAGTCCGGTGGTGCCAAGTCCGGGTTGTAGGGCGGGTGCGGCAGCGTTGCCCCACCGTGCCTGGCCAAGAAGTCCGACACGACAAGCGCGGTGTGAGACGGCGCATTGTCGTGATGCAGCCGCCAGATGTTTTTGATCGCCGGCCGGACGCGGGCGACTCTTTTTTGAAGCCTGTCGAGCACTTGGACGTTAAATGCAGCATTTACAGTTTGTCGTTCAGGTACAAGTTCGTAGTGGACGACTTCTTTTTTGTCAAAAAAGGCAATGAGCATCGCCTTGATCCGAGATTTGCTCATGCGAGCTTTCTTTGAAGGGGTGATGATGGGGTGTGCCACTCCGCACTTTGTCTCTTCGACTCCGGGACGTACTCAAAGATCCACGTCTCTTCACCCGAAACAACGTTCTCTAAAAAATGTGGATCATTTTTGCAGTGATCCGCAAGTTGTGTCGCGATTTCCAAACGATTGAGTCTTTGATCATCACTGAGCACTTTCGGCACCAACTTTGCACAAATTTTTCGCATCTGTAATTGCCCCCCAATAATCTCGTGCACTATTGTTTTTGCCACATTACACTGCTCTGCTATCATCCGAACACTAAGACGACGATCAGAGTTCAGTACATCGCGAACGTTTCGCACATTTTCGTCGGTGAGTGTCGTTGATGGGCGTCCAGGCAATGGTTCGTCGTCGACCTCTTCTCTGCCCTCCACGAACATCTTGTGCCACCGAACGATCATGTTCCTGGACATGGCTGACTCCCCGTAAGCCTGGTTAATCATACCGACAGTTTCGGTAGACCATTTCCCAAGCTTTACCGCAAATTTGATGGAATAACGCTGCTCCGAAACCTTCGGCATCGCGTTCCGTGACGTGGGTCGAGCGTGGAGGTTCGCGTTAACAGAGCTCCTCACTACACCACAGCTCAGAGCCGACTGCCTTTTTCAGCGTCGCTTGCCAACCTACCCCCCTCCAATCGCAGCCCGTCAGAGCGGTGCTGGGCGCGCCTGGGGCGGCGGGAAAAAATCAGTACACTTGTTTTCCGGACAAACCCTGTATAAGGCGGCCAAATACCTGAGTAATGACATGCCCTGAAGACGATGGACGACTCGGCCATCAAAACGTCGGCAAACCTACGAATGTGGACCTGGTGGGACACCCGAATAATCTTGGAAAATATCTAGTATGCTTTGCACCGTCTTGGTGATTTAACAATTTTTTCTGAGGATTGTTTTGTGAATATATGAAGGAGTTCTTGGCATGAATCATGGTTTTTGGCAGATTATCCTACGTGTCCTAGTCAATTGACGGTAATTTGTGACACCAGTCTATATTATAATACTGTTATATATCTTCTGCTGAAAGTTGATATTCGTTCGTTGAGCTTGTGCAGGACGTCCCTGTTAGAATCTGGGGGTCTATTATTTGAACAAAGGAATAGGCTTCTGCCGTTTCTTACTGTAATGATTTCTGATTGTTCGGGGAAAGAATGAGTATTTGTTTCTCTCTGTGCTTAAATCTATCTCCCTTATTTTGTGTGGTCTGATCTACCTTCATAATTCCTTTAGTGTCATCGTTAAACTAGTTTGTTCTGAATCTTTCTATAATTCTAGGCTTTGCTTGTTCTCTCCTTTAAGTAAATCAATTTCTGTTAAGCAATACGTATATTTGAATGAGTAATGGTCGCGATCCAGCGGCTTGAGATACCATTTTAAATATACACTTTTATTATTTTAAGCTGAACGACATGGTACACTACGTCGTCACGCGAACTTGAAAAATCAGGCAAAGGCCTAGTTTTTTCCAAACTTCCCATCTTTCTCTCAATGCGAATCATGAAGAGTAGATTTGAGAGCTTCATAACAAGAGAAATAAGCATCGAAAGATATTTTCTTATTTAGCAGTAGCTCGATAAAATCCAAGTATGATACAGTTCACACAGTGTAATGTCTGCAATAGGTCCTCTCACAAGTGCCTCTCTCACTCTCAGTGTAAATAAATGACAGGACTAACTTTGTAGTTCCAAACAAGCTATTTGCAGCCCTTGTATAAGAAGGGCTGCAAATGTAGAGAGCTCACCTGATGATGAAGTTTTACTTCGAAACCCGTGTCGTGGGTATAAATCGCTGTTGTGGAACTACAAAGTTAGTCCTTTCATTTATTTATAATGAATCGGTTCCATAAAGTTATGCCAGAAACCATTAATTACTGTGTTTAAAACAACTGATTAAACTTAATATAAATTATATTAGTGAATGTATTCCAAATTGCAATGATCACTTTTACGCTAATGATTTGAAAATGTATCACCAGTTTCACATTATCAACCTCTATAGAATTGTTGATGAATTGAAATTAAATTTTGCTTTTTGTTGCTATGGGGTACACAAAATTTACTAAGAATATACCCAACTGAAGGAGGCGTTATCCCTGTGTGTCGCAGGCATCCACGTATCCCATCAATTTCATTCGGCATATTTCTTGCCGGTTAAGTATTTATGCAAATATTTCTTTCCATCGGCTCCATCTATGACATGATCTCTAAGTAAACCTACATTCCCGCACCATGGCACGGAAATCTATGGCCCTAAGTCGATATCTGTGTGCATTTTATGTCCATATGTGTTTGCATGTCTATATGTACAGTGTGTGCATGTATTAATGATTATAATGGCCTTAATACTACGTGTATGATGATGGGTGGAATCTGTGCCCACTTGTCTGGCAAAGTGCATTGGGCTTTCGAGGGTGGGAGATTAATCAGTGTCCCCATGTTACTGGGAGTTGGATGTGTCATGCTCTTCCCATCTTTATTTGAGATGGGTGAAAGATTAACCTCCAAGGAAAGAGATATCCGAAATGGCTGCCATCAGTTGCATTTAGTTGGATAAGACATTGAACCAATTTAAATTTCTCCTTTTCTGATCTCAATTACAGAGTTTGTCAGCGGTGGAGAGCTTGATTTCCTAGTGATCCGAGCAGAAATTGAAATTTATATTTTTCTGGAAGAATTTTTCAAATTGGATCGCCATTCAAGACAATCATTTACCAATTGCAGGAATATTGGTAAGTAGAAATGTATCCAATTGTGTCCAATATCATAATGTTTATTGAGTAAGTTTATTTGCTGAATGGATTAACCACTTTCCCGAAAGGATTTTAATTTTTTCTGCACCTAAAATGTAAGTTTTTTATTATTCCATTTGATTGATTTGTTAATGTAAATGAAAGCCGTGGTTTGGTCCGACAAGTGAAAAAAGTTATATTATAATGCTGATTCCCCGTTTGCTTTACAATGGGGTAATTAGTTAGGTGCTGATCTGCCCTATCTCCTCCACCCATTGTATTAATATACTCGGCACTGACTTTTCGCTTCCTTAGCATGATATCCCTTTTTTTAATCCAACAAGTTCTTCATTATGTACTTTAGAGAGTACAGTAACAGGCTTTTTGTCTTGCCATGTCATCACCGTAGTTTTTCTATGATATCACCCGATACTTCCTTCCTTGTAACTCTCAATGTCCCATAGGTGTCGGTTCCTTTGGCAAAGCAATGAATCAGCCAGCTCTGGGGAGGTGTAATGGTTGTCTTTATTCATGCAATAATGATTACCTAGTAGAGGTTTCATTAGTGCTAGCACAATGAAGTATGTTATAAGAGCATTTGTATATTCCACATTAAACTCTGACCCTTTTCCATTTTGAATAATAAATGACCATATATATCCAGACTTCAACTCGCAAGGCATAAATGCATCTACCCCAAACCTAGCTCTCTTGAGGGGAACATTCTGAATCCATGGTAGCCTACCTTTGTACAGCGTGAGACTTGCATCAATAGAAATATCCATCTCAGGTGTCGGAAAAATTTGAGAACTTTTGGTTTAGGTATTCAACTATGGGTCAAATTTTATTTGGCTTGACACAAGGATGGATAAGTGCAATTTGGTGTATAATTCGTAATAGTTCGTTAATGAAACCTTGAAGTCAATTGCTATTATTGTTACTCCCCTAAGTCAAAGACAAAAGCCATTTGATGTTTTAAGGATGGACACCTTTGGAGAGAATATTTGCTTCAATTTGTAAAGAAAGGAATTCCTCTTTCAATAAGCAAAAATGATATTTTAACCCTCTTAGTGGGGCGGCTATATATATATATATATCGGCTCTTGAGTAGGCTATTGTTTAAATCGCTGTAACTCATGGTTTTTTCTTGAATAATTTATGGTTTTTGTGCTGTCGATAGGCTGAATTCCATACAATTATATTACACATTTTTTAATTTTTTATTGGCAATTTTAAATGCTTTTCAAAAAGTATAATTCTTACTATAATTTTACGTTCAGTTTTGTACATGTCGGGAAGCTCAGCCTAATTGTTTGCTAGTTTTTTCTGCTAAGTGGTCTTATGAAGAACCACTGAAAGGCTACTAATCTGTGTTCATCTGTAATCTCTTGAATGTGTTATGGTGTGGTCGTGTTGATATATAACTGCTTATTCAGACTTTGTTGATACGATGGAAATGAGAGCACTGCTTTGCAATCATTTTGGTTTCTCTTGCCATCCATCCTATCTAATCATGAGAAGAAATCAAGAAATGGTTAGGCCACTAATAATAAATTTAAATAATAGTTACATGGGAGGGGTTGATACATCTGATATAATGGTGCGTACTGAAAAGTATTAGAGGAAAGTTGTCTTTTGTGTAATTGCTCGTATGGTTCTCAATTCCTATATAATATAAAAAGAAAATAATCCCATTAGAAAAATGACAAGACTTCAATATATGTCATGTATCATAGTCACTTGAGCAGGAATGGCTCGGAAAGACAGATTGACTCATCTCCTAGTGCACATGGATCAAGAGCTGAACTGCAGCAACTACTGGGGAGAAAAGAAAAAAATTGTGTGCTTTGTAGTGGAAAACATGGCCACAAGAGAAAAAGGTCCCGTGCATAAAGTGCGAGGAAGGTGTGCACAGCATTTGTTTGATTAACCATAGGTGCTAGATGAACTGCCCGATGAAAAAGGGAAAAGTCCCAATTTTTAACGCAGTTAGATCACACTTTTCAACAAAATCGAACTATGCAGAGGCTGACAAAAAATTTGTCACTCTCTGGTTTTTCTTTATTTATTTATAATTTTTTCTGCAGGTCTATTTGATTCTTTCTTTTATTTAAATATGGTAGTTTAATTAAAAAATGCTTAAAAAAATATTTGTATTGTCTAAAAATCGAATTATTATTGCTAAAAAAATATTCGTCAAATTTATAATCCTGTAATAATTACATTTATTTTCAGATGATGTATATGTATAACATCAGTATTAACTACAATATTTTATTTTAAAATAAAAAAAACTGCACATGGATATCTAAACAAATAACTTTTGTTATGTTTTTATATATAAATATGTTTTTTATCTTAAGGTGAAACATTTTCTTAAATTACCCTTGGCACTTCTCACTAAGTACCCCTGGAATCCCCACCGCACTAAGAGGGTTAATTAGACCTAAACAATCTGCAAAAATCTAATGTCATTATATTGCCATCTATGAGTACTAGCAAGTGTTTTGATATATCTTGGTTCTACTTATTGTTTGTAAAATCCACCTTCTTTCTTACGTCAATTGCAGTGAATGAGAAGATAGTCAACGGAGAATACTAAGAGGGTCATCCGGAAAGTAGTACCCGTTCGTGCCGCATGAAGTGCTGACGACGCGAGTAGCCGCTGGACGAGGTCAGATAGCTTCAGTGGCTTGTCTGCCTTCTCTGAGCCAAGTTGCGTGACGCTAGCATTGCCTGTGTTGTTTCTGTGATTGTTTACAATGTTTAAAAAAATTGAGAACGCCGCCAGTTGTGAAGTGAGGGCAGTGATTAAATTCCTCAATGCAAGAAACATTCGCCCATGTGATATTCATCGCCAATTAAAGGAGGTGTATGGAGACAATGTAATGGACGAGTCGTCTGTTCGGCGGTGGTGTCGCAACTTCAACATGGGGAGGGGGAACACACACGACGATGAGCGTTCGGGGAGACCGTCTGCCATTACAGACCAACTGGTGAGCTCAGTTGACGAATTCGTGAGGAACGATCGGCGCGTCACAATTGATGACATCTGTGAGCATTTTCCCAATGTTTCTCGAACAATTGTTCATGAAATTGTTACACACCATCTGCATTATGCAAAAATTTGTGCAAGATGGGTCCCTCGCAAGCTTACAGATGAGCACAAAACCAAGCGTATGGCTGCAGCACTGACGTTTTTGGGACGTTATTCTGATGAAGGAGACTCTTTCTTGACTCGCATAATTACTGGTGACGAAACATGGGTTTGTTATGCATCACCTGAGAGTAAACGACAGTCAATGGAGTGGCATCATGCTCATTCATCAAACAAACCAAAAAAATTCAAGACAGTTCTGTCCACCAGGAAACTCATGGCAACCATTTTCTGGGATCGACGAGGTGTATTGCTTATTGATTTTATGGCCCGTGGAGACACTATTAATGCCAATGCTTATTGTGAAACATTAAAGAAATTACGGCGGGCAATACAAAATCGGCGGCGAGATCTATTGTCTACTGGTGTCATTCTCGTTCATGACAATGCCAGGCCTCATGCAGCTGGGATAACACAAAAACTTTTGCAGCAATTCAAATGGGAAACTTTCGACCATCCACCGTATAGCCCGGACTTGGCCCCTTCAGATTTTCATCTCTTTACAAAGCTTAAAGACTTTTTGGCAGGAAAAAGATTTGACAGCGATGAAGAACTTAAAGAAGGAGTGACCCTGTATCTCAATGAGCTGGCGGCGAAGGACTATGCAGCAGGAATACAGAAACTTGTCACACGTTATGACGAATGCCTTAATTTGCTTGGAGATTATGTTGAGAAGTAGTTTAAAGTATCCTCTTTCAAATAAAATTTTTTATGTTTGTTAATATTTACTTTTGTGTCTTTATTTCACGAACGGGTAATACTTTCCGGATGACCCTCGTACCTTGATCAAAAAGTTCACTCCACATCACCAATGGAAGTGCACCACGCAGACAACTCTCTCTCCATAGAAGAGCGGCTGTTCTCTTCGTTATTCATTGGCTCACAATTGTCGGAGTGCGAGGGATTGTTGGAGGAAGTGGAGAATATAGACGCAAGGGGCGTGCGGGGACGGATGGCGCTGCACGTGGCAGTCCGGGCGGGGAAGGACGATTGGGTGGAGAGACTGCTGGGGATGGGAGCGGACCCCAGGCTGAGGGACGGAGAGGATGATGACGTGCTGCAGGTAGCCGAAGAGATGAGCGCCAACAGGACTGATGACGCCAATCATAGAGCTAGAATGAAGATCCTGATGCTGGTGCGAGTGGTGCACCAAAACAACAGTGCGCGTAGACTATCACTTCCAATGGCTCCATGTAGCTGTAACACTTCAAGTGAGGTTCCATTACTCCAAACTGAAAGGTCAGGTCAGATTACCGCTTTGAAGGAACTGATTCTTGGTGTGTCTAGGGAAATTGGATCCCTGAAAGGGACTGTTGTGGAGTTGAAACGGGAATTGGAAGCGAGGGACTCACTCTTGATTGCTTTGGAGTCTGGAGTGACCTCTGTCGTTGAGAAGAGCACCTCTCTGGATGCGGTGGTGCGTGGGTGTGGGGCGAGGGAGGGTGTGGCCGGGGCAGCGTCGGCAGCCAATGAAGGGGAGAGGGATTGCGTCGATGCTATGGTGCGCATCACGACCATCTTGAATGCAGACGACAAAAAGGAGTCCTTTGTTCGGCGTATTTATGGAAGGCTCCAATCGGAGAGTCCCCTGACGGCTGCCATTTTGAGGTTCATTGTTAAGCAGTCTGGGGTCTCCGTTCACATCGACTGCTCCTCTAAAACAATAGAGAGGATGAAGGGAAGGGTGATTAACTACGATGGAGAGGAGAAGCACGGAAGTTTCTTTGGCTCATTTGTAGATTATTCAGAAATGAAAGTGTACGTTGGGGGATGGTATATAAGGGATGATTTGAAATGGGGTGCTGCTATTCTTATTTCTGATCTGTGTCAGTTGGCCTTGTACATTGCCTTCAAGAACGGAGGGCGACCGTACGCAGAGAGTGACATTCTCAACAGACGGCGTTCTGAGGAAGTACTTCAGCAAGCAGAGAAAGTGAAGGAGAGGAAGGAAGATGTATATTTTTTTGTTGAAGAGGCAATAGAGAAAAAACTCTTGAGGGCAAAGGAGATGTGTTTGATATCCATAATCCCTAAATTGTTGTTCAAATATAGATCGAATTCTCCAGAGATATCCGAACTTCGCCGTGGACTCCCTCTCCTCTTTGAATATTTGGAGGGTCGTGTGATGGCGACTCTCGAGTCAACAGTGCCTTCTCTTCGATCTCGTTCCTAATTAGCTCCAATGGTGGATTTCCGCATTAATTTCTTTGTGCTTTGGTTTACCTACTCAAGTAGTCTGAAAATGTATCTTTTCCGCTTTTCCACCTAGATTGTCCAATCAATGAGTTAAATGTTGCACAGAATATTATAATTAAATGCAATTAAATTTTTTTTCTGTTTTTGAACCAATAGTTTGGAGGAATGAAATGTAGGACTAAATGCAGATCTTTTTAAGTTAGATTGATGATTTTCTCCTTCATATTGTGGTAAAAATAAAAAAAATCCCCACCATTGATGAAATAAACGTTAATTTCATATGGTTAAAATGTGCCTGTGTTGAATGTGGGGATTCCATGGCTTGACCTTATATTGACCATGTCATATGTTTATTTACCATTTGTAAGTTTCCCTTTGGATTCATTGAAATGGAGACATATTTAATTATTTGGCATTGATTTGTGCTCATATAGTTTCCCTGCCTAGTCCTGTATTGAAACAAATTCATTTGCATTCTTTGTATTGGCCAAGATGTTCCTATTGTTTTACGATGGAAACGTTTGATTAAAATAATTCGACACACTGAAATTCTTTCATGGAAATGCAATGATTGTGTCGATGGCTGTATAAAGTAACTGTCGGGACATCTGCCACAGTTTCTTGGGAATTATTATCTTCTGTTAACGTTAATTTGGATATTATTGCCGATGGCTTCACCTCTGCTCCGGCAATGAATGTGATATTTATTTAATGATACTTAAAAAGCATAACTTTTGTTCCCAAAGGAGTAATTCTGTATTATCAGCATTAATATGATTAAAGTACTCATATCTGAATATATAACAGTAGATGATGGCTAAATAAAGTACACAGGTTGAAAGCAAAGTATGCTTAGGAGAAATATCAAGTTTGTGTTTGAGGACAGTGTTTTACTTAAAATGGTTTTATTCATTGTACGAATATTATTGTCCAATGCATGGTTTTACTTATTGAAAAATGTAACAGTTCCTTGAAATGATAAACGAATGTATTTGATTTTTATTATTATAAATATTCCATGGCACACTGAAGATGCAATTCCTTACATTGTTCCACTCTGAATGGAATGGAGCATTGAATGAATGTTGAAATCACTTCTCAAATACTTGTCATCTTGAAGAGGAAGCAATTCACATTCTAAGGAGTTTTTTGACAAACTTATATCTTTGTACATGTAGTCTTACTGTTCTTTTCCCATGGAGAATAAATAAAAAACTTTTGTTTTGAAACCAATTATTTTGTTGTGATTTCTTTTGTATAAATATTAGTTTATTAAAGATTTAAATGGAAGCGTTCTCCCAGAATAGAAAGAAGGGAAATGCTGTTACCATATTCTTCATTAAACAAGAGAATAGAAGACTGCTATGAATGTACGCAAATGGAAGTGCGAAGAATGTACAAATCTGATCTCTTCATCTTGATTATGTATTACTCTACGTAAATGGTTCACTCTTCATTGCAGTGATTTATTAATTATATTTGAGCTTATCATTGAAAGCAGTGATGCCCTTGTACGTTAAAATGAATACACCATAATAATTAATAATCCTGGTGTCCAAAAAGCCTCTTTCCATAAAATCATAACTCTTTGAAAGTGATTAATTAACGTTATTTTTCAAATGTCAATTTCAATCTTTGTTTTATCACATTTTACTGATATTTTAGTCCATTCCTTTGGAGGGCTGTTTGCATTTATTCTTGAGATAACATTGAGGTGAGGTTTGCTTATCATTAAATCCTTCACGCAACTGATGATAATCACTTTGTTTAATTGAAAATGAATTTTTCTTTGAAAATAATTTGATGAAGACAATTTGAATATTTCTTTTGATGTTCCTTAACCTTGGTACATTTATAATCTTTGGTATGTGGTAGCTTGCTTTCACAGCAGCACTGTCTTTGTTGGATACAAAGATTATACTTTGTATCAACCGCTAGACTACGTGACAATGGAATGTAAAAAAGATCATGAAATTCAGAGAGGGCTCGCTGTTTGCTCAAGTGATTCAGTTGACATTTCTGACAACTCTTTAAGCATTGTTACAATGTGAAATTATTAACGGTGAGAAACATTTTCCATTCCAAGGGATGGAGCTTCTATTTCATGGACTTGATATGGTAGCTGATGGCATTTAAATGCATTTTCTTTATTTTTAGAGGAATACCTTTCGAGAGAGATGATCCCACGGGTCAATACAAGGAATGAAAGAGCTGTAATTTCATGGGAAGCATCACTGTCAGCTATTGTAGACTGAGGAATTGTATGCAGTGCAGAATGTATTTTATAAAAGAAAACCCTTGAAGAAGAATTGAGTGGAATAAATTATGCTGCAATGGTGATGAACTCAATTTGAAACTCTTGTGAGGTCACTTGTGGAACGTCTTGTGAAGGCAATGCACACCATGTCAGTTGTCTGCTGGCTTTAATCAAGTGTGTGTGGCAGATATTTGATTGAGAATGGACATTCAAGAATATTTAAATCAAATACTATAGCTGGGTTTATATTTTTTGATCAAAGTTGAAGTATTTAAGAAAGCCAATACACTTCATGCTTGTTTTATTCTCCAAACAATAGTTTCAAAGAATTTAATCATCTCTTTAATATTGCTGTTTAGTGATAATTTTGATGATAATGAGATAATAGCTTGAATAATCCCCCTAACATTTCTATTTATAATCTTGCTCCATCATGATTCCATCACCATCTATAATAAAAGGTAATATCTCTCTCTTTAAGGTAAGTGAGAAGGTTTTCTTTGAACAGCATTGCATGTGAACTTGAATTTTTTTGAAGTATACGCCTCGTGACAAGAGGAATAAGTGGTCAAAAGATGTTTTAGGACCAATGAGGACAAATTTTGAAACATTCCATTGAATAAATAAACTGTATGTATACATATAAATGGTAAATTTTGAAAGTAATGCAAATCATTTCATTGTGACGCAAAATATCCATGGCAGCGTTGTATTACTGGTCTGGAAATGTGGTTAGGGGTCTACCCTTTCAACTCATGCTGGTCGTAAGCTTGCTCTGAGATGTCAAACAGGGTGCCTTTAATGCGTGGCGTACCTGATTCCACAAGTGTATCATTGATGATAAGGGGGGGAAGAGTGTTTTAAGCATATGTACAAGTACGAAGATCAATACTTTTATTTTTCCCAGAGAATGCACATTAATTTTATGTTATAATGTGCACATATATGTAAACCATAAACACAGTAGTTATCAACCAAAAGTTCGGTGCATAAATAAATTTCAATAAATTGCATAAAATGACAATAAGCTGTACAATGTTTAACTCTTTAATTGGTCAATCATGGTGGAAAAGCTGAAAACGTACATTTTCACAGTACTTGAGTTTATAAACCAAAGTGCAAAGAAATTAATGAGTAAATTAATCATTGAAGAGCAATAGGGAATGGGAGCGAAGAGAAGGCACTGTTGACTTGAGAGTCGCCATTACATGACCCTCGTAATATTCAAAGAGTAGGGGATATAAAATGCGATTTTCAGAGGTCACACTAGAATTCGATCCAAATTGGGTGATAAAATAAGGGATTAGGGATATCAAATATATCTCCTTTGCCCTTGAAGTTTTCTTTTTTAATGCTTCACACACTAAAACATCTCTCCTCCGTTTTCCCTTTGACTGACGAAGTACTTTCTTGAAACGCCGTTTGTTGAGAGTGTCACTCTCTATATAGGGTCGCCCTCCATTCTTGAAGGCAATGTGCACGGCCAACTGACACAGAGCAGAAATAAGAATAGCAGCGCCCCTTATCACTGGCCATTCTACATCATCCCTCATATATATACCATCCCTCAACGTACACCCTCATTTCTCAATAATCTGCAAATGATTGAAATAAACTTCCGTCCTCCTCCTCTACGTCGTGATTATTCACCCTTCCCTTCATCCTCTCTATTGTTTTAGAGGAGCAGTCGATGTGAACGGAGACCCCACACTGCTTCAGAATGAATCTCAAAATGGCAGCCGTCAGGGGACTCTCCGATTGGAGCCTTCCATAAATACACCGAGTATAAAACTTCTTATCTTCGTCTGCATCCATGACGGTCGTGATGCCCATCATCACCTCGACACAATCCCGCTCCCCTTCATCGATTCGCTTCTTTTCAGGGACTGCCCATGCTGCCCCTGCCATGCCCTCCCTCGTCCCCCTTCCACGAACCCCCCCCCACTCCGGAGAGGCACTCTTCACAATGAGAGATGTCACTCCGGACTCCAAAGCAACAATAGTCTTTTTCAGGGATCCAATTTCCTTGCGTCAGTCATCAGTGGGCGTCATCAGTGGTGCTGGCGCTCATCACTTCGGCTACCTGAAGCACGTCATCACCCTCTGCGTCCCTCAGCCTGGGGTCCGCTCCCATCCCCAGCAGTCTCTCCACCCAATCGTCCTTCCCCGCACCGACTGCCACGTGGAGTGCCGTCTGTCCCCGCACGCCCCTCGCGTCCACGTCCACCACCTCACCCAACAATCCCTCGCACTCCGACAATTGGGATCCAATGAATAATGCAGAGAACAGTCGCTCTTCTATGGAGACAGAGTCGTTGGCTTGGTGCGCTTCCATTGGTGCAGTAGTGTGAAGCGGAGGAAAGGCGTTCAATTCATTGGAGGTGCACAGGTGCGTGGATTTGAAGAGGAAGATATTCTCCGTTGACTCTATCTTCTCATTCACTGCAATTGATTTAGGAAAGGAGGTGGATATTAAACTAAATAGTTATAGTTAAAAGAACTAAAAACTTCACCAACTCTCAAACTTTCACATTTGAAGTCATTCCCAGGAAATATTCTGGGCAGATGCTTCACAATGTCTTCAGGCGTTGCATTGGACTGGACACGACCAACGTAGAAGAGAGTCTTGCGAGGAACTCCCACAAAATTGCACGTAACAGCAGGCTGCTTAGAACTCCCAAAAACCGTATTACGTTTGCGTTTGTTTCTCTTGTAATTCACCTTTTGAAAACCTTCCTCGTCAGTAACGATGGATTTAAAACTCATGGTGTTAAATTTTGCGTTTACATTTTTAGGGCACAAATCGGAGTTGTCACTATTGAGGCCTAATTGCTCGTTGACTTCAGGTTTCAATTCCGTAGAAAACGTTACAGCTTCCTTTGCAATTGGCTGCAAGGTAGTACTTTCCGTGGATCCGGTAGATTGGAGAGCTAGTAACTCCATTTTCAAATTTTCAATGTCGGCCGCCATATTGTAAATATTGGGCTTATTTACACGGCATAAAAAAAACTTCCAGTAAATGTCGTGGCAGTCCGAGAGAGCTTCTAATGTTATATCACTTAAGCCGGAGCATTTATGGTGATATACACACGAGCAAATATCGCAACTAACGACCATATCACGTACTTCGAGTCGTGTTTTACAAGAGCCACATCGTTGTACGGCCAAAGTTGACGCCATCTTGCGTATGAGTTTGCTGCAATTGATTGCATTTGCTGCAATTGACGTAAGAAAGAAGCTGGATATTACAAAGCATAAGTAGAACCCAGATATAACCAATTACTTGCTAGTACTCATAGATGAGAATACAAGTTTAAGGATTTGTTAGGCCAAAGTTACTGTATGAAGAAACGAATTCTAACATGTCCATAATTTTATGAGTCACCGTATTATTTTCTTGCTCTGTATTGCTATCAAAACAAGTTCTTTTTCCAAATCAACTTGTAACTTAAAAACATATGATACTATGTGGATGTAAGTGGTTTGACATATCAATATCATGAATGATGATAGATATTGTGGTTGTAGCGTAGTAACGAGGTGCGATTTTAGCAATTCCTTTGTTTTTTTGCGGCATATATTTAGTATGTTTGAACACTGAGATTTAAACATGTTGTTGTATATATTTCACTTTCATTCGCATTCGTCGTTTGAGTACAATCGGAGAAGTATTGTATGAAACAAAACGTTCATGTTTGGAATAAATCCACGAAAGGACATACAACTATATATATGTATATCAGTTGGACATACATATATATAGTTGGACAAATTTATATTTTCCAAAGAAGTGATTTGGTATAATCTGGGTTAATATTGATTGAGAGGTACAAAATCTGGTTTTTTAAACAAGTATGATGGTCAATTAAAGTACGCTCGTTGTATGCTAAGAATGCTTGGGTTTAAGTGTAATATGATGTGGTATCAATTTCCAATTATGTCAATTACAGTTTGTGCCAATATGATGTGCCCAATGGTTTTAATGTATTACTTCACTTTTTGAAAAATGTAATAGTTCATGAAATATTAAATGACTGTATATAACTATTATAAACCTTCCACGGTATGCTGAAGATGCAATTACTTAAACTGTTCCACTCTGAATGGAATGGAGCATTGAATGTTGAAATCACTTCTCAAATACTTGTCACCTTGAAGAGGAAAGTGTGTACATTTTGCTGAGGGGTTGGAGCTTTGGACTACTGACCAGGGGGTCCCGGGTTTTTTATTCCCAGGCAAGGCACTCTGGGCACCTGCAGGTCCACCCAAGCTATGTGATTATTTGGGTACCAGATCTTCCTGGGAAACCATAACCGGCACAGGGAAGGGAACTGGCCCCCATACCCTGATGTGTGAATTTTACATGCCGTCGGGCTTAATACTGGGTAAACCTTCCATCACCCATACCAAACCGAACTTTGGGTTGATTTCTGTTTTTATGGTTATATGATTGCGTTGAAAGGTTAGTCTGATATTTATAACCTGTGAAGGAAGGTATACACAGGGAAGGTTATGTTGTTTTTCCAGAATGAGAAAGGCTAAGTGAAACATGACAATAAGATGACAGAAACTAGAGCCGGTAAAATAGATTATTTCGGAAGGGTGTTTTGGAACAAAAAGTTTTACATGGTACGGTCATTAGATGAAGATTAATTGCATTATTAGACAAAGAGGCTTTCACGCGGAGGAGGGAATTGGTGAGAGGGGAGTTTATTAAGGATGGAAAGGCACTTTAAAACTTTGACATGGAGCGTAATTTTGTATTAAATGAAATATGGTCATTGATGCAGAGTCACGACAGAATTAATTAGCAAAACCTTTGAATTATTTATGGTTCCAGAATGCAGAGAGTGTATTCCTTGTTTTAGGAATACATTAAAGACGTAATCAAACATTTAAATAGCTGAAGTTCACTTTACCAAACCAATGTCAACATAATGTACATGAATCTTGGTGTTTTTCCAGGTTAAACTAGCTCGAGAGAAATGAAAAACAGTTGGACCCTGTCCATTTGGTCAAATATCAACACAAAT
This sequence comes from Hetaerina americana, assembly GCF_022747635.1. Taxonomy (NCBI): domain Eukaryota; kingdom Metazoa; phylum Arthropoda; class Insecta; order Odonata; family Calopterygidae; genus Hetaerina; species Hetaerina americana. Next base: position 155,981 of record NW_027286348.1, read on the forward strand.
AAGTCAGAAAATTTCGTCCCTGCCAGTTAAATGATCATACAGTTATAAAATATCAATGTGGTGTTCCAATGTGTAAAACAACCCATGTATACATAGGTTTGAAATTGATTTATATGTATTAAAACATTAACTATATTTCGGCAGTGCTCTGATTAAATGAAGACCACAACGAATGCAATACCATATTCCTTCGTATAGGATGCATGCCTTCACAATGACATCCGTATTTCTCGTTTTCCATTAGATTCCTTTGAAATATTTTGCTGCAGTATAAACTACTATTTGCTACTATATTTATGCCTACGTGTATATAATACTAATAATATTGCTAGGGTCCACCTGAAACTTACCTTTAGCAGTGAAGTACCGGTAGCAAATGTAATTTACAAGTGTGTGTGGTATTTTTAACATGCAAAGAGTTTCTTTAAGATTGGTGGTGGGACATTTAGAACAGAATTGTGAGGCCCTTATAAGTTTAACCATAGTGAAAAATTGATTTTATATTATCTGTGGTCATTGGGTTGAGCAGATGTGAATTAAAAATTTGCAATGAAGCTGAAAAATGTAAAAATTCATATACTTTCGGCTCGATGTTACAGTGTCCAAAACAACATGCCACTACTTTCTTGTCCCTCTAGCATTTTGCGGGCATTGAAAGGCCGGAAATAATTGAAACAACAGTTCAATCATCAGATATGGGGATGTTCATGTGTTAGTAATGTGTTGATTGGTAATCCAAACAGAGTTTGTCCCTTTTTTGCATTTCGGTGAACATTTCAAGTAATTCTGGAGGCTGTGGTTGTTCACTTCTCTTATTTTTAGTGTTAAGAATAGTTTATTTCAATATTTTACTGATAGGTTTATGTTTTATTCTCATAAGGGTTGATTGTTCAGGGAATGTATTCTGATTGCATCAGCTGTCGTTTATAAAAATCTATAAACACAGTAATAAAACCATAGGTAAGGTTTGGTAGGTGAGGGTTTAGTGTCCGCTCAATACCAATCCCTGAACTGTGTAAGAAATTCACAAATTACTATTAATTAAGGGATCAAGCTCCTTTCCCTATGGTTTCCTAAGAAAGTGATAACTGGGGAAATGAGGAGCCAACTAGGTCTCGAGCTGCTCTCTAGAGACTTGGATACAATCTCCGATTGGTGCAATGAATGAGGATTAATGCTTAACACAGATAAATGCGAAGTTTTGAGATTTTGGAACCTAGGAATTGGCGAAGAGGTCATTAACTGTGAAATAGAGGGCTCAGTACTAACTATAGCCAATCAAGTTAAATATTTAGAGTTAGTTCTAAGATAACGCCTTTCACAGGGAGCACATATCAGGACAATGTACAGATCTGCTTATGAATAATCTCGGTTTCATTTAACAAGTGGTGGGGGAAATGTAAGGAGAAATATAAAGAGAGGTGTTATTCTGCTCTAGTTAGACCTTATTTTTAATTAGCTGCGAGTATTTGGGATCCTTGTTGAGGAAATATGGCTAGAATGAGATCACAGGAAGTCCAGTGCAAATCCACCTGATTTGTCAGAGAAGTCGTTATATTAAGAAGATGTGTGTGACAGGTCTCTTAGGGGATTTAGTCTGGGAGCCACTTGAGATAGGAGGCGCCACGCTGCTTAGGTAGATCAGACCACAAGGATTAAATAAGGTTTACAGATTTAAATATTCATTCTTCCCCCTTAACAATCAGGAATCATAATAGCAGTAAAAACCCAAAGTCACTCTAGAAATATTAAATACATTCGATTTCATAGCAGTTTTCCAATCTCTTGTGCAATTACCAATGCGATATAAGCATTCAACATCTCTCTTTTGTGGAGATGCCTTGGTTTAAAGAAACAAGTTATTTATTTATTTCACATTTGGAAAAAACAATAAAAAAATACATGTACGAAGCTATTTGTTTGTCAAACAGTTCCTTAGAATAAGCATTGCTTCCTCTTCAAGATGACAAGTATTAGAGAAGTGATTTCAACATTCAATGCCGTATACCATTCAGAGTGGAACAATTTAAGTAATTGCATCTTCAGTGTGCCATGGAATATTTATAACAATAAAAATCAAATACATTAATTTAATATTTCATGAACTATTATATTTTTCAGAAAGTAAAATCATGCATTAAAACCATTACACACATTATATTGGTACTATTGACAGCAAGAAATTAAGTAATACACAGTAATTTACACAAACAAACTGTAATTTATATTTAAACTTCGCTTTGATCCTCCAAATGCAATTTTCATTTACGAGATACACAAATGGACTTGCAATGAATTCGCAAATTTCTTGTATACAATACACTCAATATTTAGAGTAATTATATGATATACTCTACAGATTCAGGTGAGTTGTAGCTGAGGTTCGTCGTTATGTTATCAACAAATTTGCACTTTCCCACAGATGTAACCTGCCTCCATCCCTTCCCGCTTCATCCTTCTTTATTCTTCCCACTGCCAGGGCACCAGCTATCTGCCACCGTCCTCTCTTAATAATGACCACAAGTGCTTATCTTCCCCACCCCCTTCCTCTCTTTGCCTCTCCATTTCTTTAGTTACTCTGATACTTTGGGTTTTCCATATTTCCCCTCTTAGTCCCCGCCCACCTTACCTTCTTATTCCTTCCCCCACCTTCCTCAAACAGAACTATAAATAGGATGTATTAAGCATATCAAATTTTCTATTGTACCTGAAGATGGTTCTATGAACTGAAATTCTTTGTACATTACAAATAAATCCGTGGAAAAGTGCAAAATTTGATTTTGAAGGAAATATTTAATCCACTACTTCTTTGGCAAGTCTTAAATTTCCCAACAAAGAAGAAATTCAAAAGTAGAAATTGCGATTAACGTCATGACTATCATTACCAATAAAAAATAAAAGGGATTTTAAATTACATGTTAAACAATTTCATTTAATTTCCCAAGGCTTTTGGTTCAAAAATTAACAAAACAATTTTGAATTCATTCATGCCGACACGATAAAACAAAAGAGAAGAGGCATGCATGTATGATGGCAAAAAATCCAAATGTTAATAATAATAATTGCATTAAATGACAATATTCGATGCAACATTTAACTCGTTGATTAGACAATCTTGGTGGAAGGCAGAAAAGATACATTTTCAGAGTCCTTGAGTCAAAAAACCAAAGTACAAAGAAATTAATGCAGAAATTCACCATGGAAGGTAATTAGGAACGAGATCAAAGGGAAGGCACTGTTGACTCGAGAGTCGCCATCACATGGCCCTCCAAATATTCAAAGGACACCTTTGTAGTTCCACACGAGCTCGTGGCATGGCTATCATAATAAATATATATGAAGATGGGGGGAATGGAGAAGGTACCGTTTGGTCTTTTAGCCCCAATAAACACCCTCTTTCTGACTATTGCTTTCTCTGCCCACTTGTCTGGCAGAGTTCATGGGGCGAACAATGGCAGGAAATGAGGTCATTGTGTCCACATGTTACTGGGAATTGGATGAGTCATGCTCTTTCCGTCTTTCAGTGAGATGGGTGAAAGATAAACCTCCAAAGAAAGAGATATCCAAAATGGCCACCATCAGTTGCATATAGTTGCATTAGGCATTAAATCAATTCAATTTTCTCCATTTCTGATCTTAATTACAGAGTTTGCCAGCGGTGGAGAACTTGGTTTGCTAGTGATCCGGAAATTGAACTCTATATTTTTCTGGAAAAAGTTTTCAAATTGGATTGCCATTTGAGAGAATCATTTACCAATTGCAGCAATATTGGTAAGTAGAAATGTATCCAATTGTGTCCAACATCATAATGTTTATTGAATCTGCTAAACGTATTAACCACTTGCCGCGTGAGATTTTATTTTTTTCTGCACAAAAAATGTCATGTTTTTCTATTTGTTCATTTCATTGTTATGTTTATAAAGAGAAAAGACAGTGTTGCAGAAAATTTTTATGACATACTTTTTATAAAAATTGAACATTTTGCCATGAGTAATTTTACAATAATTCCTGTAAGTATTTCACTGTGTGCTTTATTTTGATACAAGCTGCTGCACAGAGTCCAGCATCGCATGCTTGGCAATAGAACCTTGTTCTTCTCCTGATCTTATTGCCACTTCGATCCCTTTTGGCTCAACAAATTGCACACTGCCTACAAGGCTTTTCCTTCTTCTCCGTAGGTGGAATATATTCGGAGAAGTGCCTCTCAGTTAGGCGTCTAGGATTTTGTTCTACTGAAGGCCTTCCACCCTCACATGACGTATCATGTGTGTGGTACCTCTCAATTATATCTTCCACTAATGTCATTCTTAAGTCTAGGTTATTCTTTATTCCACCATTCTTCCGATACAAGACGAAAGCATTTTCCAGTTCCAACTAGTGAAATTAAAATTTTTTATTTCGAAACAAGGTTAGGTAGTTAGGTGCTGATCTGCCCTATCTCCTCCATCCATTGAATTAATATGCTCAGCACTGATTTTAGGCTTCCTTAGCACAATATCTCTTTATTTAAATCCAACTAGTTTTTCATTATGTACTGTAGAGAGTACAGTAACAGCCTTTTTGTCTTGCCATTTCATCACCATAACTCTACCTCTCTCAAAGGCGGTGAATTCTTCCAATTTCAACTTCTTTTTCTTTGATATCATCCCGCACTTCCTTCCTTGTAACTCCTAATGTCCCATAGGTGTCGGTTCCTTTGGCAACCAATAAATCAGCCAGCTCTGAGGAGGTGTATTGATCTGTAGACAGGCAATAACCTTTACCTAGTAGAGGTTTCATTAGTGCTTGCACAATCTGGGATATTACAGGAAGATTTGTGTATTCAACATTAAACTCTGACCCTTTTCCAGTTTGAATAATAAATGACCATATATATCCAGACTTAGACTTGCAAGGCATAAATGTATTTACCCCAAATCTAGCTCTTTTGAGGGGAACATTCTGAATCCATGGTAGCCTATCCTTCTACAGCGTGAGACTTTCATCATTAGAAATGTCCCTCTCAGGTGTCCACAAATTTGAGAACTTTTTGCTGAGGTATTTAAGTACGGGCCAAATTTCATTTAGCTTGAGGCAAGGATGTGTATCTATAGCAAAGGTATTATTGTCTGCAAAATGCAGATGGCGGCTGATGAGTACAAATATATGGTATGACATAATATTTAAAGAGAATGAAGTAAGAATGGTCAGCATCTTTCATCTACATCTACATAATACCCCGCAAGCCGCCGCAAGGGTGTGTGGTGGGGGGTGTTAGGTCACCAACTGTAAAAAGGAACATTACCACATGTAAAACAACAACGTGAAAATTACACCCACATTTGAGCTTCTATGTCGCCGTCTTTCGATATATCTTCCGCTCTCATCTTGGGTTTGGATTATCTTGACAATAAATTAGGTAGCACGCTCCCCGCTTTATATAAGGTTTCCACTCAAGGATATTTCTCAAAGTGCTTTCGGAAAATGCAGCATTAACTGCGAGGAAGCCGGCTCTACTTTACTCTCTCGCTCCACCGCGGTTCAAACAATGCTCTGCTAATATACATTCGGTTGAAATGGAGAGATTAATTAATACTAACTTGCTCCTTTCAACGAGGGCAACATGAAGACGGCTACATTCCATGCGCCATGATCGCAAATAAAGCACATCCAACTAATTACCTCATTTGCCTCCCTGTTGATACTTACTGTAATTCGTACTAATAGTACTACATGGAAAGGACTGAAAAAAACGTTTGATAGCACATGTTAAATGTATCGCTGACACAAGTGGTACGTAGTCTTTCCAGTAATTAAACCTCAGGTAATACAATGTATCAGAAAAATAATGAGCTTGTTGAACTCTTGTCGCCCGTATTTATGCTGGCGTTGTCGCCAGTGCGGGCAGTATATCCGGATGCGAGGATTCGGAAGTAAGAAATGTAATTGGACTTTTTAAAATTTTTCCTTCATATTATTAAAAGTATTTTTGGGGAGGACGAGCAAATTTGACCAAAACCATTCTTCAAATGGTTTGCTTATGATTCCTTGGAAGTATGATTTAAAGCAAAAAGCACTCTAATTTCATTCGTATTGACAGGCTGACTGTCTTTACACCTTGAAACGTAGGTTATTGTCAACAAATGCCTGGAAGTGTTGTAGAATTTCAGCAGTGTCTTCAATGTCGAAATAAAAAGCAAGAGGATCAGTGAAAGGAATCTTGGAGGTGGTGGTCTGGGACGTTGATGGGAATCAATAGGACGCAAGCAATTGGGCAGATACATCTTCATCATAATCAGAAAGTATGACGGTATCTTATTTCTTTCAAATCATATATGGAAATGCTCTCGGAATTCCTAGTTTTGGAATTAGACATGATAACAGGAAACCCTCCCTCTTTGTAAAAATAATAATAAGCACATTTCTATGCCTAAAAATCTCTTTAGGATGAAGTATTAGAAAAATTAATTGATAACATTTTATAAACATTCTAATATCCTTCCTTATCTTGTGATAAGAAAGAAAGAGAATTCTATATTGAAATAAATTACGGTGAAAGCCCAGCCCAATATCTTCATTTTCGAAAACAGAGTAAGAAAGATGACCACTCACACCAAAACATTGCCGTCCTAATCTAAATAATATATTATAAAAGAATAAATAACATACTAAAAGTTTCCCACTGCTGTCACTGGTGTGCTGTATGCTAGAGGTGTCTGAAGAGTAAGCTGGGAACTTCTTGGAGAAAGCATTCATTGAAACACGTGTACATCAGAATCGGAGTGAAGGAATTTTGATGTCCGTGGCACACTTGGGCAATTCAATTTTGGGTGAAAGTCGTTTCCTGAGTTGGACACGGGCATGTCAGTCAAGTGGTCAAGGATGCTCGTGTCAACTGTGATGTAATGATGTTTTTCTTAGTTGAGTGTACTCTCAGAGTGGGATGTATTCCACCAAGATGTTTCCTGTTTCAGTAGTAGTTTGGTGTAGATACTTGTTAGCTGTGATAGTTTATTATTTAACATATATTGTCAGGCCCACCAATTAGAGGATTTAAAAGATTTGAAGTTGATGTTTCTCAGTTTTTAGTTTAATCTATCCATATTCATGTACTACGAGGGTCATCCGGAAAGTAGTACCCGTTCGTGAAATAAAGACACAAAAGTAAATATTAACAAACATAAAAAATTTTATTTGAAAGAGGATACTTTAAACTACTTCTCAACATAATCTCCAAGCAAATTAAGGCATTCGTCATAACGTGTGACAAGTTTCTGTATTCCTGCTGCATAGTCCTTCGCCGCCAGCTCATTGAGATACAGGGTCACTCCTTCTTTAAGTTCTTCATCGCTGTCAAATCTTTTTCCTGCCAAAAAGTCTTTAAGCTTTGTAAAGAGATGAAAATCTGAAGGGGCCAAGTCCGGGCTATACGGTGGATGGTCGAAAGTTTCCCATTTGAATTGCTGCAAAAGTTTTTGTGTTATCCCAGCTGCATGAGGCCTGGCATTGTCATGAACGAGAATGACACCAGTAGACAATAGATCTCGCCGCCGATTTTGTATTGCCCGCCGTAATTTCTTTAATGTTTCACAATAAGCATTGGCATTAATAGTGTCTCCACGGGCCATAAAATCAATAAGCAATACACCTCGTCGATCCCAGAAAATGGTTGCCATGAGTTTCCTGGTGGACAGAACTGTCTTGAATTTTTTTGGTTTGTTTGGTGAATGAGCATGATGCCACTCCATTGACTGTCGTTTACTCTCAGGTGATGCATAACAAACCCATGTTTCGTCACCAGTAATTATGCGAGTCAAGAAAGAGTCTCCTTCATCAGAATAACGTCCCAAAAACGTCAGTGCTGCAGCCATACGCTTGGTTTTGTGCTCATCTGTAAGCTTGCGAGGGACCCATCTTGCACAAATTTTTGCATAATGCAGATGGTGTGTAACAATTTCATGAACAATTGTTCGAGAAACATTGGGAAAATGCTCACAGATGTCATCAATTGTGACGCGCCGATCGTTCCTCACGAATTCGTCAACTGAGCTCACCAGTTGGTCTGTAATGACAGACGGTCTCCCCGAACGCTCATCGTCGTGTGTGTTCCCCCTCCCCATGTTGAAGTTGCGACACCACCGCCGAACAGACGACTCGTCCATTACATTGTCTCCATACACCTCCTTTAATTGGCGATGAATATCACATGGGCGAACGTTTCTTGCATTGAGGAATTTAATCACTGCCCTCACTTCGCAACTGGCGGCGTTCTCAATTTTTTTAAACATTGTAAACAATCACAGAAACAACACAGGCAATGCTAGCGTAACGCAACTTGGCTCAGAGAAGGCAGACAAGCCACTGAAGCTATCTGACCTCGTCCAGCGGCTACTCGCGTCGTCAGCACTTCATGTGGCACGAACGGGTACTACTTTCCGGATGACCCTCGTATAATGCAAATAATACAGACCCACAAATGTTTATGTAATTTCTCCGTAAAGTTGGGTTAAATGTAGATTTCATTTGAAATAAAATCTTCATTCTGATGCAGGTCGCATTGAAAAAATGTCTCCATCAACACGAATTATTATCAGTTGTAATGTTTGTTAGTTTGATGGTGGTCTATTTTGAAAGAAATTGATTCCCAGAGTTGAATCTTGAATAAAGAAATATTTATTTAAGACAGCATTTTCAAAAGATTTTTGATAAAGTTGTTTATAAAATGTGTTAATCAAAGGTAATGTTATGCATATTACTTGTTTAAATGTAGAATTATGTACTTATTAATGTAAATTTGGTATTCTATTTAAAAATAAAATGAGAGCATTTGCACATAATGCAATTCCACTCTGTCAAAGAAAACCAAAGCCATTTGATTTTTTAGAAAGGATGGCAATCTTTGGAGAGGATATTTGCTTCAATTTGTCAAGAGAGGAATTCATTTCTGCAATAAGCTAAATTGACATTTTCATTTGACCTAACTTATCAACAAAAATCGAATTGCATTGTATTCTCATCTATGAGTACTAGCAAGTAATTGGTTATATCTGGGTTCTACTTATGCTTTGTAATATCCACCTTCTTTCTTACATCAATTGCAGCAAATGAGAAGAAAGTCAACGGAGAATATCTTCCTCCACAAATCCAGGCATCTGTGCACCTCCAATCAATTGAAACTCTATCCTCCGCTTCACGCCACAGCACCAATGGAAGCGCACCAAGCGGCCGACTCTCTCTCCACAGAGGAGCGAGTGTTCTTTGCCTTATTCAACCACTCCCCCTTGTCGGAGTACGAGGGATTGTTGGGGGAAGTGGAGGACGTGCACGCAAGGGGCGTGCGGGGACGGACGGCGCTCCACGTGGCAGTCCGGGCGGGGAAGGACGATTGGGTGGAGAGACTGCTGGGGATGGGAGCGGACCCCAGGCTGAGGGACGCAGAGGGTGATGATGTGCTGTGGGTAGCCGAAGTGATGAGCACCAGCAGCACTGAAGACGCCAACTTGAGTGCTAGAATGAAGATCATTATGCTGGTGCAAGTGGTGCACCAAGACAACACTGCACGAACTCCATTTCAATCAGTTCCAATGGCTCCATGTAGCTGCAACACTCCAAGTGAGGTTCCGTCACTTATAAGTGAAATGTCAGGTCAGATTACCGTTTTGAAAGAACTGATGCTTGGTGTGTCGAGGGAAATTGTATCCCTGAAGGAGACTGTTGTGAACCTGGAGAGAGAATTGAAGTCAAGGGACACTTTGTTGATTGCTTTGGAGTCTGGAGTGACCTCTCTCGTTGACAAGAGTACCTCTCAGGAGGGAGTGGTGAGTGGGTGTTGGGCGAGGGAGTGTGTGGATGGGGCAGCGTTGGCAGTAATTGAAAGGGAGAGGGATTGCATCGAGGCTATGATGGGCATCACGACCATCTTGGAGTCAGACCATGAAAAGGAGTCCTTTGTATGGTGTATTTATCAAAGGGTCCAATCGGAGAGTCCCCTGACGGCTGTAATTATGAGATTCATTGTGAAGCAGTCTGGGGTCTACGTTCACATCGACTGTTCCTCTTTTACAATAGGGAGGATGAAGGGAAGGGTGATGGATCACGATGGAGTGGAGAAGGATGGATGTTCATTTGGCTCATATGCAGATTATTCAGAAATGAGGGCGTACGTTGGGGCAGTAAGTAATTAGGGAGAGAAATTGGGTTCTACTAATCTTCTTGGTGCTTTGTGTCAGTTGGCCGTGTACATTGCCTTCAAGAACGGAGGGCGACCATACGCAGAGAGTGACACTCTCAACAGACGGCGTTTTGAGGTAGTACTTCGGCAGGCAGAGAAAGTGAAGAACTGGGACGGAGATGGATATATTTTGGTTAGTAAGGCATTATGGAAGGAAACTCTGAGGGCAAAGGAGATATATTTGATATCCATAATCCCTGAATTGTTGGTCATATATGGATCGAATTCTCCAGAGATATCCAAACTTCGCCGTGGACTTTCTCTCCTCTTTGAATATTCGGAGGGTCATGTGATGGCGACTCTCGAGTCAACAGTGGCTTCTCTTTGCTCTCGTTCCTGATTAGCTTCCTCTGAAAATGTATCTTTTCCGCTTTTCCAACAAGATTGTCTAATCAACGAGTTAAATGTTGCACAGAATATAGTCATTTTATGCAATTATTATCATTAACATTTGGATTTTTTGCCATCATACATGTATGCCTCTTCTCTTGTGTTTTATTGTGTCAATTTGAGGGAATTCAAAATTGTTTTGCTAATTTTTGAACTAAAAACTATGAGAAATTAAATAAAATTGTTTAATATGTAATTTAGAATTCCTTTTATTTCTTATTATTAATGATCGTCTTCATGTCAATCGCAATTTATAGTTTTGAATTTGTTCTCTGTTGGGAAATGTAAGACTTGCGATAGTACGAATTTGGGAATTTCTTACACAGTTAAGGGATTGGTATTGAGTGAACACTAAACCCTCACCTACCAAACCCTACCTACGGTTTTATTACTGTGTTTATAGATTTTTATAAACGACAGCTGATGCAGTCAGAATACATTCCCTGAACAATCAACCCTTATGAGAATAAAACATAAACCTATCAGTAAAATATTGAAATAAACTATTCTTAACGCTAAAAATAATAGAAGTGAACGACCACAGCCTCCAGAACGACTTGAAATGTTCACCAATATGCAAAAAAATGGACAAACTCAGTTTCAATTACCAATCTACACATTTCTAATACATGAACATCCTCATATCTCATGATTGAACTGTTGTTTCAATGATTTCTGGCCTTTAACACCTGCCAAATGCTAGAGGGACGAGAAAATAGTGGCATGTTTTTTTTGACACTGTAACATCCAGCCGAAAGTATATGAATTTTTACATTATTTTCCCTTGGTTGCAAATGTTAACTTCACATTTCAACTAAAGAACAATAGATAATCTAAAATCTATTTTTCACTATGGTTATAGCTGTAAGGGTTTAACAATTCTGTTCTAAATATCCCACCACCCTTAAAGAAACTCTTTAAATGTTAAAAATACCACACACACACACAGGCACATTGCAATTTCTACCGGTACTTCACTGCTGAAGGTAAGTTTCAGGTGGACCCTAGCAGTATTATTGGTATTATATACACGTACGTATATATACAGTAGCAAATATTAGTTTATATTATATACTGCAGCAAGATATTTCAAGGGAATCTAATTGGAAACGAGAAAAAAGGATGTCATTGTGAAGGCATACATCCTATACAAAGGAATAATAAGGTATTACATTTGTTGGGTTCATCATGGTTTTCTGCCAACAATCTCCATATGAATCCCAATAAAACTCAGCATCTTCTATGTACTCTAAAATTGTGCTACACTGGATACTGTCCCTGTGAAACTGCTGGGATTTTATTCAGACTAGAAGTTAAGTTGGAGTACTAATATTCTATACATTAGGAAGAAACTTGCACAAGCCTTATTTCTGCTCAGGAAATTGAAATTATATGTTAGTAAGGATTACTTAATTAATGCCTACTATGCATTCTTTCACTCACATATTACTTATGGCATTAGACTTTGGGGGCATTCATCTGGTATTAAGCTAATTTTTGTGATGCAGAGAAAGGCAGTCCGTACCTTATCTAATTCATGTCCAGGTGAACACTGTAGACCTCTCTTTTTAAATTTATAAATTATGACTGTATACCATTTATATAAATACGAGTAGCTACTCCACTAGGGCTGACGTTCACAGCAATAACACCATAGAAAGTCTAATGTGCATTTTCCATACTGTAGGCTAGAGAGGACTTACAAAGTTGAAGGTCTACCTATCAAATTGTTTAATATGCTTCCAAAATCTGTAAAGTCAGCCCCCAATGTAGTGTTCCGCAGGGTGCTGCGTGATTGGCTTACCTCCAATCCTTTATACTTAATAGAGTGGGATTATGAGCTCGACTTTACTAGCCTAAAATTATAAGGTCTAGCGTGAGTAGAATACTAGGTGTAAGTATGCAAATATATTCAAATAAGTATTTTATTTGATTGTATATTGTACTGTATACTGTATTATCTATGAACAACCGTATGTTCCTAAAGGACGACATCCACCATATGTGAATATGATTATAAAATGAATAAAGTATATTATTATTTAATCAGAGTTCTGCAAAAATATAGTTAATGTTTTAATACACATACAACAGTTTCAAAACTATGTATACATTGATTGTTTCACAAATTGGAACTCTACATTGATATTTTATTACTGTATGATCATTTAACTGGCAGGGAGGAAAGTTTCTGACTTATTTGTGTTGATATTTGACCAAACGCACAGGGTCCAATTGTTTTTCATTTTATCGATCGTGTATATTTATTCTATCGTGACTCTGTATCAATGACCATAATTCATGCAATACAAAATTATGCTCCAAATCAAAGTTTTGGTGAAAGCCTCTTTGTCCATTAATGCAATTCATCTTCTTCTAATTTCCGTACCATTTAAACCTTTTTGGTCCAAAACACCCTTCCGAAATTATCTCTTTTACCGGCTCTAGTTTCTGTCATCTTATTGTCATGTTCAACTTAGCCTTTCTCATTCTGGAAAAACAACATAACCTTCCTTGTGTATATTTTTCTTCACAGGCCATAAATATCAGACTAACCTTTCAACGGAATCAAGCCAAGTGAACAATGCCTACGCTAACTGAAAAACTAGAGCTTCATCATCAGCAAAACTTACTAAATATAGGGATTCCCCACCGATTTAAATTTATACATCTAGTTCTAATCCCATTAACGCCTCTTTGATCATTTTCTCTACACATATGTATAACCAAAAAACCAGTAATTAACAAGAAGTTTGGTTGGGTAGGGGTGATGGTAGGGTTCAACCAGTATTAAGCCCGACGGCATGTAAAATTCACACATCAGGGTATGGCGGCCAGTTCCTTCCCCTGTGCTGGTTATGGTTTCCCAGGAAGATCTGGTACCCAAATAATCACATAGCTTGGGTGGTGCTGCAGGATCCTTGCCTGGGAATCGAGCAAGGTGAGTGGGCATTGAGGGGTTGTGGGGAGCAGATTTCATAAGCAGACATGTTTTACATGGGGGATGGCTGCAGGAAGGGGAAATAAGAGGAAATTTGTCTGAGGGGCGCTAAAGGACTTATGATTTTATTTTTATTAAAATAAAATTATACTAATAACTAAAGTGCGTTGTAATGACATAATAATTACGTGTAAACCAAAACCCTTCGTCTATGTAAGACACCACCAATGATAATGGTCACCCCATGCCATACTCCTTCTTCCTAACACTGCCCATCCGGACTCCTTCCGTCCGTCCCCCCTCACAACTGGTTTCTCTGGTGGCTTTTGATGCTCTCAATCGTTGACATTTTTCCTTGTTAGGAAGTACCCCACTCCCCCTCCTCCTTAACCATAATTTTCCATACAGCCTACTGATACATCTTTACTCTCTGCGCTCTGAATGCTTCCAAATTCCATTTACTTCGCCATCTTCCCTGTTTTATCTTTTTTCAATCGGATGCTAACCAATTACGTCCTTTGTAGGCATTTGCTCCTACGAAAACGTGCTAATAAAACATGCATGCTTGCATTAATTAGACTGGATTAATAACTCATCTAAATAGGTAAATGAACAAGAAACGCATATCAAAATTAAATTAATAATATTAGGAATACGACATTTTGAGCCGCGGCGCACATTTTGAACACATTGCCATCTATCCCCGAAAAATTCAACTTTGTAGTAATCCCAATTGTATCACGACGCCCTCTTTGGGGAAGAAAACGGACTCGTAGGTCTCGGACACGGGAGTTGGCTTCCGGCATTTGCTCACGTGTTCTCATCTGTCATTCTACAATTGCAAGTCGGAGTGAGCAGTTCATCGGAGGCCTTCCCTTCCGGCGTTGTGTTTCGTGAGTACTCAATTTACTTCTCGCATATTTAGATTTTATGTTAACTAGCCAATCATTAGCATATTTGGTTGAATTATTTCCATTCATAGTAAATAGCGGTCTTTCATTCGAACTTTACGCGTCGGGATAACGTTTCCTCTTTAGTCCAAATTCCTTTCAAAATAAGAATTAACTGTAAACGTGTAACTGTATTTGTTGGAGTAAACATGAATTGCCGCATTAAAATAATAAATTATGCAAGATATTTCATTGTTCCATCGCACTGGTACTGTTTCCATAGACTAAGTCGACACGTTTTGTTATAATGTGTTGTTATGCAGTTTTCGTTAAAGTTCCTTGCTACAGTTTCAAAGGATTCCTATTATTAACGAAATTCCAGTTTATCCGTTGAAGATCTTTTGACCAAGTTGAATATCGGACAACTTGTGGATTAATAGGAAATGGTGTTCTTTTAAACACCACGTGTCGGCATCCATTTTCCTCTGCAGTCGGTTCTTCTTCTTAACTTAGTTATAACTGAAAACGTGTAGCTTTATATTTGAATGGATAACATTGCTTTGCCATATCAATACAATTTATGCTGTTCGAAATTTTAGTATTTCATCGTACTCAAAATTTTGTATGATTCATGGAATACACGTGGCTTTCTCGTCCGGTGTGGTAGTTTTCGTAAAAGTTCTTCATTACGGATTCCAATGATTCCTGTAATTATTCAAATTGCATGGTGTAAATGTTGTTATTTCCCTGGCTTCATTTTGCTATCTACTACTTGATATTTTCCCACTGATTTTAAATTTGGTAAATTTATTAACCTGCCCATTCGTTTGCTCGTTGTTAGTGAACCCAGTGTTTACTGTCTTATTTTAGGACAGCATTTACGGAGCCTATTTTCATTCTTCGTCGCGACTTGCTTCAATAGGAATGCACCATGCACATGCACCTATAAGAATATCTAGCACATATATCTAGTATGCTTTAACCCCGTGTTGGTAATTTATCTATTTGTTCTAGTGTTTTGTGGATATGAGTGGATATTGATTGTTTTATCCTGGTAATTCTATTTTTAAATATTCTCGTGGTCCGTTCAGATTTGCCTCGCTTTGTTTGTATATTTTAGGCTTGTCTTTTTAAATTTGACGAACTTAGTTCATAACTCGACAAGGATAGCGTTATGTTCGCTGCGTCCATCTATTATTTCAATGTTAGAAATGATTTTTGGCTTAAAAGAATTCACATATATATCTAGAATGCTTGGGCCCCATGTTGGTGATTTGACAAGTTGTTCTCAAGGGTGTTTTGTGAATATATGAAGAAGTTATCGGCATGAGTCATGGTTTTTGGCAGATTGCCCTACGCATTACACGTCCCAGTCAATTGACGGTAATTTGTGACACCAGTCTTTATTATAATACTGTTCTATATCTGCTGCTGAAAGTGGATATTCGTTCGTTGAGCTTGTGCAGGACGTCCCTGTTAGAATCTGGGGGTCTAATAATTGAACAAACGAATAGGCTTCCGTCGTTTCTTACTGTAATTTTTTCTGATTGTTCGGGGAAAGAATGAGTATTTGTTTCTCTCTGTGCTTAAATCTATCTCCCTTATTTTGTGTGGTCTGATCTACCTTTATAATTCCTTTAGTGTCATCGTTAAACTCGTTTGTTCTGAATCTTTCTATAATTCTAGGCTTTGCTTGTTCTCTCCTTTAAGTAAATCAATTTATGTTAAGCATTATGTATATTTGAGTTAGTAATGGTCGCGATTCAGCGGCTTGAGATACCATTTTAAATATATACTTGAAGAATCAGGCCAAGGCCTAGCTTTTTCCGAACTTCCCATCTTTCTCTCAATGCGTTCGATTCATGAGGAGATTTGACAGCTTCATAACAAGAGGAATACGCATTGAAAGATATTTTCTTATTTAGGAGTAGCTCGATAAAATCCAAGTATGATAAAGTTCACACAGTGTAATGTCTGCAGTAGGTCCTCTCACAAGTCCCCTCTTAAAACCTCACTTACTCTCTGTGTAAATAAATGAAAGTACTAACTTTGTAGTTCCACACGAGTGATTTGCAGCCCTTATATAAGAAGGGCTGCAAATGTAGAGAGCTCACCTGATGATGAAGTTTTACTTCGAAACCCGGGTCTTGGGAATAAATCGCTGGTGTGGAACTACAAAGTTAGTCCTTTCATTTATTTATAATGAATCGGTTACATAAAGTTATGCCAGAAACCATCAATTACTCAGTGGTTAACACAACTGATTAAACTTAATATAAATTATATTAGTGAATGTATTCCAAATTGCAATGATCACTTTTACGCTGATGATTTGAAAATGTATCACCAGTTTCACATTTTTAACCTCTATAGAATTGTTGATGAATTGAAATTAAATTTTGCTTTTTGTTGCTATGGGGTACACAAAATTTACTAAGAGTAAACCCAACTGGAGGAGGCGTAATTCCTCTGTGTCGCAGGCATCCATGTATCCCATCAATTTCATTCAGGATATTTCTTACTGGTTAAGTATTTATGCAAATATTTCTTTCCATCGGCTCCATCTACGACATGATCTTTAAGTAAACCTACATTCCCGCACCATGGCACGGAAATCTATGGCCCTAAGTTGATATCTGTGTGCATTTTATGTCCATATGTGTTTGCATGTCTATATGTGCAGTGTGTGCATGTATTAGTGATTATAATGGCCTTAATACTACGTATATGATGATGGGTGGAATGGAGAAGATACCATTTGGTCTCAATTTCGCCCCAATGAAGACCCCAATAGGTCTAATTATCTGTGCCCACTTGTCTGGCAGAGTGCATTGGGCTTTCGAGGGCGGGAGATTAATCAGTGTCCCCATGTTACTGGGAGTTGGATGTGTCATGCTCTTCCCATCTTTATTTGAGATGGGTGAAAGATAAACCTCCAAGGAAAGAGATATTCGAAATGGCTGCCATCAGTTGCATTTAGTTGGATAAGACATTGAACCAATTTAAATTTCTCCTTTTCTGATCTCAATTACAGAGTTTGTCAGCGGTGGAGAGCTTGATTTCCTAGTGATCCGAGCAGAAATTGAAATTTATATTTTTCTGGAAGAATTTTTCAAATTGGATCGCCATTCGAGAGAATCATTTACCAATTGCAGCAATATTGGTAAGTAGAAATGTATCCAATTGTGTCCAATATCATAAGGTTTATTGAGAAAGTTTATTTGCTAAATGGATTAACAACTTTCCCGAAGGGATTTTAATTTTTTCTGCACCTAAAATGTCGTTATTTTATTATTCTATTTGATTGATTTGTTAATGTAAATGAAAGACGTGGCTTGGTCCGATGTCTGAAAAAAGTTATATTATAATACTGATTCCCCGTTTGCTTTACAATGGGGTAATTAGTTAGGTGCTGATGTGCCCTATCTCCTCCACCCATTGTATTAATATACTCGGCACTGACTTTTCGCTTCCTTAGCATGATATCCCTTTTTTTAATCCAACAAGTTCTTCATTATGTACTGTAGAGAGTACAGTAACAGGCTTTTTGTCTTGCCATGTCATCACCGTAACTTTTCTATGATATCACCCGATACTTCCTTCCGTGTACCTCTCAATGTCCCATAGGTGTCGGTTCCTTTGGCAAAGCGATAAATCAGCCAGCCCTGGGGAGGTGTAATGGTTGTCTTTAGTCAGGCAATAATGATTACCTAGTAGAGGTTTCATTAGTGTTAGCCCAATGAAGGATGTTATAAGAGCATTTGTATATTCCACATTAAACTCTGACCCTTTTCCAGTTTGAATAATAAATGACCATATATATTCAGACTTAGACTTGCAACGCATAAATGCATCTACCCCAAACCTAGCTCTCTTGAGGGGAACATTCTGAATCCATGGTAGCCTACCTTTGTACAGCGTGAGTCTTGCATCAATAGAAATATCCCTCTCAGGTGTCGGAAAAATTTGAGAACTTTTGGTTTAGGTATTCAACTATGGGTCAAATTTTATTTGGCTTGACACAAGGATGTGTATCTATAGCAAAGATACTATTGTCTGCAGAATGCAGATGGCAGCTGATGAGTAAAAATCTACGGTATGACCTAATATTAATTAAGATTCATTTTTAATATAAAATGAGAGCATTTGCACTAAGTGCAATTTTGGTGTATAATTCGTAATAGTTCGTTAATGAAACCTTGAAGTCAATTGCTATTATTGTTACTCCCCTAAGTCAAAGACAAAAGCCATTTGATGTTTTAAGGATGGACACCTTGGGAGAGAATATTTGCTTCAATTTGTAAAGAAAGGAATTCCTCTTTCAATAAGCAAAAATGATATTTTAACCCTCTTAGTGGGGCGGCTATATATATATATATATTGGCTCTTGAGTAGGCTATTGTTTAAATCGCTGTACCTTATGGTTTCTTCTTTAATAATTTATGGTTTTTGTGCTGTCAATAGGCTGAATTCATACAATTATACGACACATTTTTTTATTTTTTAATGGCAATTTTAAATGCTTTTCAAAAAGTATAATTCTTACTATAATTTTAGGTTCAGTTTTGTACATGTTGGGAAGCTCAGCCTAATGTCTGCCAGTTTTTTTTGCTAAGTGGTCTTATGAAGAACCACTGAAGGCTACTAATCTATGTTCATCTGTAATCTCTTGAATGTGTTATGGTGTGGTGGTGTTGATATATAACTGCTTATTCAGACTTTGTTGATATGATGGAAATGAGAGCACTGCTTTGTAATCATTTTGGTTTCTCTTGCCGTCCATCCCATCTAATCAGGAGAAGAAATCAAGAAATGGTTAGGCCACTAATAATAAATTTAAATAATAATTACATGGGAGGGGTTCATACATCTGATATAATGGTGCGTACTGAAAAGTATTAGAGGAAAGTTGTCTTTTGTGTAATTGCTCGTATGGTTCTCAATTCCTATATAATATACAAAGAAAAGAATCTCATTAGAAAAATGACAAGACTTCAATATACATCATGTATCATAGTCTCTTGAGCAGGAATGGCTCGGAAAGACAGATTGACTCATCTCCTAGTGCACATGGATCAAGAGCTGAACTGCAGCAACTACTGGGGAGAAAAGAAAAAAATTGTGTGCTTTGTAGTGGAAAACATGGCCACAAGAGAAAAAGGTCCCGTGCATAAAGTGCGAGGAAGGTGTGCACAGCATTTGTTTGATTAACCATAGGTGCTAGATGAACTGCCCGATGAAAAAGGGAAAAGTCCCAATTTTTAACGCAGTTAGATCACACTTTTCAACAAAATCGAACTATGCAGAGGCTGACAAAAAAATTTTGTAACTCGCTGGTTATTATTTATTTATTTATAATTTTTTAGAATGAAGATCCTGATGCTGGTGCGAGTGGTGCACCAAAACAACAGTGCTCGTGGACTATCAGTTTCAATGGCTCCATGTAGCTGCAACACTCCAAGTGAGGTTCCATTACTCCAAACTGAAATGTCAGGTCAGTTTACCGCTTTGAAGGAACTGATGCTTGGTGTGTCGAGGGAAATTGGATCCCTGAAAGGGACTGTTGTGGAGTTGAAACGGGAATTGGAAGCGAGGGACTCACTCTTGATTGCTTTGGAGTCTGGAGTGACCTCTCTCGTTGAGAAGAGCGCTTCTGGATGCGGTGGTGAGTGGGTGTGGGGCAAAGGAGGGTGTGGCCGGGGCAGCGTCCGCAGCCAATGAAGGGGAGAGGGATTGCGTCGATGCTATGATGCGCATCACGACCATCTTGAATGCAGGCGAAGATAAGAAGTCCTGTGTTCGGCGTATTTATCAAAGGGTCCAATCGGAGAGTCCCCTTACGGCTGCCATTGTGAGATTCATAGTTAAGCAGTCTGGGGTCTGTTGACATGGACTGCTCCTCTGACACGATAGAGAGGATGAGGAGAGAGGTGATGGATCACGACGGAGAGAAGAAGAATGGAAGTTTATTTCAATCATTCGCTGATTATTCAAAAATGAAGGTGTACGTTGGGGGATGTTATCTAAGGGATGGTGTGAAATGGGTTGCTCCTTTTCTTATTTCTGCTCTGTGTCAGTTGGCCTTGTACATTGCCTTCAAGAACGGAGGGCGACCGTACGCAGAGAGTGACACTCTCAACAGACGGCGTTTTGAGGAAGTACTTCGGCAAGCAGAAGAAGTGAAGAAGAGGAAGGGAAATGAATATCTTTTTGTTAATAAGGCATTAGGGAAAAAAACTCAGAGGGCAAAGGAGATATATTTGATATCCAAAATCCCTAAATTGTTGGTCGTATATGGATCGAATTCTCCAATGATATCCGAACTTCGCCGTGGACTCCCTCTCCTCTTTGAATATTTCGAGGGTCATGTGATGGCGACTCTCGAGTCAACGGTGCCTTCTCTTTGATCTCGTTCCTAATTAGCTCCAATGGTGGATTTCCGCATTAATTTCTTTGTACTTTGGTTTACTTACTCAAGTAGTCTGAAAATGTATCTTTTATGCTTTTCCACCCAGATTGTCCAATCAATGAGTTAAATGTTGCACAGAATAAAATAATTTAATGCAATTAGATTATTTTTTCTGTTTTTGAACCAATAGTTTGGAGGAATGAAATGTAGGACTAAATGAAGATCTTTTTAAGTTAGATTGATGATTTTCTCCTTAATATTGTGGTAAAAATAGAAAAAATCCCCACCATTGGTGAAATAAACGTTAATTTCATATGGTTAAAATGTGCCTGTGTTGAAGGTGGGGATTCCATGGCTTGACCTTATATTGACCATGTCATATGTTTATTTACCATT
The DNA here is from genome assembly GCF_022747635.1 of Hetaerina americana. NCBI lineage: Eukaryota > Metazoa > Arthropoda > Insecta > Odonata > Calopterygidae > Hetaerina > Hetaerina americana. Next base: position 177,217 of record NW_027286348.1, read on the forward strand.
TGTAAGTTTCCCTTTGGATTCATTGAAATGGAGACATATTTAATTATTTGGCGTTGATTTGTGCTCATATAGTTTCCCTGCCTAGTCCTGTATTGAAACAAATTCATTTGCATTCTTTGTTTTGACCAAGATGTTCCTATTGTTTTAAGATGGAAGAATATCCCCATCCTCTTTATTCATGTCTCAATTGCCCCTTTAGCACAATATTCCTGCGTATCAGATGTATGCCTTTGCAAATAAATCCTTATTTCATGTTTCCAATTAGATTCCCTTTAAATATTTCCCTAACCATAATGTACCAATGTAGTGTGTGTACAGGCTTTAATGCATGCTCTTAACTCACTGTAATATTTGATGAAATATTAAATGAATGAATATAGATATTATTAACCTTCCATAGAGCATAGGTGCAATTGGTTAAAATAATTTGACACACTGAAATTCTTTCATTGAAATGCAATGATTGTGTCGATGGCTGTATAAAGTAACTGTCTGGACATCTGCCACAGTGTCTTGGGAATTATTATCTTCTGTTAACGTTAATTTGGATATTATGGCCAATGGCTTCACCTCTGCTCTGGCAATGAATATGATAATTATTTAATGATACTTAAAAAGCATAACTTTTGTTCCCAAACGAGTAATTATGTATCATCAGCATTAATATGATTAAAGTACTCATATCTGAATATATAACAATAGTCGATGGCTAAATAAAGTACACAGGTTGAAAGCAAAGTATGTTTAGGAGAAATATCAAGTTTGTGTTTGAGGATTTTGAGGACAGCGTTTTACTTAAAATGGTTTTATTCATTGTGCCAATATTATTGTCCAATGCATGGTTTTACTTATTGAAAAATGTAACAGTTCATGAAATATTAAAGGAATGTATTTGATTTTTATTATTATAAACCTTCCTTCTTATGCTGAAAATGCAATTAATTACATTGTTCCACTCTGAATGGAATGGAGCATTGAATGAATGTTGAAATCACTTCTCAAATACTTGTCACCTTGAAGAGGAAGCAATTCACATTCCAAGGAGTTTTTTGACAAACATATATCTTTGTACATGTAGTCTTACTGTTCCTTTCCAATGGAAAATAAATAAAAAAACTTCTGTTTTGAAGCCAATTATTGTGTTGTGATTTCTTTTGGATAAATGTTGGTTTATTAAAGTTTTAAATGGAAGCGTTCTCCCAGGAAAGAGAGAAGGGAAATGCTGTTACCATATTCTTCATTAAACAAGAGAATAGAAGACTCCTATGAATGTACGCAAATGGAAGTGCGAAGAATGTACAGATCTGATCTCTTCATCTTGGTTATGTATTACTCTGCGTAAATAGTTCACTCTTCATTGCAGTGATTTATTGATTATATTTGAGCTTATCATTGAAAGCAGTGATGCCCTTGTACGTTAAAATGAATACACCATAATAATTAATAATCCTGGTGTCCAAAAAGCCTCTTTCCATAAAATCACAACTCTTTGAAAGTGGCTAATTAACATTATTTTTCAATTGTCAATTTCAATCTTTGTTTTATCACATTTTACTGATATTTTAATCCATTCCTTTGGAGGGCTGTTTGCATTTATTCTTGAGATAACATTGAGGTGAGGTTTGCCTATCATTAAATCCTTCACGCAACTGATGATAATCACTTTGTTCAATTGAAAATGAATTTTTCTTTGAAAATAGTTTGATGAAGACAATTTGAATATTTCTTTTGACGTTCCTTAACCTTGGTACATTTATAATCTTTGTTATGTGGTAGCTTGCTTTCACAGCAGCACTGTCTGTGTTGGATACAAAGATTATAGTTTGTATCAACCGCTAGACTACGTGACAATGGAATGTAAAAAAGATCATGAAATTCAGAGAGGGCTCCCTGTTTGCTCAAGTGATTCAGTTGACAGTTCTGACAAGTCTTTAAGCGTTGTTACAATGTGAAATTATTAACAGTGAGAAACGTTTTCCATTCCAAGGGATGGAGCTTCTATTTCATGGACTTGATATGGTAGATGATGGCATTTAAATGCATTTTCTTTATTTTTAGAGGAATACCTTTCGAGAGAGATGATCCCACGGGTCAATACAAGGAATGAAAGAGCTGTAATTTCATGGGAAGCATCACTGTCAGCTATTGTAGACTGAGGAATTGTATGCAGTGCAGAATGTATTCTATAAAAGAAACCCCTTGAAGAAGAATTGAGTGGAATAAATTATGCTGCAATGGTGATGAACTCAATTTGAAACTCTTGTGAGGTCACTTGTGGAACGTCTTGGGAAGACAATGCACTCCACGTCAGTTGACTGCTGGCTTTAATCAAGTGTGTGTGGCAGGTATGAGATTGAGAATGGACATTCAAGAATATTTAAATCAAATACTATTGATGGGTTTTTATTTTTTGATCAAAGTTGAAGTATTTAAGAAAGCCAATACACTTCATGCTTGTTTTATTCTCCAAAAATAGTTTCAAAGAATTAAATCATCTCTTTAGTATTGCTTTTTAGTGATAATTTTGAGGTGCTGAGATAATAGCTTGAATAATCCCCCTAACATTTCCCTTTATAATCTTGCTCCATCATGATTCCATCGGCATCTATAATAAAAGGTAATATCTCTCTCTTTAAGGTAAGTGAGAAGGTTTTCTTTGAACAGCATTGCGTGTGAACTTGAATGTTTTTGAAGTATACGCCTCGTTACCAGAGGAATAAGTGGTCAAAAGATGTTTTATGACCAATGAGGACAAATTTTGAAACATTCCATTGTATAAATAAACTGTTTGTGTACATATAAATGGTAAATTTTGAAAGTAATGCAAATCATTTTATTGTGACGCAAAATATCCATGGCAGCGTTGTATTACTGGTCTGGAAATGTGATTAGGGGTCTACCCTTTCAACTCATGCTGGTCATAAGCTTGCTCTGAGATGTCAAACAGGGTGCCTTTAATGCGTTGCGTACCTGATTCCACAAGTGTATCATTGATGTTAAGGGGGGGGAAGAGTGTTTTAAGCATATGTACAAGTACAAAGATCAATACTTTTATTTTTCCCAGAGAATGCACATTAATTTTATGTTATAATGTGCACATATATGTAAACCATAAACACAGTAGTTATCAACCAAAAGTTTGGTGCATAAATAAATTTCAACAAATTGCATAAAATGACAATAAACTGTACAATGTTCAACTCTTTAATTGGTCAATCATGGTGGAAAAGCTGAAAACGTACATTTCACCCTCATTTCTCAATAATCTGCAAATGATTTAAATAAACTTCCGTGCTTCTCCTCTCCATCGTAGTTAATCACCCTTCCCTTCATCCTCTCTATTGTGACGGAGGAGAAGTCGATGTGAACGGAGTCCCCCCACTGCTTCACAATGAATCTCAAAATGGCAGCCGTCAGGGGACTCTCTGATTGGAGCCTTCCATAAATACGCCGAGCATAAAACTTCTTATCTTCGTCTGCATCCATGATGGTCGTGATGCACATCATCGCCACGACATAATCCCGCTCCCCTTCATCGATTCGCTCCTCTTCAGGAGCTGCCAATGCTGCCCCTGCCATGCCCTCCCACGTCCCCCTTCCAAGAACCCTCCCCCCCACCTCCGGAGAGGCACTCTTCACAATGAGAGATGTCACTCCAGACTCCAAAGCAACAATAGTCTTTTTCAGGGATCCAATTTCCTTCCGTCAGTCATCAGTGCTGCTGGTGCTCATCACTTCGGCTACCTGAAGCACGTCATCACCCTCTCCGTCCCTCAGCCTGGGGTCCGCTCCCATCCCCAGCAGTCTCTCCACCCAATTGTCCTTCCCCGCACGGACTGCCACGTGGAGTGCCATCTGTCCCCGCATGCCCCTCGCGTCCACGTCCTCCACCTCACCCAACAATCCCTCGCACTCCGACAATTGGGATCCAATGAATAATGCAGAGAACAGTCGCTCTTCTATGGAGAGAGAGTCGTTGGCTTGGTGCGCTTCCATTGGTGCTGTGGAGTGAAGCAGATGAAAGGCGTTCAATTGATTGGAGGTGCACAGGTTCGTGGATTTGAGGAGGAAGATATTCTCCGCTGACTCTATCTTCTCATTCACCACAATTGATATAAGAAAGAAGGTGGATATTACAAACAATAAGTAGAACCCAGATATACCAAAACACTTGCTATTTCTCATGGATGGCAATTCAATGCCATTTGATTGTTTAGTTCTATTTAAATTATTGTTTTAGCATATTGCACAAATGAGTTCCTGTCTTGACAAATTGAAACCAATATAGTCCTCTCCAAATATTTCAATCCTTTTTAAAACACAAAATGGCTTTGGTTTTCTTTGATAGAGGGTCATTGGATTATTATTAATTTATTTAAATTATTTATTAATTTACTATTTCTGAACCACAATTGCATTATGTGCATAAGATCTTATTTTTTATCAGAAATCAACACTACATTAAACCTTACTTTGGCAGAGGAATGACATTAACATTGGCAAATTGGTATTATTTGCACTAATGTGCATGTACATACAGAGACTAAATTGTAAAAAATTAAAGAACCAAGCCTTGAAACATATTCGACAGTTACCAATCATTGAACTCTTCCCATGACCATTTACAATTAACAGTAGAGAAATGCCCAATGGACAAAGTGACAATATGCAATACATATGATGAGGAACTAGTTTACTCTGTAATTAAACAACATATATACGATCTTTCACTTGAAGTAACAAATCAACTAATTTGAGTACTGGTTGACGGATTGCCTGAAACTGAATCAGCAGTGGAATACACCTTAGATGTATTTATAGACATTACCGTGGCATACTTCTAGCTGAGCCTAAAATGTCACAAATATATAGCAAGCGTACCAGGATATGGTTGGACAAGGTGTGCGGCAACAGAGTTTCTTGCATTTCATTGACAAAAACCCAAAAATCCATTTCAACGGAAGCGGAAAACACTTAGCACATCTTTGAGAAGTAAAAAGAAAGCCATCCGCTTCAATATATGCGTGTGTGTGTATACATATACCGTACATATACAGATTTCTAAAATGTAGAAATGTCACGCCTGAGAGGTGGGCAATGCAATGGGAGTATTATAATTTAGCATATTGAGTTAATAAAATTGATAAGCTCTAAAGGCATTGCAATTACCGAGGAAGGTATTTCGACAAAATCTATTGAACACCCTTATTTTTGGATGCAGTGGTAATATTAGCCATGATTGAAATCTTTTTAAATGCACTGCCTTCCACACAAATAGTGTGTAGCGCCAGTGTTTAGTCTCCAGTTGAGATGATTGCGAGGAATGGTTTTTCAACTGACATTTCACGTCTAGGGAAGCTGTCACTAACTAAAGAGTGGAGCCACTCCGCCAGATGGAGTTTAGCGACTCAACACTTTGTAATTTCACCTGCTGCTAATACGAGGGAACGACCTGGAGTCTAACCACCCTTCATTTTCTTTACTTTAGGGGTCGGAGTTCCATTGGTAACCAGAAGCTTCGTATGCACGAAAATTACTGCGTTCATTCTGTCCTAAAATGATATTGGCCAATGGTGAATAGCCTTTCTGTTAGGAGACGGAGTGTTATAAGGGAACTTCTCAAGTAATAAGTGGATACATAATCAATATTTATGGCCACAAATACCAAATTAACATGCATTATCTGTTGATTAACATATGCAGTTGAGAAGATAGGGAAATGCTTTCACTTCTTAGACAAGGAAATATAAACAATTATTCATTTACAGTATAGTATCCGCAAGTACAGTATAGTATCCGCTGTAAAATTAATCTATAGCACCGCCCCCGAAAGAGACAACACGGCCAAATGGCAAAGATTCCTTTTTTTAGGAAAGCTGTCCCTGAAAGTCACCAGTAGGATACCAAGGGATAGATTCATACCCGCCTTTTACAATAAAACAAATTTAAAAAACTTAATAACCAACGGAAAGGAAAAAATCCCAGATCTAGAGAAGAGTGGAGTATACAAACTCTCCTGTGAGTGCTCAGCCGTTTACGTGGGGCAAACGGGAAGGAAATTCAAGGAAAGGCTCAAGGAACACCAAGCCTCCTTCAGAAACAAGAATGGTGCGTCCCAATTTTCGAAACATCTTTTGGATAACGGACATTCTAGTGATTTTAAGCTGGAAATTATGCACGTGGAAAGGAAAGGACCCCGGATGGATGCACTCGAAGAGATGGAGATCATCAAGAGTGAAAGGACCAAGTAGTTAACGACGTATTATATACCTTCAGATCTCCTCTCCTCGACCTTTCACTCCCACATCAACCGTTTCCCTCAACAGCCCCGAGAACAAGGGGGACCCCCCCCCCCCCGTTCTCCTTCCTCTTTCTACCTGCCTGCCCAAAGGACTAACCGTCCCCACCCACTCTCCGACCAAATTACACCCCGTAATCCCTCCCCCCCCTAGCCATACTGACCAATAACTATGTCTCTTACTCCTTCACCTCATATTTTCAGCATTGCAAGGGTATATATATGTGTGTATATTTCTGAAATAAAATACCTGATGATGACGATCCTCGTCGAAACCCAGTCGTAAAAATAAAGTTTGTGTGGAAAAACTAAGTATTTCTTATTCATTTACAGACGAAGGAACCCAATAAGGCAAAGTGAACTATCATCCTGCAGCTTCAGTTGTCACTTTTACGGTTCATCATACGAATTTCACCTGAAAAGAGTTTCCCCTGGAGAAAACAGGTCGTGTCAATTGAGTTTACACACTGATACGACGCTCCATTGATGTCTGTGAATAAATGAAGACAGCAACACAACAATTGTTCTGGAATGATTAGTACGCACGTTTTGTCCTTCTGATACGTATATATAATCAATCGCAAACCTTGTGTCAATGTGAGAAGACAATGGGAAAAGTAACTGTAAACTTTTCATCAATGCTCAAATGATACAGAACTGATTCTATGTTTTATCAAAGGGAGAGACAGCATTTGGAACAGGTCTTCTGAGAGATGTTTAATAAAGAAGTTTTATGATTATTAGAAAAGAAATGTCTATTTCAGCCTTCCAATTTGAGGGATGGGTTAGTTCTGACACAAAGGCATCAATTACTGATCATTACTATAGTTTATTAATTTGTAAAGTTTAATTTATTGACAAAAGAGTAACAAAAATTGTACAATATACACATATATATCCCTAAATGTTAAATAAAAAACAGTAGAGTGAAATAAACACAAATAGGGGCCCAAAAAACATTTATACACACATATGGAAAAGTCTGAATACAGAAAAAAAGTACAGCATTAAGTACACAGAAGCCACATACAGGTATTTTGAAAAATTCAGTGCGGATCCCTTGGAATAATGCAGAAAATAGTGAAACGTAAAATTAAACAGGCCAATGTAATGATTTTCAGGCTCTAGTAAATAATGAACAAGAGAAATGAAGAGGAAATGGACTGAGGGCAATTGTAGAGACATTGAGGAAATTATGTCGGGAAGAAACACTGAAAAAGCTCACTCCATAACCTGGAGAAATATTCATAACCTCACAAACCTCGGAGAAAGAAAATTGAAGAAGGAATAATTGGTGAGGAGGAATTTGCAATAATTTTAAATGAATTCCATAAGACAGAAATACAAGCAGAACAATTGCATCCAGGACTTGTAAACAGCACAATTAGGACACGATATCCTGGAATGAGAGCAAACAGTTCCAGATGAAGAAATTACACAAACCATGAGCATAGAAGAATTTAACCAAGCCCTAAGAAGTACATTAAATGCACCAGGACCAGATCTGAAAGAGGTGACAGTAGATAGGACCAAACAAGCACATCGTATCAAAAGCAGATTGTCAAAATGTGAAGGAATCAAGACAGGCATGAAACAGTTTACGTAAACCTATTCATAGACTGTCACTTTGTACAGGGTAGAAAGCTTGGCCATCCCAGAAAAATCCAAAGAGTAAATTCGAATTTTTCAATGTGCTGGTGCCTATTGAAAATAACCTGGACAAACAAGCATTGACGAAATTCTGGACAGCGTGGAATGAAAGTGCCCATTGACAGAAGCAAAGGGAAACAATAAACAGGCCAGTCGGGCACTTGATTGGATATATAGTGGGATACATTTCACATAAGCCCAACCGCAAATTGTAGTAATGTACCTAAACAAAAGCCGAGCTCATCTTAGAGGAGGATATGAAATTTCATTGCTTGAATGTTACTGCGCCTATGTTTATTCTACTTTGGATTAACAAGCAGTAAGGAATTTCTCGCCTGAGTAAGGGAAGGGTGCATGCTGACCATATTAGAAGCAATAGGCTAGAAGGACACCTGGTAAGGCATTGAGATTGCAAGTAAATCCAATTGGGATAGATAAGAAGCATTGAAGAAAATAGGATAACCCGAATTGAAATTTATGGATGACAAAAACAAATATATATTCGCACTTTGATGTGAAAGAACTGGCATTTATCATGAAATTCATTGGAAAGATATATTGCATTCCACCCACGATCTCTACTGGTCAAGTTAGAAGTCCCACTGAGCCAGATGGTGTCTCTTTATATGGTACGTGTTTCTGCCTTCTTCACAAACATTGATATAGTATGTTAACAGTAGACTCTTGACTTGGGCAACCTTTTCACATTGTATTCAAATATGCTACGATTATTTTGGTTAAATACATACACACGATGTAGTCATCGGGCCTTAGCTTTGAAGTAGATATCTCTTTCATTTTTGAAAAAATCTCACCGTAGGTATTTTATCGTTCAGATTATTTCCCAGTGCATTAATAATATTTGGGTATCTCCACAGTAATTCTATCACAAACACAATGGATGAAATATTTTGGAATATCTGCATCACACCTTTCTCGTTCCCAGCTACTTTAATCCATCTTAAACCATTTTCCATCACTTAATCATACTACACAAAGCCTAATTAAGGGGGATACAGCAATTTACAATAATAATCAATAAGGAATGTCAAAATAGTAGATGGAGAGATTTGTTAACTTACGACTATGTGCAGAGAAAAAATTCAAATGATGGAACGAACACTGTGTTTCACAAATTCATCATTTCTTATTTCCAAGTGGTTACTTACATCCCGCACTCATAACTATGTTCTTTCGTGGATATATTCCAAACATGTACGTTTTGTGTCATGATACACTTCTCCGATTGTACCCAAACGACGAATGCGAATGAAAGTGAAATATATACAAAAACATGTTTAAATATCAGTGTTCAAACTACGAAATATATGCCGCAAAAAAACAAAGGATTTGCTAAAATCGCGCCTCATTACTACGCTACAAACACAATATATATCATCATTTATAATATTGATATGTCAAACCACTTACATCCACATGCACATAGTATCATATGTTTTTAAGTTACAAGTTGATTTGGAAAAAGAACTTGTTTTGATAGCTGTACAGAGCAAGAAAATAATACGGTGACTCATAAAATTATGGACATGTTAGAATTCGTTTCTTCATACTGTAACTTTGGCCTAATAAATCCTTATCCTTAAACTTTTCATTATTTACTTACTAATGTTCCCATGAACTTAAAACGAAGTCGCAATGACATGGGACAACATAGCGTGCTGCGTGAATGAACGATATCACTTTTGAAGGCAATTAAAGCTGTGAAATATGCAAGTAGATAACGTTCAATCTTCGCTTTACATTAAAATGAGTACTCACGAACAAAACCGCCAGCAGACAAGGGTTCTCAGCAAAATCGCGACCCAAATTGGAACTATTTGAGCCAAAGGCGAACACTGGAGAAACTGTTTTTTAATCAAGGAATTCTATCAAAAAACCCTACGACCAAGGACCACGAACTCCCATGTTATGACCTTTTAGTCCGTTTTCTTCCAAAATGATAACTTTCCCAGAAAATAGTAATGCTGTCGTATTTTGATTGTAAAACGACTCCCTCTTTCGCAAAAGAAACGGACTCAAGAGTCTTATCAAGGGAGTGAACTTCCGCCAGCTGTTGACGTGTTTACTTTTGTCATTCTAGATTTGCAAGTTGGTTCGCGAATTTCTAAGAGGCCTTTAATCCTGGCAGCGCGTTTCGTGAGTACCCAATTTCCTCCTAAGTCGAGATATAATATTACTCATTTAGATATTTGATATGTATGTTTGCAATTGTAGGAAATCGCGGTCTTTTAAGCACCACTTGTTGCATTCCTTTTCTTATACGGTCAGTACTTCTTCGAAACTAAGTTATATGTGTAAATGTACAGCTATAAATGTTTATGGATTAAAGTGTATTGCCATATTAATGTAATAGATGATGCTGGTAGATATCTTAGTATTTCATCGTGCTCTTAATTTTGAATGACTAAAGGAATACACGTAGCGTTAACATCTAGTGTGGTACAATTTTCGTAAAACATCGTCACTATTGATTCCAATCATTCCTATAATAATTCAAATTCCATGGTGTTCCATTAAATGTTGTATTTATTTCCAGTCTTCATCTTGTAATTTTCTTTTCGACATTTTCCCACTTTTCTGATTTTTAATTTTCGTAAATTTTTTAATCTAACTATACTTTTGCTCGCTCTTAGCTAATGATTGTTAATTGTCTAAATTTCGGACAGTATTTCCACTCTTTGTCATGGTGACTTGCTTCAATAGGAATAAATAAGAAAAGTAATGAAAGATATGAGTAAAAATGAAAGAAAATTTTTTTGATGCTGTGATTCATGACAACGGTGTAGCTTTGTCATGTACGAATAATTTTCCCCGTGGATATCCGTGTTAATTGCATGTGTACATGTGAATGCACGTGCATTGGTACTCTGTATGCAAGTAATTATAAATTTTATGGCTCATCATAATATATATATATATATATATATATATATATATATATATATATATATATATATATATATATATATATATATATATATATATATATATATATATATATATATACTCATATATACAGAAACAGATATAAGGAAAAGGGATAGGAACACATATAAAGGACGAACACAATAGAGGTGGGGAAGGCGGAATCGAACGGATCACAAGAGTAAAAATATTTCCTCAACCGGGACTCGAACACCGGATCTTTCCACTTGCCGGGCGGATGCTCTTAACCACTTGAGCTATCGAGGATAGTCAATTTACCCTGAGATCCGTGGGTCATATATATATATATCATTATATATAATTTAATCATCCTATATATATATATATGATGATGATGGGTGAAATGGAGAAGGTACCGTTTGGTCTCATATTTGCACCAATAAAGACCTCTATCCTTCTATAACTTTGCCCACTTGTCTGGCAGAGTGCATGGGGCAAACAACTGCAGGAAATGAGGTCACTGTGTCCACATGTTACTGGGAATTGGATGTGTCATGCTCTTTCCGTCTTTGAATGATTTCAATGAGATGGGTGAAAGATTAACCTCCAAAGAAAGAGATATCTGAAATGGCCGCCATCAGTTGCATTTGGCATTAAATCAATTTAACTTTCTCCTTTTCTGATCTCAATTACAGAGTTTGCCAGCGGTGGATAACTTGGTTTGTTAGTGATCCGCAAATTGCACTTTTTATTTATCTGGAAGAAGTTTTCAAATTGGATCGCCATTCGAAAGAATCATTTACCAATTGAAGCAATATTGGTAAGTATTAATGTATCCAATTGTCTCCAAGATCATAATGTTTATTGAATAAGTTTATCTGCTAAATGGATTAACTGGGATTTTAATTTTTTCTTATTATTTCATTTTATTCTTATGTTAATATAGAGAAAAGACAGTGTTACAGAACATTGCTATGACATACTTTTTATAAAAATTGAACATTTTGCCATGAGTAATAATTCCTGTATGTCTTTCACGGTGTGGTATGTTTCGAAACAAGGTGTTGCACAGAGTCCAGCATCGAATGCTTGGCAATAGAACCTTGTTCTTCTCCTGATCTTATTGCCACTTCCATCCCTTTTTGCTCAACAAACTGCACACTGCCTACAAGGCTTTTCCTTCTTCTCCGTAGGTGGAATATATTCGGAGAAGTGCCTCTCAGTTAGGCGTCTAGGATTTTGTTCTACTGAAGGCCTTCCACCCTTACATGACGTATCATGTGTGTGGTTCCTCTCAATCATATCTTCCACTAATGTCATTCTTAAGTCTAGGTTACTCTTTATTCCACCTTTCTTCCGATACAAGGCGAAAGCATTCCACGGCCTGGTCCTACAAGTTAAGAAAAGTTATATTATAATACTTTTTCCCCCTTTTCTTTACAATGGAGTAATTAGTTAGGTGCTGATCTGCCCTATCTCCTCCATCCATTGAATTAATATGCTCAGCACTGATTTTAGGCTTCCTTAGCACAATATCTCTTTATTTAAATCCAACTAGTTTTTCATTATGTCTTGTAGAGAGTACAGTAACAGCCTTTTTGTCTTGCCATTTGATCACCATAACTCTACCTCTCTCAAAGGCGGTGAATTCTCCCAATTTCAACTTCTTTGTCTTTGATATCATCCGGCACTTCCTTCCTTGTAACACCTAATATCCCATAGGTATCAGTTCCTTTGGCAACCAATAAATCAGCCAGCTCTGAGGAGGTGTAATGATCTGTAGACAGGCAATAATGATTACCTAGTAGAGGTTTCATTAGTGCTTGCACAATCTGGGATGTTACAGGAAGATTTGTGTATTCCACATTAAACTCTGACCCTTTTCCAGTTTGAATAATAAATGACCATATATATCCAGACTTAGACTCGCAAGGCATAAATGTATTTACCCCAAATCTAGCTCTTCTGAGGGGAACATTCTGAATCCATGATAGCCTCTCCTTATACAGCGTGAGACTTTCATCATTAGGAATGTTCCTCTCAGGTGTCCACAAATTTGAGAACTTTTTGCTGAGGTATTTAAGTACGGGCCGAATTTCATTTAGCTTGAGGCAAGGATGTGTATCTATAGCAAAGGTATTATTGTCTGCAAAATGCAGATGGCGGCTGATGAGTACAAATCTATGGTATGACATAATATTTAAAGAGAATGAAGTAAGAATGGTCAGCATCTTTCATCTACATCTACACAATACCCCGCAAGCCGCCAAAAGGGTGTGTGGTGGGGGGTGTTAGGTCACCAACTGTAAAAAGGAACATTACCACATGTAAAACAACAACTTGATAATTACACCCACATTTGAGCTTCCATGTCGCCGTCTTTCGATATCTTCCGCTCTCATCTCGGGTTTGGATTATCTTGACAATAAATTAGGTAGCACGCTCCCCGCTTTATATAAGGTTTCCACTCAAGGATATTTCTCAAAGTGCTTTCGGAAAATGCAGCATTAACTGCGAGGAAGCCGGCTCTACTTAACTCTCTCGCTCCACCGCGGTTCAAACAATGCTCTGCTAATATACATTCGGTTGAAATGGAGAGATTAATTAACACTAACTTGCTCCTTTCAACGAGGGCAACATGAAGACGGCGACATTCCATGCGCTATGATCGCAACTAAAGCACATCCAACTAATTACCTCATTTGCCTCCCTGTTGATACTTACTGTAATTCGTACTAATAGTACTACATGGAAAGGACTGAAAAAAACGTTTGAAAGCATATGTTAAATGTATCGCTGACACAAGTGGTACGTAGTCTTTCCAGTAATTAAACCTCAGGTAATACAATGTATCAGAAAAATAATGAGCTTGTTGAACTCTTGTCGCCCGTATTTATGCTGGCGTTGTTGCCAGTGCGGGCAGTATATCCGGATTCGAGGATTCGGAAGTAAGAAATGAAATTGGACTTTTTAAAATTTTTCCTTCATATTATTAAAAGTATTTTTGGGGAGGACGAGCAAATTTGACCAAAACCATTCTTCAAATGGTTTGCTTATGATTCCTTGGAAGTATGATTTAAAGCAAAAAGCACTCTAATTTCATTCGTATTGACAGGCTGACTGTCTTTACACCTTGAAACGTAGGTTATTGTCAACAAATGCCTGGAAGTGTTGTAGAATTTCAGCAGTGTCTTCAATGTCGAAATAAAAAGCAAGAGGATCAGTGAAAGGAATCTTGGAGGTGGTGGTCTGGGACGTTGATGGGAATCAATTGGACGCAAGCAATTGGGCAGATACATATCCATCATAATCAGAAAGTATGACGGTGTCTGAATCTTTCAAATCATATATGGAAATGCTCTCGGAATTCCTAGTTTTGGAATTAGACATGATAACAGGAAACCCTCCCTCTTTGTAAAAATAATAATAAGCACATTTCAATGCCTAAAAATCTCTTTAGGATGAAGTATTAGAAAAATTAATTGATATCATTTTATAAACATTCTAATATCCTTCCTTATCTTGTGATAAGAAAGAAAGAGAATTCTATATTGAAATAAATTACGGTGAAAGCCCAGCCCAATATCTTCATTTTCAAAAACAGAGTAAGAAAGATGACCACTCACATCAAAACATTGCCGTCCTAATCTAAATAATATATTATAAAAGAATAACATACTAAAATTTTCCCACTGCTGTCACTGGTGTGCTGTATGCTAGAGGTGTCTGATGAGTAAGCTGGGAACTTCTTGGAGAAAGCATTCATTGAAACACGTGTATATCAGAATCGGAGTGAAGGAATTTTGATGTCCGTGGCATACTTGGGCAATTCAATTTTGGGTGAAAGTCGTTTCCTGAGTTGGACACGGGCATGTCAGTCAAGTGGTCAAGGATGCTCGTGTCAACTGTGATGTAATGATGTATTTCTAAGTTGAGTGTACTCTCAGAGTGTGATGTATTCCACCAAGATGTTTCCTGTTTCAGTAGTAGTTTGGTGTAGATACTTGTTAGCTGTGATAGTTTATTATTTAATGTATATTTTAAGGCCCACCAATTAGAGGATTTCAATGATTTGAAGTTGATGTTTCTCAGTTTTTAGTTTAATCTATCCATATCATGTACTATAATGCAAATAATACCGACCCACAAATGTTTACGTAATTTCTCCGTAAAGTTGGGTTAAATGTAGATTTCATTTGAAATAAAATCTTCATTCTGATGCAGGTCGCATTGAAAAAATGTCTCCATCCACACGAATTATTATCAGTTGTGATGTTTGTTAGTTTGATGGTGGTCTATTTTGAAAGAAATTGATTCCCAGAGTTGAATCTTGAATAAAGAAATATTTATTTAAGACAGCGTTTTCAAAAGATTTTTGATAAAGTTTTTGATAAAATGTGTTAATCAAAGGTTATATAATGCAAATTACTTGTTTAAATGTAGAATTATTTACTTATTAATGTTAATTTGGTTTTGAATTTAAAAATAAAATGAGAGCCATTGCACATAATAAATTCCACTCTGTCAAAGAAGACCAAAGCCATTTGATTTTTTAGAAAGGATGGCAATCTTTGGAGAGGATATTTGCTTCAATTTGTCAAGAGAGGAATTCATTTCTGCAAATTGATATTTTCATTTGACTTAACTTATCAACAAAAATGTAATGGCATTGTATTATCATCTTTGAGTACTAGCAAGTATTTGGTTACATCTTAGTTCTACTTATGCTTTGTAATATCCACCTTCTTTCTTATGTCAATTGCAGTGAATGAGAATACACAGTCAACAGAGAATATCTTCCTCCTCAAATCCAGGCACCCGTGCACTTCCAATCAATTCAACATCTATCCTCCGCTTCACTCCACAGCACCAATGGAAGCACACCAAGCAGACGACTCTCTCTCCACAGAGGAGCGAGTGTTCTTTGCCTTATTCAATCGCTCCCCCTTGTCAGAGTGCGAGGGATTGTTGGGGGAAGTGGAGGACGTGGACGCTAGGGGCGTGCGGGGACGGACGGCGCTCCACGTGGCAGTCCGTGCGGGGAAGGACGATTGGGTGGAGAGACTGCTGGGGATGGGAGCGGACCCCCGCCTGAGGGACGCAGAGGGTGATGACGTGCTGCAGGTAGCCGAAGAGATGAGCGCCAACAGGACTGATGACGACAATCATAGAGCTAGAATGAAGATCCTGATGCTGGTGCGAGTGGTGCACCAACACAACAGTGCACGAACTCCATTTCAATCTGTTCCAATGGCTCCAAGTAGCAGTAATACTTCAAGTGAGGTTCCGTCACTTATAAGTGAAATGTCAGGTCAGATTACCGCTTTGAAGGAACTGATGCTTGGTATGTCGAGGGAAATTGGATCCCTGAAGGAGACTGTTGTGGAGTTGAAGAGGGAATTGAAGTCGAGGGACACTCTGTTGATTGCTTTGGAGTCCGGAGTGACGTCTCTGGTTGATAAGAGCGCCTCTCAGGAGGGGGCGGTGCGTGAGTGGGGTGCGAGGGAGGGCGTGGCCAGGCCAGCGGTGGCAATCAATGAAAGGGAGCATGTCGATGAAGGGGAGAGGGATTGCGTCGAGGCGATGATGCGCATCACAACCATCTTGGAGTCAGACCATGAAAAGGAGTCCTTTGTTCGGCGTATTTATCAAAGGCTCCAATCGGAGAGTCCCCTGATGGCTGCCATTGTGAGATTCATTGTGAAGCAGTCTGGGGTCTCCGTTCACATCGACTGCTACTCTGAAACAATAGAGAGGATGAAGAGAAGGGTGATGGATCACGACGGAGAGGAGAAGGATGGATATTTATTTGGCTCATTTGCAGATTATTCAGAAATGAGGGCGTACGTTGGTGTAGAGATGAAGGAGAGAAGTGAAAAGGAAGAGAAAATGGGTGCGGCTAGTCTTGTTCGTGCTCTTTGTCAGTTGGCCGTGTACGTTGCCTTCAAGAACGGAGGGCGCCCGTACGTTGAGAGTGACGCTCTCAACAGACGGCGTTTCGTGGAAGTACTTGCGCAAGCAATGGCAAATGGAATGGCTATTAGCTTTGGATATGGTTGGTTCTCAATGTTAAATAATAAGAGTACTCAGGCAGCTAAGGAGATGTATTTGATAGCCACAATCCCTCGAATGATTGTCAATTATGGATCGAATTCTCCAGAGATATCCGAACTTCGCCGTGAACTTCCTCTCCTCTTTGAATATTTGGAGGGTCATGTGATGGCGACTCTCGAGTCAACAGTGCATTCTCTTTGATCTCGTTCCTGATTGGTTTCCATGGTGAATTTCTCCATTAATTTCTTTGTACTTTGGTTTATATGTCGAATCAACGAGTTTAATGTTGCACAGAACATTGTCATTTAATGCAATTATTATTATTAACATTTGGATTTTTTGCCGTCATACATGTATGCCTCTTCTCTTTTGTTTTATCGTGTCGACATGAATGAAATCAAAATATTTTTGTTAATTTTTGAACCAAATGCTTTGAGAAATTCAATGAAATTGTTTAACAAGTAATTTAGAATTCCTTTTATTTCTTATTAGTAGTGATTGTCTTGATGTCAATCGCAATGTCACCTTTTCAATTTAATCCTTCTTGGGAAATGTAAGATTTGTGAAAGAATTTTGCATTTAATCCTTGAATCTTGAATATTTCCTTATTGTAAAATCAAATTTAGCACTTTTCCACAGATTTATTTGTAATATACAAAGAGTTTCAGTTCATCGAGGCATCTTCAGGTACTAGAGAAGATTAAATTCCCGTGATACATCCTATTTATAGCACCGTTTGAGGAAGGAAGGGGAAAGGATAAGAGGGTGAGGTGGGCGGGGACGAAGAGGGGTAATGTGGGAAACCCAAAGAAACAGAGAAACCAAAGAAATGGAGAGGGAAAGAGAGGAAGGGGGGGGAAGATAAGCACCTGGGGTCATTATTATGAGAGTACGGTGCCCTGGCGGTGGTAAGGAGGGAAGAATAAAGAAGGATAGATTAAGCGGGAAGGGATAGAGGCGGGTTACATCTGTGGAAGAGTGCAAATTTGTTAATATCATAATAAAAACGTCAACTTCAACTAACCTGATTCTTTGGAGGATATCATGTACTAACTCTAAATATTTAGTATCATGTATCCAACAATTTTGCGAATTAATTACAATTCTATTCATATTTCCTGTAAATGAAAATTTCATTTGGAGGATTAATTTGAAGTTTAAATATATTTTTTAAAAGCATTATTATTAAAAGAAGACAAATAGAACAAATACAATACAATATTCTTTCATTTCAGATGTGTGCCTTTGCAAATGAAATTCTTCTTTCATGTTTCCAAATAGAGTAGTAGTATTAGTATTTAGGGGAGGCGACCGACAGCTGAGGTCATTTGCGCCATAGGAGATGGAGAGGAATGGATGAAGGGCGGAGAGAGAAACCCGGTGTCGGCATTCGCCTACTCTTTACAAAAGGCGCCAAGGGGTCCGCAGCTTAACGTCCCATCCGACGGACGGCGTACTCACTCAAAGTTCCCGGGCAGCACCGGGATTTGAACCCACGCCCTCTGGGTGGGAAGCCAGTACGATAGCTCCCGCACCATCTCGATCCCCTCCAAAAAGATTCCCTTGAAATATTTTGTTACAGTTAATCAGTACTCAATATTACCCATTTCAAGGTCAAGAATAGTTTCAAATGTTTTGCACACATACTAAAACTGAATTAACCTTGACACGGTTGTACCTGTATGTAGAGTGTGGCCCTCTCAACAGACGGTGTTTCGAGGAAGTACTTGGGCAAGCAGAGAAAGAGAAGAGAAGGGATGGACAAATGCATTTAATGATTCGTCAGGCATAATGAAGTACGTACGGAAGCAGAGAAAGAGACAAAAAGGAAGGGACAATTATATTTTTCTATTTATCTGGCGTTAGAGATGAAAAGTGAGAAGGCCAAGGAGATAAATTTGATATCCACAATCCCTTCTATGATTGCTCAATTTGGATCGAATTCTAGAGAGACGTCCGAACATCGCCGTAGACTCCCTCTCCTCTTTGAATACGTAGAGGGTCACGTGATGGCGGCTCTCGAGTCCACGGTGCGTACTAATCCTTCTATTTACTTAAATTAGCATCAGTGGTGAATTTCCTCCGTTTTAATTATTAATTTGTTCTTGATTAAACTTTAATTTACAGTTGGTAATGGTTGCTAGCTTCTGAATTATCTTTTATCGATGAATTAGTTGAAAAATACAATAATTTTTGGTTACATTCTTTCCTTGACTCAAGAAGTGTTAAAAAGTATTTTATCTGCTTCTCGACCAATATTGACCAACTAACGAGTCGAATGTTGCACTGGATATTGTCATTTAATGTAATTCATTTAGCTTCGATTTATTTTCCGTCATACATGCATTCCTCTTCTATTTTGTTATACAGTGTCAAAGTTAATGAGTTCCATAATGGTTGTTTATATCGTTGAATCAATTATTTGGAGAAATATAATGGCCGTGTACCATGTGTAGTCCAGAATTCATTTTATTTCTTATAATTAATCGCCACCTTGACATTAATCTCAAGTTTTATTTTGAATTATGTCCTTTTGGGGAGACATAAGAATGACTTGTGAGAGCAGTCTCGGAGCATATATCCTAATTGTGCTTAACTTTAAATGTGACAAGTCATGTATCCAAGAAATTTGGGATTGCATATCATTTCCATTTGTATTTCTTGTAAATGAAATAGTATTTTGAGGATCAAAGTGAATTTTAAATTCATTTTGGTAGCCAAATGAAGACCCCAAGAAATATAACACAATATTTCTTCGTACCAGATGTATCCCTTCCCAATGAAATCCTTTTTTCATTTTCCCAATTAGAATCCCTTGAAATATTTTACGACGGTTAATCAGTACTTAATAGTAACCATTTTAAAGTTAAGAATTCTTTCAAATTTTTTGCAAGTATGCTAAAACTGCATTACGCTTGGCATTGAGAGTTTTATCATTGAACCCATCATGAAGCCCTAGAGGTAAATATTTATATCTGGTATTTAAACAAATCCTTTTGTTAACGAGGGAACCATTTAATTCTGTTAAATAGATTTGTCACCCTGAAATTGTTGCATTTAAACACCTATAATTTGTGGATGGCGGTATACGGTGACCGTCGGGACATCTCAGACAGTTTCATTGGAATATATTATCCTCTGTTAATGTTAATTTGAATATTATTGCCAATTGTCTCACCTCTGCTCTATGGTTTAAAAATGATAATTATTTCATTGCTCTTAGAAAGCATAACTTTTCTCTCCAAATTTATATTTTCCAAAGAAGTGATTTGGTATAATCTGGGTTAATATTGATTCAGAGGTACAAAATCTTGTCTTTCAACAAGTATGATGGTCAATTAAAGTACGCTCGTTGTATGCTAAGGATGCTTAAGCCTAATGCTTGGGTTTAAGTATTATTTGAGGTCGTATCAATTTCTAATTACGTCAATTACTGTGTATTACTTTAATTATTGTTAACAATTGTGCCAATATGATGTGTCTAATAGTTTTAATGCATACCTTTACTTTTAAAAGACATAACAGTTCATGAAATATTAAACAGATGTATTTGATTATTATTACAAACCTTCCATGGTATGCCGAAGATGCAATTACTTAAACTGTTCCACTCTGAATGGAATGGAGCATTGAATGTTGAAATCACTTCTCAAATACTTGTCATCTTGAAGGGGAAGCAGTGCATATTCTATGTAGCTGTTTGACAATTATATGTCTTCGTACATGTAGTATTACTGTTCTATCCAAATGTAAAAGAAATAAAAAACTTGTTTTTTGAAGCCTGTTAATGTATTTTGTTTTATTATGCATAAATGCTAGTTTATTAAAGTTTTAAATAGATGTATTCTCCCTGAAAAGAGAGATCGGAAACGGTGTTACCATGTTTATCATTGAACAAGAGAATAGAACACTGCTATGAAGGTACTCAAATTGAAAATACAAAAAATATACAAATCAGATGTCTTCATCTTAATTGTGTATTCCCGTGTTGATGGTACATCCTGAATTGTAGTCATTTATTCATTGTTATTTTAAATTTTAGCTTATCGTACGAACGCAGTCAAAATCACTGATTCCCTGGTACGTTTAAATAATTACACAATATTAATTGATAATCCTGTGGTCCACAAAGCCTCTTTCCTTAAAATCATAACTCTTTGCAAGTGGTGACTTGACAGTATTTTTCTCATTTTAAATTTAATCTTTAAGTGTTCAAATTTTGCCAGGAATTTAATTCATTCCTTTGTGGCTGTTTGAATATCTACTTTGATATCATTTATTGTGGTGAGGTTTGCTTACAATAAAATCATGCAGGCAACTGACGAATAGTAATTCGTATAATTTAAAATAAGGGCTTTTCTGTGAAAATAAATTGGTAAAGACAATATGAATTTTTCATCCAGACTTTATTAACCTTCAAACATTTTTATTCTGGGGTATGTGGTAGTTTGCTTTGAGAACAGTATTATTTGTGTCAGGTGCTAATTGACACATTCTCATTAATGGCAGGACTATCAGACGATGGAACAATCAAACCTAGAAAGTCAATTAGATACAATTTTTTTCATTTCATCCTTTCAAAGTCATAACTCTTAATGAATTTAATATTCACTCTGGCAAATTGTCTTCCTTTGGGATACGGTATCAAAAGTCCTTCATTTGAGGGTTCATTGAAATTATATCTTGATTCAAATCCTGCGAGAAACTCGCACTTATGCCGAATTACTGGAGGCGATACCACATTTCTCATAGGCAAGAAGGATTGAGTTATAATAAGGCTATCAGCGTTTACACAAGTTTCATGTATATGTAAGTGTATGTATGTTTAGTCATGTAGTTGTATATATTAAAGGAACTCACCCCCTAACCTGAGATGTGAATTTCGCACGCCGTCGGACGTAGTCCTGGGTGAACTCATGTGTATACATATATATGGGTCGTGGTAGTCCAGGGGGTGGAGCGTTGGGCTACTGGCAGGAAGGTCCCGGGTTCGATTCTTGGGCAAGGCACCCTAAGCACCTGCAGCTCCACCCAAGCCATGTGATTATTCGGGTACCAGATCTTCCTGGGAAACCATAACCGGCACAGGGAAAGGAACTGGCCCCCATACCCTGATGTGTGAATTTTACATGCCGTCGGGCTTAATACTGGGTGAACTCTATTCATTCCCACCACTGGGTGAACCCTACCATCACCCATACCAGACTGAACTTTGGGTTGATTTCTGTTTTTATGGTTATATATATATGTAGAGAAAAGGATTAAAGAGGCGTCAATGGAATTAAAACTGGATGTATAAATTAATATCGGTGGGATGATGAAACTCTAGTTTTCCAGTTAGCATAGGCATTGTTCACTTGGCTTGATTCTGTTGAAAGGTTAGTCTTATATTTATGGCCTGTGAATTAAGGTATCCATAAGGAAGGTTATGTTATTTTTCCAGAATGAGAAAGGCTAAGTTAAACATGACAATAAGATGACAGAAACTAGAGCCGGTAAAAGAGATAATTTCGGAAGGGTGTTTTGGACCAAAAAGTTTTACATGGTAGGGACATTAGAAGAAGATAAATTGCATTATTAGACAAAGAGGCTTTCACGAGGAGGAGGGAATTGGTGAGAGGGGAGTTTATTAAGGATGGAAAGGCTCTTTCAAACTCTGACATGGAGCGTAATTTTGTATTAAATGAAATATGGTCATTGATGCAGATTCACAACAGAATAAAATAGCAAAGCCTTTGAATTAGTTATGGTTCCAGAATGCAGAGAGTGTATTTATTGTTTTAGGAATACATTAAAGGCATCATCAACCATTTGAATAGCTAAAGTTCACTTTACCAAACCAATGTATACATAATGTACATGAATCTTGGTGTTTTTCCAGGTTAAACACGCTCGAGAGAAATGAAAAACAGTTGGACCCTGTGCGTTTGGTCAAATATCAACACAAATAAGTCAGAAACTTTCGTCCCTGCCAGTTAAATGATCATACAGCAATACAATATCAATGTGGTGTTCCAATGTGTAAAACAATCCATGTTTACATAGGTTTGAAATTGATTTATATGTATTAAAACATTAACTATATTTTGGCAGCGCTCTGATTAAATGAAGACCACAACGAATGCAATACCATATTCCTTTGTATAGGTAAACCACCCAGACCCAATATCACCGCTGCAGAACGCAAAGCATTGGAAAAACTACGTGACAATAAGGAACTTCTTGTCTTGCCAGCAGATAAGGGGAATGCTACGGTAATCATGAAGAAAGAAGACTACCACAACAAAATTGCAGCCCTATTGGATAGCAGCACCTATTTTCAATTGAAAAGTGACCCAACAGCCAAGATAGAGCGACTCACTAGGGAGAAAATCAAACGGTCATCCATCCCAACGGAAGAAAAATGGAGACTCTTTCCATCGGCAGCCAAGCCACCGCGTTTGTATGGACTACCCAAGGTTCACAAGGAGGGGGTCCCCCTACGACCCATCGTAAGCAACATCGACGCACCGACCTACAAGCTGGCACAATACGTTGCGCGCTCTCTCCAACCCTTTGCCGGGAGAACCGACTCGTCCGTAAAAAACTCCACAGAATTCATTCGCACCATCAAGAAAATCAAAACTAAGGAACGGGACCTGCTAGTGAGCTTTAACATAGTCTCTCTCTTCACGAAGAGATGTGTACATATGTAGATGACTCAATGCTACTAATCAAAGAGCTCACCTCGGAAGGATTACCAAAGGATTTATCAGACCTCGCAGAATTCTGCCTCAAGAATTCATACTTCCTTTGGAATGATAAGTACTTTCAGCAGAAGGAAGGTGCGGCCATGGGATCACCACTCTCTCCTGTGGTAGCTGACATTTTCATGGAGAATTTTGAGAAGAAGGCCATAGAGACCTATCCGAAAAAACCATCTCTTTGGATCCGCTATGTCGATGATACCTTTGTCATCTGGCCACACGGGAAAGAAGAATTAGAGCTGTTCCTGAAACACCTCAATCAGCAACATCCTGCCATACAATTTACCATGGAAACTGAGCAGAATGGTGTTCTCCCTTTCTTAGATATGTTAGTGACCAAAAAACCGGATGGCAGCCTTGGCCATGCGGTATACCGAAAGAAAACCCACACCGACCGGTACTTGGATGCGCGATCACACCACCATCCTGCCCATAGAGCTCGCTAGTAAATACACTAGTGCATCGCGCCTACCCCATCTCCGACGCCGAATCACTCCCATCAGAAAAGAGATACCTCGTTTCCGCGCTGGGGAAAAATGGATACCCAGAACACATGGTCCGAAAAAGGACCGTCATAAAGGAAATGGAGTTGACGAAAGAGGGGATTCGGGCAAAGGAACAGAACGAGGAGAAACCTGGAAAAGAAAAACCAGCGGCATATGCTACCATCCCCTATGTCGCCGGAATGGCTGAGAAGATAAGCAGGCTACTACAGAAGCACAACATAACCACCAGGTTCTCCACAGCCAGAAAAATAAGCGACATAATATCAAAGCCAAAGGACAAAATCCCCGATCTCATGCACGAAGGTGTATATGAGATAAAGTGCACGTGTGGGAAGTCATATATCGGTCAAACAGGAAGGTCCATCAGATGCAGGACCAAGGAGCACCAAAGAGCCACAGATAAGAAACAATTCCGACTTCCGGCAATCGCCGAACATGCGTGGTCGGAACCGGGACACTCTATAAACTTCGACCAGACTAGAGTGCTGGCAAGAGAAAGGCGATATTTTCCGTGACTCATCAGAGAAGCAGTGGAAATAATAAAAAATTCATACAATTTCAACCGTGAGGACGGCTACACCCTGACCTCCACTTGGAAAAGGGTGATTCCCATTCGCCGTCAAGAAAGAGCCAATCAGAGAGCTCCAGGCCAGCCAGCGTCTCCTATATATAGCGGCCAAAACGCAACGTACATCACTTCGACCTGAAGACGCCTCCAGGACTGGGGGCGAAACTGTTGTCAACAGACTAACCTACGCGACGGTAATTCCCGGAAACCAGCATGGATTCATCAGATAGACGGCGCGGAAGCCCAAGTATTAATTTCAAGGATTTCATTGCATATGATGTTGAAGGAATATTGTATTACATTGGTAGCGGTATTCATTCTTCATTCCGAGTGCTACCAAGATATATTTAAACTTCACTTTGATACTCAAAGCGCTATTTTCAACAACAAGAAATAGAAACCTAAATGTAATTGCAAATTTCTTGTAAAAGATAGTCGAAACAATTCTCTTGTATGATCCCACAACTGCTCTCACAACTCATACTAAAAGCAAAGTTTCAATGAATAACAGAAATTGGAATAAAAGAAACAATTCGATATAAGAAATTAAAAGAATTCTAAATTAAATATGTAACAATTATATTTAATTCATCCAAACAATTGGATCCGAAATTTACAAAAAAATCACTTTTGAACTCTCTGGCGATGCACACCTCCGCAAAACAAAAGAGAAGAGGCATACATGTATCACTGCAAACAAAAACAAAATTGAAATATAATGTTTTAAAGGAAAATGACCGGTGCAACATTTAACTCTTAATAATTAATTATCTTAGGGGAGTGAAAAACAAACATTTTCTATCAAAATAGAAAGACAGGGTACAAATAAACTAATGAGGAAACTCTTTAATGGAAGCGAATTCAGAAATGTAAGCATTAAGGAGACACAATTGGCTCCAGAGTCCGTATCACATGACCCTCGAAATATTCAAAGAGGAGAGGAAATAAACGGCGATGCTCGGATACCTCTTTAGAATTCGATCCATACTGGGCGATCATTTGAGGGACTGTGGATATCAAAGATAACTCCATGCTCAGCCGATTCAGATCTTTTATTGCATCTCTAACAATAGCATTTAAATCCGTGTGAGTTTCCTTCATTTTAAGTGCATGCAAAAGTATGTCCACAAAACGCCACCTGTAAGTGTCATCCTTTGCATACGGTCTCCCTCCGTTCTTGAAGGCAATGTACATGGCCAACTGACACAATGCACCAACAAGACGTGGAGCGCATACTGAATCCATTTCATGAACTTTCTCAATCCCTCCAATATACGTCCTTCTTGCTCCCGCAACATACGCCCGCTTTTCTGAATAATCTGCATATGAATTGAAACTACTTCCAGTCTTCTGCACTCCGTCATGATCCTTAACCCATGCGTTCCTCATCTTCTCTATTGTGACGGAAGAGCAGTCGATGTGAATGGAGACATCAGGCTGCTTCACAATGAATCTCAAGATGGCAGCCGTCAGGGGACTTTCCATTATGAGCCTTCGATAAATACCCTGAACAAAAGACTCCTTTTCAAAGTTTTCATTCATGATAGTCGTGATCTTCATCATCGCCTCGACTAATTCCCTCTCCCCTGCATCGACCCACTCTCCTTCAGTGACTACCACAGATGCCCCAGCCACGCCCTCCCTCGCCACCCTTCCACGCACCGTCCCCTCCAGGGAAGTGCTCTTCCCAACGAGAGAGGTCACGCCAGATTCCAAAGCAATCAAGAGGGCATCTCTTGACTTCAATTCCTTCTCCAGGTTCACGACAGTCTCTTTCAGTGATTCCATTTGTTCAGACATACGAAGCACCACTTCATTTAATTCAGGGTTAACTGGAGCCATTGGAACAGATTGAAATCTATTGTGTACACTTTCCCGTTGGTGCACCATCCGCAGCAACATCAGTATCTTCATTTTATCTCTCAGGATGGCCTCATCAGTGCTGCTGGTGCTCATAACCTCAGCTACCTGCAGTACGTCATCACCCTCTCCGTCCCTCAGCCTAGGGTCCGCTCCCATCCCCAGCAGTCTCTCCACCCAATCGTACTTCCCCGTCCGGACTGCCACGTGGAGTGCCGTCCGTCCCTGCATGTCCTTCGCGTCCACGTCCTCCACTTCCCCCAACAATCCCTCGCATTCCGACAAGGGGGAGCCATTGATTAGAGAAGTGAACAGTCGCTCCTCTGTGGACAGAGAGTCATTGGCTTCGTGTACTTCCATTGGTAATCTGCGGTGAAGTGGACGAAAGGCGTTCAATTGATAGTAGTGACACAGTTGGGTGGCTTTCAGGAGGAGGATAGTTTCTGTTGAGTGTATCTTCTCATTCACTGCAATTGATGTAGGAAAGGAGCTGGATGTTACAAATGCTAGAATAATAGAACGCTACCATGACAGGTTGCAGTTAGACAAGGATGTATGCATAAAGTGACGATATGCAATAAATATGATGAGGACCTTCTTCACTCATTCTAATGAACTTAATTAGAAATATATAAAGAGCATACTGGAAATACGTAGCACGTCAACAAGAAGTTTAAGCCAGTCAAATGGTCTTATTATGTTGCTATAATTCTATAGTGTGTCAAGTACTCGAGCCAATAACAAACAGCACTGGGATGTTATTAAATATATATAAATATATTAAAAGTCGACACCAAACATGGGGCTGGTCAACACCGATAATAAATTAAACTATACTCATTGCGCAACTAAGCATGTTGAAGGCCATGTTTAAAACGTTATAGAAATCGATGTTATTACATTATCCCATTAGGGCAACTGTTTTGATTAAAAGTAATGATGTACCATGGACCAGGGGATTATCACACCATAGTCCATCAAATCCTGGAACTCTAAAATATCCTTCAAAGAATTGAATACTCCAGCAATCAACATTGAACTGCGTATTTTAAATTAACAAATAAAACCACCACACAAGTAATTATGGAATGCTTTTCTGCAATTGGCTTA
The DNA here is from genome assembly GCF_022747635.1 of Hetaerina americana. Classification (NCBI taxonomy): domain Eukaryota; kingdom Metazoa; phylum Arthropoda; class Insecta; order Odonata; family Calopterygidae; genus Hetaerina; species Hetaerina americana. The sequence continues at coordinate 204,916 of NW_027286348.1, forward strand.
TTCTGTTGTGACCCATGTCATGTACTCGTTAAATATGTCTCGTGGCAACTTAAAACAATTATTTGTTCAACAAGGATGAAACAAAAGAGCAGTCTTCTGAGTAATCATAAAATTGAAGGCAATGATTCATATATCAACTCATTATATGAGAATGGAATCAATTTCATACTTCCACTCAGTAGATTTATTCACAGATTCATTAAATGTTCACAGATAAACCGATCAGTAGGCCAAATATATTATAATAGCTTATTAAAATCTTTACCCAAAACTAATACAGAGAAAGTAAACACCTAGGTGGAATACATCACACTCTGAAATTACACTTAACTGAGAAATTCATCATTACATCAAAAGACAATATAAGCATCCTTCAATACATTTGGCGAATAAACTTATTCAATAAACATTTTGATGTTGGATACATTTCTACTAACCAATATTGCTGGAATTGGCAAATGATTCTCTCAAATGGCGGTCCAATTGGAAACTTCTTAAAGAAATATAAAAAGTGCAATCTCCGGATCTCTGTCAAACAAAGTTATCCACTGCTGCCAAACTCTGTAATTGAGATCAGAAAAAGTAAATGTTGAATTGGTTTAATGCCTTTTAAAACTAATAAAACAGATGGAGTTTATTTCGGAATTCTCTTCCTGTGGAGGTTAATCTTTCACCCATCTCGTTAAAATTATGATAAGACGTGAAGACAGACAGGTAGGCAAAACAATAGTCAGATAGTAAGAGGTCTTTATTAAGGCGAAATTGAGACCATTCAACAAGCATCATGTACACATAAAGATGACCACAAAATTTTGAAATACATGAATACCCAATACCTATATATACCTATAATATACAGACACAATATGCTTAAACAATCTACCATATAACCATCTATCATATGTTTATGCAGGGGAAAAAGCATGGGTCCGAGTATGGCTCCCAGGGGAACACCCCTGTGAATTTGAAGCCGGCAGGAGGATTAATCATGGGGGTTGACTCTCCAAAGTCCTTCAGTTAAGTATTAGCAAATCAATTCTTAAGATTAAGGAGGAAAAATTAAAGATTTGAAGTTTTGCTAAGATAATATCTTTGTCGAAGAAACTGAATGATGAATTTCATGTATGGTCGGACTTCATCTGTTATTTCAACCAATGAGGGTATGTGTGGTTTAGGAGGGCACTCGTGACAGGTCGTATTGCGGATCTTACACTGTTTGGTCAGTGTGGAACTTTAATTATATCGAGCTAAGGCCAAATATCAAAATATTATCATCCGATGCGTATTTCTCTTGTTACGGAAAACGCTTAGGCAATTTCAAGAGAAAATAGATCGATGCCTTTGCCTGATTAACAGAGCTGTCAAATCTACTCTTCATTAATCTAACGCTTAGGGGAAAAGATGGGAATTACAAGAGAAAATAGACCGATGCCTTCGCCTGAATTTCCAAGTTCTCGTGACGATGTAGTGTACGATTTCATTCACCATAAAATAATACAAGTTTATATTTAAAATGGTATCTGAAGCCGTTGCATCGCGATCATTATATATATCGCGATAAATATTGGTATTATTTAAATATACTACCCTATAAAGATGAAGAACTTCAGCTGTATTGCAAATACAATTACGCATCCGGTACTGTCAACCGACATCGGCAATGTCATTGCAAGCAGTAGGCTTATCTAGTTTGTTTTAATCTATTTGCCTTGCCATCAAACAAAATAGTAAGTAGCAGTGGTTTTTAGTATTGAGTCTCAAATGCCAATAATTTCTGCGATTACATTAAAGGGTCTTATGATATTTCATACATTCTCAGGCATACGGTAGAACTATTACACGGCCCATAACGTGATATCCAATAGGAACTACTGTCTTGTTGCCATCCCAGTTGTACGTGGGAGAAGAACATGGTTTGAAAATTTTTTTCCCTTAAGAAAACCCTTAACACATGAATACGAGAACATTAGCTAAGATTATAGCACGAATTTTATTGCCTTCGTGCAACTATTTTTGCACACAATACCCTTTAACACCGAGTGTACGTGTTGAGCACTAAAAATATTCGGAGCTTCTTGAAAATAAGAATGTCACGACTCCCGAGTGGACTGAACATAGCAGTCCAAGGCCAGGATAGTTGCCTTTAGTTGTGAATCGTGCATTTCTAAGTACAAAACTCTACATGCAATAAACCACAGCACAAAGAGAGCCCAGCTAATATTGCAAAATTAGATGCAGCCACATTCATTTCCATTTTTTAATATTTTATGATTTAATTTATATTGTAAATTATAACATTAAACTGCCGCAGCCTTATAAACAAAAAATAGCATACTAAGCAGTTTCTTGCCAGTACAACCGCAGACGTAGTAGTTGGGGCAGAAAGTTGCCTCATTGGAGACAGCTAACAACGAAGTTTTTCCTAACGGTTTCACAAAATACAGAAGGGACTGACGATATAGATTGGATGGGGGAGTATTCATTGCATTATAGTCACAACTCAATAGCAAACGGTAAGAATGCGACGTAAATGACATAGAAATTATTTGGTGCAGCATTAAGGGCTACAACGGTGGAAGCTTAGAACAAATTGTAAAATCACCAGCATGGGGAACAGCATACTAGATATCTTCTAGCGACTTCGAAGCCCGAAATTATTACAAGCATTGAAATAATGGACGGAATAAATGACGACAAGCCTATGCTTGCCGAATTAAAAACTTGAGTTCGTCAAAGTTATTAAAGACAAGTTTAAAATATCCCTACAAATAGGAAAATTGTAACGGACTACGAGAATAATAAAAATAGAATTACCAGAATAAAAGATTAAAAACTTGACAACCACTTTAGAGACCATTGGAACTATATCTTAAATATTTTCGTAAAAAAAGGAAGACTAGCATCTCATCGAAACTCATATGCGACATTAAGGAACCTGGAGGTTAGTACAGACAAGTCAGATCTGCATTAAAAAGGCCACGGTCATATTTCATAAAGTTTAGGTTTATTTGAACACATCCCAACAGAGACTAAAACAATGTCGTTGTCAAGACGAAAATTATTATGCGCACAGCAGTACACTTTTTTTTAATTTTTCCCAGAGCGTCTACAATAAAAACAGAAACGGCCCAAACGATCATCCACAAACCCGGGGAATACGTTGTAGACATATGATATTGACCAAGCAGGGAATAATAGTACGGGTACTCTAGTTAGACCTCATTTGTAATGTGCCGCAAATATTCGGGATCCCTAGGAAAAAAATCTGGCAAAAGGAATCAGATCAAGTCCAGAAAAAAACCGCCATGCTCATTGAACATTCTTATAATAAGAACACTACCGTGACAGTTATTTTAGGGGATTTAGGCTGGGAGCCACTCAAGATAAGAAGAGAAGGCTCAGACTTTTAGAAAGGTTCAGGACAAAGGAGTTTGACGATGTCACTAAAGGAATTAAAACGGCCGCAGACTACTTAGGTAAATCAGACCACATAAAGATAAATTAAGGAAGAAATAGATACCAGGACAGAATAAACAAATACTCATTCTTTCCCCAAACAATCAGAAATCGTAATTGATAGAACCAGAAAGGTCACTTCAGACATATCAAAAAACCTTGAATCTACAATTCGGAACAAAATTAAACATTGCAAAGATGATAGATATACTTGTAGTTGCTTGTCTATGTTTGCTGGTAGTTGGAGTGATTGCGTATTTTGGCAGGACTGAAGAGAAAAGGTTATACCGTCCCGTTAAGTTAGAACGAAAGACCTTTTTTTCCTATAAATGTAAATAATTATACCAAATATGCTAATAAATGACTAGTTAACATTAAATATTGACTTGGGAGAAGTAAACTTGAGTACTTACGAAAAAAACACCAGAAGTGAAGCGGACTCGGGGGAACTTGCCACTCCAACTTACATATGTAGAATGAGAGCAGATAATGCATGAGCAACTGTCGGAAGCCCACACTCTCGTCTTGAGACCTGTGAGTCCACTTGGGCTTTTAGAAAATGATTCTTCGTAAACGTTTTTTGGCTACGTGGAAAGGCACTTACGAAGAAGATAATTCCATCAAGCCCACCGTTATGAGATAAGCAAGTTCTTTGCATTTATTATTCGTCATCACCTTCTGTCCCTCGTCTTTTCTTGGTATGATCTCCATATCTCATTTCTTTGGAACCATTCGTGTATCTTCCTTTCTCCATATGTTTCGTCATTACAGTTGCTAGGGCAAAAGGCCTCATTACCGCCTTTTGCCTCATTTGTTAGATTTCTTTCTCGAGAAATAGAAGTAAGAAAGCCTTCTATATAAACTCCTAATATCATGGTTTCCAAGATAGAACGCCTTTTTTAATAGAAGATAATATAGAGAATTTAGTTGAACACCTTGGCGGAAAATGGGAATGGAGTTTTGGAAGTGATTATGCAATTTCGAGTAAGGAAGTTTCCGTCGGAAGGCAGTTTTTAGAGAAGAAAACCTGCGACCGGGAAGAAGTCCAGGCCTCAAATAGGATCGAGGATTGTTTGGAATTACGTCACAAAAAAACTGAACTTTTAGAACGGAGCTTCGACTCTAAAACGCGAATATAAAAGTGAAAATATAAAATATAAGATGAACAAGTTTTTACCAAAAAGGATTTTGCATTCTAAACTGTAGTCATTTTTTTATTTTATTAATGCTTTTCAATCTTGCTGAGATTTTAGAAACATTAAATACGTTCAAGTAAGCTATTGCTAATAGTATTATTAGTGTAAGATATCAATTTTCAAATTCTTATCACTGGCAGGATTTTCAGACTGGACAAATCAAATTTAGAATGTAATTGGGGAATGGCCTCTTTATTTTTTCCTCACATAATCATGGCCGTTCATTTGTGTTGCTATTCATTCTGGTAAAATGTCTTGGATTCTAAAACGGTTTAAAAAATTCCTTCATTTGAGGGTTCATTGAAATTATATCTTAATTCAAAACTGCAAGAAAATCACATGCAATCCTAATTATTTGTAGCGTTACCACATTTCTCAGGGGTAAATTAGGATTAAAGTATAATAAGACTATCAACGTTGACACAAGTAATTATTATGTATATGTGTTTGTGGGTCGCGTTAGTCATGAGCGTTGGACAGCTCATCGGAGGGGCCTGGGTTTGATTCCCATGCATGGCACTCGGGCACCTGCAGCTCCAAGCTATGCTTTTCTTCGGGTGCCAGATGACCCTCATAAAACCATAGCCGGTCAAGGAAAAGGAACTGGCCCCCCTGCCCTGATGTGTGAATTTAACACGCCGTCGGACTTTGTCTTGGGAGAACTTTCCCATCGACCACCAAAACGACCTTTCGGATTGATTACTGTTTATTTGTATATGAATATATTTGCCCAAATATACTCAAACACGATGATACTCCATCAATTACGACTTTTTGCTCGGGGCCTATTTAGATGAGTTATTAATCTAGTCTAATAAATGCAAGCACGCGTGTTTAATTAGCTCAGATTCCTAAGACTAGATGATAAGTCAGGACATAGTTGGTCAGCATCCGATTGAAAAAAGATCAAACAGGGAAGATGGCGAAGTAAATGGAATTTGGAAGCATTCAGAGTGCAGGGAGAAAGGAGTAACAGCAGGCCGTGGGGAAAATTATCGTTAATGAGGAGGGGGGGTGGGGCACTTCCTATTGAGGAAAAATGTCAACGAATGATAGCATCAAAAGCCACAAGATAATCCAGTTGTGAGGGGGGACGGATGGACAGAGTCCGGATGGGCAGTGTTAGGCAGAGGTGTATGGCATGGGGTGACCATTATCATCTGTGGTGTCTTACATAGACGAAGGGTTTTTGTTCATACCTAATAATTATATTATTACAACGCACTTTAGTCATTATTATAATTTTATTGTAATAAAAATAAAATCCTAAGTCCTTCAGCGCCCCTCACTGACAAATTTCCTCGCATTTCCCCTAACTGCAACCGTCCCCCACGTAAAATATATCTGCTTATGAAATCTGCTCGTGATGGTGTGCATTTCCGTGCCACCACCTACCACGCTCATTGCCCCTCAAAGAAGATTATCTATCTTCTGACGTGCAAACATAGGCCCTTTACACTCTACATTACCCTTTTCTATCCGATCGAACAATCTGTGCTAATCCTGTTGTATTTCTCCCTAAGCATCCGAGAATTAGTACAAATATAGCCACCAATATAAAGGTGGGAACCTGCTAATCCCAAAATATACTAGTTCTCCGATGCTCAAAAATTTCCACACCCATCCCCTCCTTTACTTCCCTTCCCAGAATACCCTGCACGACCCCTCAGACTCGATAGATTCCTTTCGATAACTTCCAGACTCACGCGAAGAAGGCCAAAAGCTTAAACAATCTACAATGTGAGTGTCCTTTTACGTGTTATCTATTTTATTTGCGTTCTATTCTACATCTACATAATACCCATCAAGCCGCCGCAAGGGCGTGTGGCGGGGGGTCTTAGGTCACCAACCGTGAAAAGGAAAAATATCCCATGCATAAAAACCACGGAAAATTACACCCACAGCAGCGCAGACACTCATGCAAAAATCCCTACATCCACACACATATACCGCAAAACAACTAAAAAACTGCACCCCAGGATGCAGCACGAAAGCCATCCTACAACACGGAAGCCGGGACACAACAAGCTAGAAATTGAAACATCACTACCACAAGAAAATGCACCATAAAATACTCTACCCCCCAAAGAGTCTGTAAAAGGCAGGGGACACGACCCAACGTTGCAGGTAGCAGGAATTTCCCCCCGCGGAGAGGGGCGAGGGATTGAAAGGAAGACTTAAAAACAGATGAACAGAACACGAATGAGGTCATTCGGAAAGAATGGGTTATTATAACAAAACACATAAGGTTAGCAGAAGAGCATGCATTTAATTAGAACTAATTATTTTTAGACGCTGAGGGTGGCAAGTGGAATTTTTGCTTTCTTTAACCCTGCAGTTGCTATCCCGTATTGTCCGTGGGAAGAAGGAGTCCTTGAATCCTATTATGCCGTCCAAATGTTATATTGCTCTCGTGAGTGCTTCCAAAACATTGATACATCAAGCTACCTAGCAACCGTTGTTGTTTCTTCTGTGTTGGTTGTTGGATGCAGTACCAACTGTTGCATTGCCGATTCTGCCCCATTGTGGATGTGCTAAGCCAATGGAACGGAAAATGTTTTCTCATTTTTCGATCATTGTTATAAATAGTGATTAATCACAGATTAAATAGAACACGCAAGAACATTGTAGAGCACCAATACACCGTTTCACTACTTTTACCTCATAATAGTTACCTCTTCATCAACTTCGAATGCCGTTAACCGATCTTAGTATTTAGATGCTGGTAATGACGATGATCTGCGACTACTCACTTAGAAGAACGTTCTAAATATACCGTCAAGTTCTAGGGGCCAGAGATCTGTTTAATTGTCTGCAGATAAGTTCGAGTTCCAAGAATCTGGAGACAGTAGGGAGTTATGGGAGCTCACATTATGCGTGGGGGGATGTATTTTCTCCCGGGTGCCATATAAAGAATGTTTTATGTGTCCTAATTCTGTAAAATTTCAGGTCTTGGAAAAAATTACTTGGTGTTATATTGAAGAATTTTTACTTCCGTATCTCAAGAGAGAAATCTAATGAGAAAATAAAGATGGTGGAGAGGCCTTTTTCCCTCGCAACTGTTATTACAAAACAAAGAAAGAATGATACGCGAATGGTTCCAGAGAAATAAGATAGGGATATCTTATCGAGCTAAGAAGAGGAACATAAGGAGAGGACAAAGCGTAGATGCAAAGAAGGCACTTATCTCATAACGGCGGAATAGATGGACTTATCTTCCTTTTTAGAGTGCCTATTCACTTAGCCGAAACAATACGATTACGAGGAATCATTATTCACAAGGCCAAAGGCTACTATAGATATTAAAATTCACTGGCGCCGGAGAATATTATTAAAAACCAAGGTAGCGGAATTAAATATTCATCAGTTTATTTCCAGGATTAGATATTTGAATCGACATAATATAACACTTGAACCTGATATTCCTCTTTAGACATTCATCGCTCTAAACGTGCCTATTGGAATTACGAATCGTCTAAATTTATTAATCCAGATATTGAATCATTTATACCCAAATCATGAAAAATGACTACTTCGGAAAATAGATTTTGAAAATAATATTTAAATTAACGTGTACAGAGGGTAATTAATACCATGATTAATTGCATTAACAGATATTCCTCCGTTTTCACGGCCACCAACACACACAAGTTGCATTCTCGATGCAAAGGGCTAACTCTTCTAAACCAGTAAATGCATTTCGCTTGAGTTTGTCACCGTAATCACATTATACACACTTTCATATAACTAAACCGTCTATTGTCCAGTAAGAAATTGTGCTCTTTTGGGAGTTATGGTCAAAATCTTCATAATTCCGCTTAAAAACACGCCTGACCGCTTGGACTATTTTCAGTTTAGTGTTATTCGGAGGGCCCTGTATCATATTCTACGTTGAAGAATAATTTACGTGATTTTTGTTCATTACAAATAAGATTACTGGGTTTATTAAAGAAACAATCATGGCGATATAAAGCCACTGATATATGAGATGTAGCCCTTTGCTTCGAAAATAAATGTTCGTGTTGGCTTTATGGAAAAGTCCGTAGTCTGCAACCCTCTTGACACAGTAGTGGGCTATCAATCCGTGGGCAATTTTCATTCACGGCTGTTTCCGAATTCCATGTATTTGTTTATTATTATTATTCTATCTGAATTTGTTCCCGTTTTAATCGTTTTCTCTCGGTTGATATACTCTTGCAGAATATTGAGAAATACCAATTATTCGGAATAATTGTATATCGTAATGAAAATGACGTTTATCCGCCGTGAAGCGTAAATAACTAATTTACTCTCGAAGGTAAGCCGTCGTTATTTTAGAATGTTTAAACGAAGAAACCAATATTTTAGCGTCATTCATTTTGCACTAGAGAAACGTAACTTTGGAAGTTCTGTGTTACATCAGTAATTACTACAGACTTCGTCCTTGTTTTTCTCACTTGCGCGTAGTTTGCCTATCAGATTAAACAGAAGGGCAGCGAAGTTTAGCAGAGCTTAAAGTTATTGATTGAATCAGAATGAAGATCGAATTTCAAATGAATACTGTAGTTAACCTAACTATGGCGGAGAAATTGCATTAACATCTGTAGGTCGGTATTATTGGCAATATAGTGAAACACTATGAAGTTAAAGATAGTTTTTTGCTTAAAATAATAAAAAATATCGCACATTGATCACATTTTTGTCAGTACAAACTCGGACATAGTAGCTGGTGCGGAAAGTTGGCTCACGTGAGATGAACCAAACAACGAGGTTTTTCCAAACGGTTTCACAACTTACAGAAGGGAGAGGCCGAATAGATTGGGTGGGGGAGTATTCATTGCGGTTAAGTCACATGGAAGTAGCCAACGATACGAATGCGACGTAACTGACATAGAAAGCGTTTGGTGCAGCATTAAGTAATACAACGGAAGAAGCCTATCCGTTTGTTTTATTAATAGACACCCAGATTCTTGCACAGATGTCGTACACAAGCTCGACAAACAAATATCCAATTTCAGCAGCAGACATTGCAACAATATTGTTATAAAGGCCGTTGACACAAATCTACCGTCAATTGACTGGGACACGTAGCGCGTAGGAAAATCTGCCAAAAACCGAGATCGGTGCCTAGAACTCCTCCATATATTCACAAAACACCCATTAGAACAAATCGCTAAATCACCAACACGGGGCCAAAGCATACTAGCTTTATTTTCGACTTCTATGCCCGAAATCTTTACTAACATTCAAATAAGAGACGGAAGCAGAGACCTTACGGCTATTCTCGTCGAGTTAAAATACAGCAATACAACATGGCAAATTTGAACGGACTACGAGACTATACATATATATAGAATTACCAGAATACAAGAATAAAACACTAACAACCAATTCAGATAACACTTGGAATTTAGACAGGCAGCCACATGACATACGAAGAGAAACAGCAAGACTTAAATGTTCAGAAACTACGATTTTAACGATATCATTAAAGAAATTATAACGGCCCCATACTACTTACATAAATCAGACGAAACAAAGATAAAATAAGTGAGAAATAGATTCCAGTACAGATATAAACCAATACTCATTAATTACCCGAATAATCAGAAATTATTACAGTAAGAAGTCACTTTAGACATACAACCTTAGATATATAACCTTGAAATAACAAGTCGGAACAAAATTAAACATTGCCAAGATGTTAGGTATACTTGTAGGAGCATGTCTCTGTTAGCTGGTGGTTTTGAGTGTTTGCGTATTTTGGAAGGACTGAAGAGGAAATGTTATCCCGACCCGTGAAGTTCGAACGAAAGACCGTTTTTTCTATAAATGCAAATAATTCTACCAAATATGCTAATGAATGACTAGTTAACGTTAAATATTAACTTGCGAGAAGTAAATTAAGTACTCACGAAACACCCTGCCGGAAGGGAAGGCCTCTGAGGAACCTGTCGCTCCGACTTGCAACTGCAGAATGAGATATGTTAGCAACTGCCGGACGCCGACTCCCGTCTTGAGACCTACGAGTCCTCTTAGGCTTTTAGAAAATGAGTCGTCTCATTACTTTTTTTGTGGCTACGTGGAATGGCACTTACTAAGGAAGATAATTCCATCAAGCCCACCCTTATGAGATAAGCAAGTTCTTTGCATTTATGGTTCGCCATCATGACCTTCTGTTCCTCTTCTTTTCTTGGTATGATCTTCATATCTCATTTCTCTTGAATCATTGTTGTGTCATCCTTTTTTTTGTTTCGTTATAACAGTAGCCAGGGCAAAAGGCCACATCCACCCTATGTAATGTCCTTGGTTAGATTTCTTTCTCGAGAAATAGAAGTAAAAAAGCCTTGTATAGAACCTCTTAATGTCATTGGTTTCCTAGGGATATGCCGTTTTTAATTGAAGATAATTTAGAAATTTAAGTTGAACACCTGGACAAAGAAGGAGTATTGAGTTTTGGATGAGATGGTGCCATTTCAAGTTGGGAAGTTTCCGTCGGAAGGCAGTTGTTAGAGAAGAAAACGGGCGACCGGGAAGAAGTCCAGGATTAAAATAAGATGTCAGTAGTGCTCACTACAAGGTCAAAGGAGGGATATTGTGTACTGGTGCCTGGCCTGCAATGCAAGCCTATATTTAAACAATTATTTCGAATTATATCACTCAAAAATTGAACTTTTAGAACGGAGCTTCAAGTCTAAAACGCGATTATAGAATTGAAAATGTAAAATGAATTAATTACCAAAAAGGAATGAGCAATTTTAAATTAAGTAATATTTTAAATGTTATTAATAATATTCAATCTTGCTGAGATTTTAGAAACATTAAATATGTTTAATTTAAATATTGCTAACAGTATTGTTTGTGTAAAATATTAAATTTTCAAATCCTTATCATTGGAAGGATTATCAGACAATGGAGAAATCAAATTTAAAATGTAATTGGGAAAGGATATCTTTATTTTTTCCCAACATAATCATGACTGTTAATTTTGGTTGCTCTTCATTCTGGGAAAATGTCTTTGATTCTGAAACAGTTTATAAAATCCTTCATTTGAGGGTTCATTGAAAATAAATCTTGATGCAAATCCTGCAAGAATATCACATGCAATCCTAATTATTCGTGGCGATACCACATTTCTCAGAGGGAAATTAGGATTGAAGCATATATAAGAACTGTCAACGTCGACAGAAGTAAATTATTATGTGTATGTGTTTGTGGGTCGCGGTAGTCCAGAGCGTTGGACTGCTAATCGGAGGGGCCTGGGTTCGATTCCCTGGCATGGCACTCGGGCATCTGCAGCTCCACCGAAACTAATCTATTCTTCGGGTACCAGGTGATTTAGGGAAACCATAGGGAAACCCAGGGAAAGGAACTGGCCGCCCTTCCCTGATGTGTGAACTTAACACACCGTCGGACTTTGTCTTGGGATAACTTTTCCATCAACCACCAAAATGACCTTTCGGGGTTGATTACTGTTTATATGTATTTGAATATATTTGCCGACATTTACTCAAACACGATGATACTCCATCTATTACAACTATTTGCTCGGGGCGTATTTAGATGAGTCATTATTCCAGTCTAATATATGCAAGTTTGCATGTGTGATTAGCACCGTACCGTAGGAACAGATGCCAAGTAAGGACTAAATTGCTTAGCATCCAATTGAAAAAGAAAAAACATGGCACATGGCGAAGTAAATGGAATTTGGAAGCATTCAGAACAAAGGGAGTCAAGAAGTATCAGAAGGCTGTGGGGAATATTTTGGTTGAAGAGGAGGGGAACGGGGTACTTCCTATTGAGGAAAAATATCAACGAATAAGAGCATCAAAAGCCACCAGAGAAACCAGTTGTGAGGGGGGACGGATGGACAGAGAGTCCGGATGGTCAGTGTTAGGAAGAGGAGTATGGCATGGGGTGACAATTATCACTTGTGGTATTTAATACACTTGATGGGCTTTTGTTTATACGTAATTATTATTCTTTTATTATTATTATTATGTCATTAAAACCCTTTTCTGTCATTATTATAAATTAATTACAACAGAAATAAAATTATACAAGTCCTTTAGCGCCCTTCACTGACAACTTTCCTCCAATTTCCCCTTCCTACAACCACCCCCCATGTAATACATGTCCGCTTATGATATCTGTTCCCCACATCCCCTTAATGCCCCCTCACCTCGTTCCCACGCTAATTACCTCTCAAAGAAGATTATGTATTTAATGAAGTTCTCTCGGGTCTTCCACCCGGTCAGGGGTTCCATTTTGGCCGACGTTTCGATGCCCGACTCGTGAATCGTCTTCAGGGATGATCATCATCCCTGGAGGGGGCGATGCATGGGTGGGTGGGGAGGGTAGCAGCAGTGGCGGTCAATGAAGGGGAGCGTGTCGCTGAAGGGGAGAGGGATTACATCGAGGCGATGATGGGCATTACGACCATCTTGGATGAAAACTTAGAAAGGAAGTCCTTTGTTCGGCGTATTTATCGAAGGGTCCAATCGGAGAGTCCCCTGACGGCTGTCATTATAAGATTCATTGTGAAGCAGTCTTGGGTCTCTGTTCACATCGACTGCTCCTCTGGCTCCAAAAGGCAAATTCAGCTATTTCTTACACATTTAAATTCTTTGAACGAAAACCTAAAATTCACCTGTGAAGTGGAAGAAAATAATACACTGAATTTTCTTGATTTAAAAATTTCAAAATTAAACAACCGGCTTGATTTCGCTATCTTACGGAAAAACTGATACACAGATCAAGTTATCCATTTCAAGTCAAGACATTGCTTCCCGCAAAAACTCTCCGCCTTCCATTCAATGATACACCGGTTGGTGAACGTCCCAGTGTCGCAAAACAACGTCAAAAAAGAACTTAACACGATTAAATTGATTGCAAGAAACGACGGCTATGATGAGGAGCTAGTAGAGAAACTATACCGCAAAAAACTGAATAAAATGGCATTGAAAGATGTTTACAGTACTGAACCGCCACAGGACCCCGCAGCCAAGTGGCGCAGAATCCTTTATTTAGACGATTTTTCACAAAAAGTATGTCAGAAACTTCCAAAATGTAGAATTAAGATAGCCCATTATAACAAATCAAGCCTCAGGGGCCAGCTCTCCCACACAAAGGACAGAATCCCATATGAGGAAAAGAGTGGAGTATATAAGCTAAAGTGCGATTGCGGGGCAATATACATCGGACAGACAGGGAGGAAATTCCAAGAACGAGTGATGGCGCATCAAGCATGTGCAAGAAATAAAAAGATGAACTCTCAATTCGCAAAGCATTTGATTGATAATAACCATAAAAGTGATTTTGATTTAGAAATTTTACATGTTGAAAGCAAAGGCTATAGATTAGACGCCTTAGAACATTTAGAAATTTTAAATAGTGTTTGTTTAAATGAAAATATTGTTATTGAATTTCTGTATGCCTCCCACTCTCCCCTCCTTTAAGTCCCAATCCTCACGGTGGCCGATGTCACCGCCCCCTCCCCCCCTTCATCTAACCCTCTCTAATCCGCTGACTCACGAGAGCTCTACAATGTAGACTTCTCCCTCCCGCTCCACATTCCACCAACATCGCGGAGGGGACGCCAAACTGCCCTCCCCTCCGGCACGCAAACCAATCCTGACTTTACCCCTCCCAAACCTTCCTGATTATCTCCACCCCACCCCCGCCCTGGCTGTATATATAAGAAGGGCTGCAAATGTAGACAGCTCACCTGATGATGAAGTTTTACTTCGAAACTCGGGTCGTGTGAATAAATCGTTTTCGTGTGGAACTAACTACAAAGTTAGTCCTTTCATTTATTTATAATGAATCGATTCCATAAAGTTACGCCAGAAACCATTAATTATAAAGAGCTGTAATTTTATGGGAAGCATCACTGTCAGCTATTGTACACAATTATCGCAGTATGGTGTGGCTTTTAGTTATTTTGTATTATCATACAATGATTTTAATACTCGGAATATTTGACATCTATGATTGTTAATCATATCAGGCACGTTGCAAATACTCATTATCTAAATTAACATGAATACAAATGTATATCATAATTATTAATCCTCCTTGCTATGCTGAAGATATAATTAAACTTAAATTGTTCCAATCTGAATGGAATGGTGCATTGAATATTCCAATCACTTCTCAAATACTTGTAATCCTGAAGAGGAAGCAAGCCATGTTCTAAGGAAATGTTTGGAGTCTTTGTACTTGCCATTTTATTGTTTTAAATGGTAAATAAATGGAAGACCTGGGTTTTTTAAACTTAGAAATCTGTTATTCTCTCTTTTTGATAGATAATATCACATTAGCGGACCCAGAAAAGAAGTTGGTGGGGTTTCTATTCAAGGAAAGCACTCCCAGATGGCCTTAGAAGAGATTAGCGTATCGTTGAGGTGCAATGGAGGGTAAATCTTCTTCACTGAGATTAGAAGGAAGTAACATCGATGGTGGCCATTTGTAGGTTGGAGGTGGAGGGAATGGAGACAATGGTGGAGGAAGTAATTTGTGCCTTTCGTGAAGGACAGTACGAGAGGTTGAAGGTCAAGGAATGCGGGGATTCTTCTGATGGGAGAGTTGACACTGGAAACTATACGGAGACGGTGGACGTTAGGTTTGTGTATTTTTGGGAGGAGGTAACACTGGGATAAATATATTTATGTGATTGAAGTGATCTAGGGCTTTGGAAATGTAATCATTGGTTCAAGATACTACCGAGGACTTCATCAGCTATTATGTTGGGATTGGACTGTTGGGGGTGGAAAGGAAACTCCACACTTCCCCAACAAAGATTTAATATCTCACGAACATGGTTTTGATGCTGTGCAGCACCATATCCTGATGACGATGCTCAGCGTCCTCGTTTGAGATTAATTTCCCCCCCCCCCCCTCCCTCGAGCCATTTCTTCACATTAGGGAATAAGAAAAAGTCACAGGCAGCCAGATCGGGTGAATACGGGGGGTGTACGGCAGCAATTCATGAAGTAGCTCATGTAGTTTGGTGACGACAACTCCGGATGAATGTGCTGGTGCTTTATCGTGGTGAAACAGAACCTTCTTTTTCCCGAAATGTATCTGTGTCTGCTTCAATTGTTTGTCAAAGCGGTCTAATAACTCACTGTAGTATTTCCCAGGGATCGTTCTTCCTATTTCTAATTAAATCCATGAGGATGACCCCACTTGCATCCCAAAAAACAATCGCCATGACCTTTCCGGCCAATCAGACCATCTTCGCTTTCTTTGGAGCAGATTCACCGGGAGAAATCCATTGTTTTGATTGTTGCTTGGTTTCTGGTGTGCAATGATGAATCCAGGTTTCATAAAAAGTGATAAGTCAATGCAAAAAACACCTTTGGATCTCGCTTAAATTGCTGCAAACACTGCTTCGAAGTTGACAACCGGATCAGCTTGTTGTCCACTGTGAACAATTATGGCACCCATCGGGCTTTAGCCAACTTATTATGTAATAAAATATTAATTGCCGTTCCGGTTGACACGCCTCTCACGGCCTCTGCTAATTAATGCGCACTTTCGTTCGTCAATCAGCGAGAATCATGGCATTGACTTTTTGAGTGATTTCCTCGGTATAACCACGTCTGCCGTCTGGCGTCCTGATCACTCCTCATCAAAAACAGATGTTCGCCCACGTTTAAATTCGTTGAACCAATATCTAACCGTGGTCATAGATGGCGCTAAGTGAAGTGTCCCCATCCAACAGCATCCAACTGTGCTTCCATCTCCTCACATTTCTTCCCATCCAAAAACACAAGAAGCGAATTACCGAACAATTCTGCTCCCTTTTTCCAATTTAGTAAAAATCACGAAACACGTCTTACGCGAATGACTACCACATGAAATTAATTTATTTTACTGATGATGGGGAGTTCTTTTCATATTTTTACCACAATATTAAGGATAAAACCATCATAAAACTTAAAAAGATAGCCAAGGCAGCACTACAATCTTATTTTCATATAAATTGATACATTTATTCCTTTTACAAAGGCCCTTTTTTACTCTTCACATCTGTATTGTGTAGAAAACTGTTGCTAAATGTAAATGAAAATAATTGATACAGTGATTGTGTGAAAACAGTATATTTATCCCATTCTTATTGCAGGTATTAAATGATTACATATGTGATTAGTTAAATGACAATTCAAATGCATCGCCACAGAGATTAAACAGAGAGGATTGCATCGGATGAGACGATGAGAGTGAAATATACAATCACGGATGAGTCCATCGTTGCTATTCGCAAATGTTATCTCTCCTCTATGGTTGCTGCAATACACACACCATGGAACATAAAAACCTTGTTTAAGACGATTCATCCTGTCAAAAGGCGAAAGAAACAAAATCTAATAGGGACAATATGCTTCGATTATACGATATAAGTATTGATCACAACCATTCTAACATCAATTGAAGTGCACTCGAGAGGCAAGAGAAACCAATGGATAGGATAACTAAAACCATTCTAATTAAGGCCCACGTGTTCTTTATACAGTCCTCATTAAAACTCCACTTTGATCCAAAAAATGCAATTTTCATTTGCAAGAAATGCAATATGAAATGTGTTCTCAAATATCTTGCATAAATGACAACCAATATTGGAAGTTAAACACAATTAGGATATACGATCCACAACTGCTTTCACAAGTCATAAATCTCCCCCACAGAGTTTGAATTAAAAAGCATAAATTGAGATTGACATTAAGATGATTGAGTATTAGAAATAAAAGGCATTCCAAATTATATATATATGAGTATTTCATTAGATTCCTCCAAATAATTGGTTCAAATATTTTAAAAACCCTTTTTCAACTCATTCAAGTTGACCACACCGTAACACAGAAGAGAATTGATGGGAATATAACGGAAAAAAATTCAAAGGCTGACAATATTCTATGCAACATTTAACTCTTTGATTGGTCAACCTTGGGGGAAAAGCAGAAAAATGCACATTCACATTACTTCAGTTTAAAAAAAGAATCAAAAAAGAAATTATTGTATTATCAAACTAATTTTTCAATAAACAATCGTTCAGAGGCAAATTGCCATTGCCAACTGAAAATTAAAGTTTACTCAAGACTAAATTAATAATTAAAACAGAGGAAATTCAATATTGGTGCTAATTTAAGTAAATAGAAGGATGAGTACGCACCGTGGACTCGAGAGCCGCCATCACGTGACCCTCTACGTATTCAAAGAGGAGAGGGAGTCTACGGCGATGTTCTGCAATCTCTCTAGAATTCAATCCAAATTGTACGATCTTAGAAGTGATTAATGTTACGAAATTTATCTCCCTGGCCTTCTCCTCCTCCATCACTATCGCTGGATGAGTAAAAAAATCAATATGCCTCTTCCATTTCATCTCTATCTCTGCTTGCCCAAGTACTTCCTTAAAATGTCGTCTGTTAGGAGTGTCCCTCTCTGCGTACGGTCGACCTTTGTTATTAAAGGCAATGTTCAAGGCCAACTGAAACAAAGCACAAACAAGACGGGCAGCAACACGTTTCTCTTCCCATTCACTTCCCCCAATCTTCCCTCCCGCAACATACGCCCTCATTTCTGAATAATCTACAAATGAGAGGTACTTATACCCGTCCTTCTCCTCTCCATCGTAGTTAATCACCCTTCCCTTCATCCTCTCTATTGTGTTAGAGGAGCAGTCGATGTGAAGGGAGACCCCAGACTGCTTCACAATGAATCTCAAAATGGCAGCCGTCAGGGGACTCTCCGATTGGAGCCTTCGATAAATACGCCGAACACAGGACTTCTTTCTGTCGTCTGCATGCAAGATGGTCGTAACGCACATCATCGCCTCGATGCAATCCCTCTCCCCTGCATTGACTCGCTCCCCTTCATTGACTGCCGCTCCTGCTCCGGCCATGCCCTCCCGTGCCTCCCAACCCCGCACCACTCTCTCCAGAGAGGCGCTCTTATCAACGAGAGACGTCACTCCGGACTCCAAAGCAATCAACAGAGTGTCCCTCGACTTCAATTCCCTCTTCAACTCCACAACAGTCTCCTTCAGTGATCCAATTTCCCTCGAGATACCAAGAATCAGTTCTTTCAAAGCGGTAATCTGACCTGACATTTCAGTTTGGAGTGATGGAACCTCACTTGGAGTGTTGCAGCTACATGGAGCCATTGGAACAGATTGAACTGGAGTTCGTGCAGTGTTGTGTTGGTGCACCACTCGCACCAGCATCAGGATCTTCATTCTAGCTCTATGATTGTCGTCATCAGTCCTGTTGGCGCTCATCTCTTCGGCTACCTGCAGCACGTCATCACCCTCTGCGACCCTCAGCCTGGGGTCCGCTCCCATCCCCAGCAGTCTCTCCACCCAATCGTCCTTCCCCGCACGGACCGCCACGTGGAGCGCCGTCCGTCCCCGCACACCCTCGCGTCCACGTCCTCCACCTCACCCAACAATCCCTCGCACTCCGACAATTGGGATCCAATGAATAATGCAGAGAACAGTCGCTCTTCTGTGGAGACAGAGTCGTTGGCTTGGTGCGCTTCCATTGGTGCTGTTGAGTGAAGCGGAGGAAAGGCGTTCAATTGATTGGAGGTGCACAGGTGCCTGGATTTCAGGAGGAAGATATTCTCCGTTGACTCTATCTTCTCATTCACTGCAATTGATTTAGGAAAGGAGGTGGATATTACAAAGCATGAGTAGAACCCAGATATACCAAAACACTTGCTATTTCTCATGGATGGCAATTCAATGCCATTAGATTGTTTAGTTCTATTTAAATTATTGTTTTAGCATATTGCACAAATGAGTTCCTGTCTTGACAAATTGAAACCAATATAGTCCTCTCCAAATATTTCCATCCTTTTTAAAACACAAAATGGCTTTGGTTTTCTTTGATAGAGGGGCATTGGATTATTATTAATTTATTTAAATTATTTATTAATTTACTATTTCTAAACCACAATTGCAGTATGTGCATAAGATCTTATTTTTTATCAGAAATCAACACTACATTAAACCTTACTTTGGCAGAGGAATGACATTAAAATTGGCAAATTGGTATTATTTGCACTAATGTGCATGTACATACAGAGATTAAATTGTAAAAAATCAAAGAACCAAGCCTTGAAACATATTCGACAGTTACCAATCATTGAACTCTTCCTATGACCATTTACAATTAACAGCAGAGAAATGCCCAATGGACAAAGTGACAATATGCAATACATATGATGAGGAACTAATTTACTCTGTAATTAAACAACATATATACGATCTTTCACTTGAAGTAACAAATCAACTAATTTGAGTACTGGTTGACGGATTGCCTGAAACTGAATCAGCAGTGGAATACACCTTAGATGTATTTATAGACATTACCGTGGCATACTTCTAGCTGAGCCTAAAATGTCACAAATATATAGCAAGCGTACCGGGATGTGGTTGGACAAGGTGTGCGGCAACAGAGTTTCTTGCGTTTCATTGACAAAAACCCAATAATCCATTTCAACGGAAGCGGAAAACACTTAGCACATCTTTGAGAAGTAAAAAGAAAGCCATGGGCTTCAATATATGCGTGTGTGTGTATTTATATATCGTACATATATAGATTTCTAAAATGTAGAAATGTCACGCCTGAGAGGTGGGCAATGCAATGGGAGTATTATAATTTAGCATATTAAGTTAATAAAATTGATAAGCTCTAAAGGCATTGCAATTACCGAGGAAGGTATTTCGACAAAATCTATTGAACACCCTTATTTTTGGATGCAGTGGTAATATTAGCTTTGATTGAAATCTTTTTAAATGCACTGCCTTCCACACAAATAGTGTGTAGCGCCAGTGTTTAGTCTCCAGTTGAGATGAATGCGAGGAATGGTTTTTCAACTGACATTTCACGTCTAGGGAAGCTGTCACTAACTAAAGAGTGGAGCCACTCTGTCAGATGGAGTTTAGCGACTCAATACTTTGTAATTTCACCTGCTGCTAATACGAGGGAACGGCCTGGAGTCTAACCACCCTTCATTTTCTTTACTCTAGGGGTCGGAGTTCCATTAGTCACTGGAAGCTTCGTATGCACGAAAATTACTGCTTTCACACCGTCCAAAAAGGATATTAGCCAATGGTGAATAGCCTTTCCGTTAGGAGACAGAGTGTTATAAGGGAACTTCTCAAGTAATAAGTGGATACATAATCAATATTTATGGCCACACATACCAAATTAACATGCACTATCTGTTGATTAACATATGCAGTTGAGAAGATAGGGAAATGCTTTCACTTCTTAGACAAGGAAATATAAACTATTATTCATTTTCAGACGAAGGAACCCAATAAGGCAAAGTGAACTATCATCCTGCAGCTTCAGTTGTCACTTTTACGGTTCATCATACGAATTTCACCTGAAAAGAGTTTCCCCTGGAGAAAACAGGTCGTGTCAATTGAGTTTACACACTGATACGATGCTCCATTGATGTGTGTGAATAAATAAAGACAGCAACACAACAATTGTTCTGGAATGATTAGTACACATGTTCTGTCCTTCTGATACGTATATCCATCAATCGCAAGCCTTGTGTCAATGTGAGAAGACAATGGGAAAAATAACAATAAACTTTTCATCAATGCTCAAATGATACAGAACTGGTTCTATGTTATATCAAAGGGAGAGACAGCATTTCGAACAGTTCTCCTGAGAGATGTTTAATAAAGAAGTTTTATGTTCATTAGAAAAGAAATATCTACTTCAGCCTTCCAATTTGAGGTATAGGTTATGTCTGACACAAAAGCATCAATTACTGATCATTACTATAGTTAATTAATTTGTAAAGTTTAATTTATTGACAAAAGAGTCACAAAAATTGTACAATATATACATTTTTATCTATAAATGTTAAATAAAAAACAGTAGCAAGTAAAATAAACTCAAATAGGGGCCGAAAAAACATTTATACACACGTATAGAAAAGTCTGAATACAAAAAAAAAAATTACAGCATTAAGTACACAGAAACCACATACAGATATTTTGAAAAATTCAGCGCGGATCCCTTGGAATAATGCAGAAAATAGTGAAACGTAAAATTAAACAGGCCAATGTAATGATTTTCAGGCTCTAGTAAATAATGAACAAGAGAAATGAAGAGGAAATGGACTGAGGGCAATTGTAGAAAAATAGAGGAACATATATCTAGGAGAAACACTGAAAACGCTCACTCCATAACCTGGAGAAATATTCATAACCTTGGAGTAAGAAAATGGAAGAAGGAATAATTGGTGAGGAGCAATTAGCATTACGATTCAACGAAATGCATAAGACAGAAATAAGAGCAGAACAATTGCATCCAGGACTTGTAAACAGCACAATTAGGACACGATATCCTGGAATGACAGCAAACAGTTCCAGATGAAGAAATTACACAAACCATGAGCATAGAAGAATTTGACCAAGCCCTAAGAAGTACATTAAATGCACCAGGACCAGATCTGAAAGAGGTGACAGTAGATAGGACCAAACAAGCACTTCGTATCAAAAGCAGATTGTCAAAATGTGAAAGAATCAAGACAGGCATGAAACAGTTTACGTAAACCTATTCACAGACTGTCACTTTGTACAGGGTAGAAAGCTTGGCCATCCCAGAAAAAGCCAAAGAGTCAATTCGAATTTTTCAATGTGCTGGTTCCTATTGAAAATAACCTGGACAAACAAGCATTGACGAAATTCTGGACAGCGTGGAATGAAAGTGCCCATTGACAGAAGCAACGGGAAACAATAAACAGGCCAGTCGGGCACTTGATTGGATATTTAGTGGGATACATTTCACATAAGCCCACACGCAAATTGTAGTAATGTACCTAAACAAAAGCCGAGCTCATCCTAGAAGAGGAGAGGAAATTTCATTGCTTGAATGTTCTTGGCCTATGTTTATTCTACTTTGGATTAACAAGCAGTAAGGAATTCTTCGCCTGAGTAAGGGAAGGGTGCATGGTGACCATAGTAGAAGCAATAGGCTAGAAGGACACCTGATAAGGCATTGATATTGCAAGTAAATCCAATTGGGATAGATAAGAAGCATTGAAGAAAATAGGATAAACTGAATTGAAATTTATGGATGACAAAAACAAATATATATTCGCACTTTGATGTGAAAGAACTGGCATTTATCATGAAATTCATTAGAAAGAGATATTGCTTTCCACCCACGAACTCTACTGGTCAAGTTAGAAGTCCCACTGAGCCAGATGGTGTCTCTTTATATGGTACGTGTTTCTGCCTTCTTGACAAACATCGATATAGTATGTAAACAGTAGACTCTTGACTTGGGCAACATTTTCACATTGTATTCAAATATGCTGCGATCATTTTGGTTAAATACATACACATTATGTAGTCATCGGGCCTTGGCTTTGAAGTAGAAATCTTTTTCAATTTTAAAAAAATCTCACCGTAGGTTCTTCATCGTTCAGATTATTTGCCAGTGCATTAATAATATTTGGGTATCTCTACAGTAGTTCTATCACCGCCACCAGCTTTTTACAATAGCAATAAAAAAATAATGTAAAAATAATAGATGGAGAGAGTTGTTAATTTACGACAGTGTGCAGAGATACAATTCAAATAAAGGAAGGAACACTGTGTTTCACAAATTCATCGTTATTTATTTCGAACTGGTTACTTACATCCCGCCCTCATAACTATGTCATGTCGTGTATTTATTCCAAAACATGAACGTTTTGTTTCATGCAATACTTCTCCCATTGTACTCGAACGACAGATGCGAATGAAAGTGAAATATATACAAAAACATGTTTAAATATCAGTGTTCAAACATACGAAATATATGCCGCAAAAAAACAAAGGAATTGCTAAAATCGCACCTCATTAGTACGCTACAAACACAATACCTATCATCATTTATAATATTGATATGTCAAACCACTTACATCCACATGCACATAGTATCATATGTTTTTAAGTTACAAGTTGATTTGGAAAAAGAACTTGTTTTGATAGCTGTACAGAGCAAGAAAATAATACGGTGACTCATAAAATTATGGACATGTTAGAATTCGTTTCTTCATACTGTAACTTTGGCCTAATAAATCCTAATCCTTAAACTTTTAATTATTTACTTATTAATGTTCCCATGAACTTAAAACGAAGTTGAAGTTACATGGGACAACATAGCGTGCTGCGTGAAAGAACGATATCACTTTTGAAGGCAATTAAAGCTGTGAAATATGCAAGTAGATAACGTTCAATCTTCGCTTTACATTAAAATGAGTACTCACGAACAAAACCGCCAGCAGACAAGGGTTCTCAGCAAAATCGCGACCCAAATTGGAACTCTTTGAGCCAAAGGCGAATACTGGAGAAACTGCTATTTAATCAAGGGATTCTATCAAAAAACCTTACGACCAAGGACCACGAACTAGCGTGTTATGACCTTTTAGTCCTTTTTCTTCCAAAAAGATAATTTTCCCAGAAAATAGTAATGCAGTGTATTTTTATTGTAAAATGACTCCCTCTATCGCAAAGAAAACGGACTCAAGACTCTTATCAAGGGAGTGAACTTCCGCCAGCTGTTGACGTGTTAACTTTTTTCATTCTAGATTTGCAAGTTGGTTCGCGAATTTCTAAGAGGCCTTTAATCCTGGCAGCGTGTTTCGTGAGTACCCAATTTCCTCCTAAGTCGAGATATAATATTACTCATTTAGATATTTGATATATATGTTTGCAATTGTAGGAAATCGCGGTCTTTTAAGCACCACTTGTTGCATTCCTTTTCTTATACGGTCAGTACTTCTTCGAAACTAAGTTATATGTGTAAATGTACGGCTATAAATTTTTATGGATTAAAGTGTATTGCCATATTAATGTAATAGATGATGCTGGTAGATATCTTAGTATTTCATCGTGCTCTTAATTTTGAATGACTAAAGGAATACACGTAGCGTTATCATCTGGTGTGGTACAATTTTCGTAAAACTTCGTCACTATTGATTTCTATAATTCCTGTAATTATTCAAATTCCATGGTGTTTCATTAAATGTTGTATTTGTTTCCAATCTTCATCTTGCAATCTGCTTTTGACATTTTCCCCCTTGTCTGATTTTTAATTTTAGTAAATTCATTAATCTGGCTATACTTTTCTCGCTCTTAGTTAATGAGTGTTTATTGTCTAAATTTAGGGATGCATTTATTG
The DNA here is from genome assembly GCF_022747635.1 of Hetaerina americana. NCBI lineage: Eukaryota > Metazoa > Arthropoda > Insecta > Odonata > Calopterygidae > Hetaerina > Hetaerina americana. The sequence continues at coordinate 229,748 of NW_027286348.1, forward strand.
AGCGAATTTCCACTTTTTGTCATAATGACCTCCTTCAATAGGAATTAGAATATGATAAAATGTTTTGTGTTGCTGTGCTATGTGACAACGGTGTAGCTTTGTCACGTACGAATAATTTGCCCCGGGGATATCTGTGTGTATTTTATGTCCACGTGTGAATGCACATTTATAGGTACTCAATATGCAAGTAATAATAAATTTTATGGCTATTATAATAAATATATATGAAGATGAGGGGATTGGATTACGTACCGTTTGGTCTCATATTAGCCCCAATAAACACCCTCTTTCTGACTATTCTTTGTCTGGCAGAGTTCATGAGGCGAACAACGGCAGGAAATGAGAGTCACTGTGTCCACATGTTACTGGTAATTCGATGTGTCATGCCCTTTCCGTCTTTAAATGATTTCAATGAGATGGGTGAAAGATTAACCTTCAAAGAAAGAGATATCCGAAATGGCCGCCATCTGTTGCATCAGTTGTAATAGGCATTAAATCAATCCAATTTTCTCAATTTCTGATCTTAATTACAGAGTTTGCCAGCGGTGGATAACATGGTGTGCTAGTGATCTGGAAATTGAACTTTATATTTTTCTGGAAAAAGTTTTCAAATTGGATTGCCATTTGAGAGAATCATTTACCAATTGAAGCAATATTGGTAAGTAGAAATGTATCCAATTGTGTCCAACATCATAATGTTTATTGAATCTGCTAAACGTATTAACCACTTGCCGCATGAGATTTTAATTTTTTCTGCACAAAAAATGTCATGTTTTTCTAATTGTTCATTTCATTGTTATGTTTATAAAGAGAAAAGACAGTGTTGCAGAAAATTTTTATGACATACTTTTTATAAAAATTGAATATTTTGCCATGAGTAATTTTACAATAATTCCTGTAAGTATTTCACTGTGGTGTGCTTTATTTCGAAACAAGGTGCTGCACAGAATGCAACATCGCCTGCTTGGCAATAGAACCTTGTTCCTCTCCTGATCTTATTGCCACTTCGATCCCTTTTGGCTCAACAAACTGCACACTGCCTACAAGGCTTTTCCTTCTTCTCCTTAGGTGGAATATATTCGGGGAAGTGCCTCTCAGTTAGGCGTCTAGGATTTTGTTCTACTGAAGGCCTTCCACCCTTACATGACGTATGATGTGTGTGGTACCTCCCAATTATATCGCCCACTAATGTCATTCTTAAGTCTAGGTTACTCTTTATTCCACCATTCTTCCGAAACAAGACGAAAGCATTCCATGTCTCCAGTTCCAACAAGTGAAATAAAATTTTAATACAATACTTTGTCCCCCTTTTCTTTATAATGGGGTTATTAGTTAGGTGCTAATCTGCCCTATCTTCTCTATCCATTGTATTTATATACTCAGCACTGATTTTAGGCTTCCTTAGCATGATATCCCTTTATTTATATCCAACAAGTTCTTCATTATGTACTGTAGAGAGAACAGTAGCAGACTTTTTGTCTTGCCATTTCATCGCCTAACTTTACCTCTCCAGAAGGCAGTGAATTCTCCCAATTTCAACTTCTTTTTCTTTGATATCATCCGGCACTTCCTTCCTTGTAATTCTCATTTTCCCATAGGTGTCGGTTCCTTTGGCGGCCAATAAATCAGCCAGCTCCGGGGAGGTGTAATGATTGTCTGTAGTCAGGCAATAACCTTCAATTCATTTTTATTATAAAATGAGAGCATTTGCACATAATGCAATTTTGGTGTATAATTGGTTCGTTAATGAATATTTGAAGTCAATTGCATTTAACGTAACTCCCCAATGTCAAGGAAAACAAAGGCCATTTGATGTTTTAAGAAGGATGGACACCCTTGGAGAGGATGTTTGCTTCAATTTGTCAAGAAAGGAATTCCTCTTTGCAATAAGCAAAATTGATATTTTAATTAGACCTACAAAATCTGCAAAAATCTAATGTCATTATATTGCCATCTATGAGTAGTAGCAAGTGTTTTGGTATATCTGGGTTCTACTTATTGTTTGTAAAATCCACCTTCTTTCTTGCGTCAATTGCAGTGAATGAGAAGATAGAGTCAACGGAGGATATCTTCCTCCTCAATCCACGCACCTGTGCACCTCCAATCAATTGAACGCCTTTCCTCCGCTTCACTCCACAGCACCAATGGAAGCGCACCAAGCAGACGACTCTCTCTCCATAGAAGAGCGACTCTTCTCTGCATTATTCATTGGCTCCCAATTGTTCGAGTGCGAGGGATTGTTGGGGGAAGTGGAGGACGTGGACGCAAGGGGCGTGCGGGGACGGACGGCGCTCCACGTGGCAGTCCGGGCGGGGAAGGACGATTGGGTGGAGAGACTGCTGGGGATGGGAGCGGACCCCAGGCTGAGGGACGCAGAGGGTGATGACGTGCTGCAGGTAGCCGAAGAGATGAGCGCCAGCACCACTGATGACGCCAACCTTAGAGCTAGAATGAAGATCCTGATGCTGGTGCGAGTGGTGCACCAAAACAACAGTGCGCGAACTCCATTTCAATCAGTTCCAATGGCTCCATGTAGCTGCAACACTCCAAGTGAGGTTCCATTACTCCAAATTGAAATGTCAGGTCAGTTTACCGCTTTGAAAGAACTGATTCTTGGTGTGTCTAGGGAAATTGGATCCCTTAAAGGGACTGTTGTGGAGTTGAAACGGGAATTGGAAGCGAGGGACTCACTCTTGATTGCTTTGGAGTCTGGAGTGACCTCTCTGGTTGAGAAGAGCGCTTCTCTGGATGCGCTGGTGAGTGGGTGTGGGGCGAGGGAGGGTGTGGCCGGGGCAGCGTCAGCAGCCAATGAAGGGGAGAGGGATTGCGTTGACGCTATGATGTGCATCACGACCATCTTGAATGCAGACGACAAAGAGAAGTCCTGTGTTCGGCGTATTTATGGAATGCTACAATCGGAGAGTCCCCTGACGGCTGCCATTTTGAGATTCATTGTGAAGCAGTCTGGGGTCTCCGTTCATATCTACTGCTCCTCCGTCACAATAGAGAGGATGAAGGGAAGGGTGAATAATCACAACGTAGAGGAGGAGGACGGAAGTTTATTTCAATCATTTGCAGATTATTCAGAAATGAAGGTGTACGTTGGGGGATGGTATATAAGGGAGGATGTGGAATGGGGCGCTGCTATTCTTATTTCTGCTCTGTGTCAGTTGGCCGTGCACCTTGCCTTCAAGAACGGAGGGCGACCGTACGCAGAGAGTGACACAGTCAACAGACGGCGTTTTGAGGATGTACTTCGGCAAGCAGAGAAAGTGAAGAAGAGGAAGGGAAATGTATATTTTTTTGTTGATGATGCATTAGAGAAAAAAACTCTGAGGGCAAAGGAGATGTGTTTGATATCCATAATCCCTAAATTGTTGGTCTTATATGGATCAAATTCTCCAGAGATATCCGACCTTCGCCGTGGACTCCCTCTCCTCTTTGAATATTTTGAGGGTCATGTGATGGCGACTCTCGAGTCAACAGTGCCTTCTCTTAGATCTCGTTCCTAATTAGCTCCGATGGTGGATTTCCGCATTAATTTCTTTGTACTTTGGTTTACTTACTCAAGTAGTCTGAAAAGGTATCTTTTCCGCTTTTCCACCTAGATTGTCCAATCAATGAGTTAAATGTTGCACAGAATATTATAATTTAATGCAAATAGATTTTTTTTTCTTTTTTTGAACCAATAGTTTGTAGAATGAAATGTAAGACTAAATGAAGATCTTTTTAAGTTAGATTGATGATTTTCTCCTTAATAATGTGGTAAAAATAAAAAAAATCCCCATCATTGGTGAAGTAAACGTTAATTTCATATGGTTAAAATATGCCTGTGTTGAATGTGGGGATTCCATGGCCTGACCTTATATTGACCATGTCATATGTATTTTTACCATTTGTAAGTTTCCCTTTGGATTCATTGAAATGGAGACATATTTAATTATTTGGCGTTGATTTGTGCTCATATAGTTTCCCTGCGTAGTCCTGTATTGAAACAAATTCATTTGCATTCTTTGTTTTGGCCAAGATGTTCCTATTGCTTTAAGATGGAAGAACATCCCCATCCTCTTTATTCATGTCTCAATTGCCCCTTTAGCACAATATTCCTGAGTATCAGATGTATGCCTTTGCAAATAAATCCTTATTTCATGTTTCCAATTAGATTCCCTTGAAATATTTCCCTAACCATAATGTACCAATATAATGTGTGTACAGGCTTTAATGCATGCTCTTAACTCACTGTAATATTTGATGAAATATTAAATGAATGAATGTAGATATTATTAACCTTCCATAGAGCATGGGTGCAATTGGTTAAAATAATTTGACACACTGAAATTCTTTCATTGAAATGCAATGATTGTGTGGATGGCTGAATAAAGTAACTGTTGGGACATCTGCCACAGTGTCTTGGGAATTATTATCTTCTGTTAACGTTAATTTGGATATTATTGCCAATGGCTTCACCTCCGCGCCGGCAATGAATATGATAATTATTTAATGATACTTAAAATGCATAACTTTTGTTCTCAAAGGAGTAATTCTGTATTATCAGCATTACTATGATTAAAGTACTCGTATCTGAATATATAACAATAGAAGATGGCTAAATAAAGTACACAGGTTGAAAGCAAAGTATGTTTAGGAGAAATATCAAGTTTGTGTTTGAGGATTTTGAGGACAGCGTTTTACTTAAAATGGTTTTATTCATTGTACCAATATTATTGTCCAATGCATGGTTTTACTTATTGAAAAATGTAACAGTTCATGAAATGATAAATGAATGTATTTGATTTTTATTATTATAAACCTTCCTTCTTATGCTGAAAATGCAATTACTTACATTGTTCCACTCTAAATGGAATGGAGCATTGAATGTTGAAATCACTTCTCAAATACTTGTCACCTTGAAGAGGAAGCAATTCACATTCTAAGGAGTTTTTTGACAAACATATATCTTTGTACATGTTGTCTTACTGTTCTCAAATGGAAAATAAATAAAAAACTTTTGTTTTGAAGCCAATTATTGTGTTGTGATTTCTTTTGGATAAATGCTGGTTTATTAAAGATTTAAACGGGAGCGTTCTCCCAGGAAAGAGAGAAGGGAAATGTTACCATATTCTTCATTAAACAAGAGAATAGAAGACTGGTATGCATGTACGCAAATGGAAGTGCGAAGAATGTACAAATCTGATCTCTTCATCTTGATTATGTATCACTCTGCGTAAATAGTTCACTCTTCATTGCAGTGATTTATTAATTATATTTGAGCTTATCATTGAAAGCAGTGATGCCCTTGTACGTTAAAATGAATACACCATAATAATTAATAATCCTGGTGTCCAAAAAGCCTCTTTCCATAAAATCATAACTCTTTGAAAGTGATTAATTAACGTTATTTTTCAAATGTCAATTTCAATCTTTGTTTTATCACATTTTACTGATATTTTAGTCCATTCCTTTGGAGGGCTGTTTGCATTTATTCTTGAGATAACATTGAGGTGAGGTTTGCTTATCATTAAATCCTTCACGCAACTGATGATAATCACTTTGTTTAATTGAAAATGAATTTTTCTTTGAAAATAATTTGATGAAGACAATTTGAATATTTCTTTTGATGTTCCTTAACCTTGGTACATTTATAATCTTTGGTATGTGGTAGCTTGCTTTCACAGCAGCACTGTCTTTGTTGGATACAAAGATTATACTTTGTATCAACTGCTAGACTACGTGACAATGGAATGTAAAAAAGATGGTGAAATTCAGAGAGGGCTCGCTGTTTGCTCAAGTGATTCAGTTGACATTTCTGACAACTCTTTAAGCATTGTTACAATGTGAAATTATTAACGGTGAGAAACATTTTCCATTCCAAGGGATGGAGCTTCTATTTCATGGACTTGATATGGTAGCTGATGGCATTTAAATGCATTTTCTTTATTTTTAGAGGAATACCTTTCGAGAGAGATGATCCCACGGGTCAATACAAGGAATGAAAGAGCTGTAATTTCATGGGAAGCATCACTGTCAGCTATTGTAGACTGAGGAATTGTATGCAGTGCAGAATGTATTCTATAAAAGAAAACCCTTGAAGAAGAATTGAGTGGAATAAATTAAGCTGCAATGGTGACGAACTCAATTTGAAACTCTTGTGAGGTCACTTGTGGAACGTCTTGTGAAGGCAATGCACTCCACGTCAGTTGACTGCTGGCTTTAATCAAGTGTGTGTGGCAGATATTAGATTGAGAATGGACATTCAAGAATATTTAAATCAAATACTATTGATGGGTTTATATTTTTTGATCAAAGTTGAAGTATTAAAGAAAGCCAATACACTTCATGCTTGTTTTATTCTCCAAACAATAGTTACAAAGAATTAAATCATCTCTTTAATATTGCTGTTTAGTGATAATTTTGATGATAATGAGATAATAGCTTGAATAATCCCCCTAACATTTCTATTTATAATCTTGCTCCATCATGATTCCATCACCATCTATAATAAAAGGTAATATCTCTCTCTTTAAGGTAAGTGAGAAGGTTTTCTTTGAACAGCATTGCATGTGAACTTGAATTTTTTTGAAGTATACGCCTCGTGACAAGAGGAATAAGTGGTCAAAAGATGTTTTAGGACCAATGAGGACAAATTTTGAAACATTCCATTGAATAAATAAACTGTATGTATACATATAAATGGTAAATTTTGAAAGTAATGCAAATCATTTCATTGTGACGCAAAATATCCATGGCAGCGTTGTATTACTGGTCTGGAAATGTGGTTAGGGGTCTACCCTTTCAACTCATGCTGGTCGTAAGCTTGCTCTGAGATGTCAAACAGGGTGCCTTTAATGCGTGGCGTACCTGATTCCACAAGTGTATCATTGATGATAAGGGGGGGAAGAGTGTTTTAAGCATATGTACAAGTACGAAGATCAATACTTTTATTTTTCCCAGAGAATGCACATTAATTTTATGTTATAATGTGCACATATATGTAAACCATAAACACAGTAGTTATCAACCAAAAGTTCGGTGCATAAATAAATTTCAATAAATTGCATAAAATGACAATAAGCTGTACAATGTTTAACTCTTTAATTGGTCAATCATGGTGGAAAAGCTGAAAACGTACATTTTCACAGTACTTGAGTTTATAAACCAAAGTGCAAAGAAATTAATGAGTAAATTAATCATTGAAGAGCAATAGGGAATGGGAGCGAAGAGAAGGCACTGTTGACTTGAGAGTCGCCATTACATGACCCTCGTAATATTCAAAGAGTAGGGGATATAAAATGCGATTTTCAGAGGTCACACTAGAATTCGATCCAAATTGGGTGATAAAATAAGGGATTAGGGATATCAAATATATCTCCTTTGCCCTTGAAGTTTTCTTTTTTAATGCTTCACACACTAAAACATCTCTCCTCCGTTTTCCCTTTGACTGACGAAGTACTTTCTTGAAACGCCGTTTGTTGAGAGTGTCACTCTCTATATAGGGTCGCCCTCCATTCTTGAAGGCAATGTGCACGGCCAACTGACACAGAGCAGAAATAAGAATAGCAGCGCCCCTTATCACTGGCCATTCTACATCATCCCTTATATACCATCCCTCAACGTACACCCTCATTTCTCAATAATCTGCAAATGATTGAAATAAACTTCCGTCCTCCTCCTCTACGTCGTGATTATTCACCCTTCCCTTCATCCTCTCTATTGTTTTAGAGGAGCAGTCGATGTGAACGGAGACCCCACACTGCTTCAGAATGAATCTCAAAATGGCAGCCGTCAGGGGACTCTCCGATTGGAGCCTTCCATAAATACACCGAGTATAAAACTTCTTATCTTCGTCTGCATCCATGACGGTCGTGATGCCCATCATCACCTCGACACAATCCCGCTCCCCTTCATCGATTCGCTTCTTTTCAGGGACTGCCCATGCTGCCCCTGCCATGCCCTCCCTCGTCCCCCTTCCACGAACCCCCCCCCACTCCGGAGAGGCACTCTTCACAATGAGAGATGTCACTCCGGACTCCAAAGCAACAATAGTCTTTTTCAGGGATCCAATTTCCTTGCGTCAGTCATCAGTGGGCGTCATCAGTGGTGCTGGCGCTCATCACTTCGGCTACCTGAAGCACGTCATCACCCTCTGCGTCCCTCAGCCTGGGGTCCGCTCCCATCCCCAGCAGTCTCTCCACCCAATCGTCCTTCCCCGCACCGACTGCCACGTGGAGTGCCGTCTGTCCCCGCACGCCCCTCGCGTCCACGTCCACCACCTCACCCAACAATCCCTCGCACTCCGACAATTGGGATCCAATGAATAATGCAGAGAACAGTCGCTCTTCTATGGAGACAGAGTCGTTGGCTTGGTGCGCTTCCATTGGTGCAGTAGTGTGAAGCGGAGGAAAGGCGTTCAATTCATTGGAGGTGCACAGGTGCGTGGATTTGAAGAGGAAGATATTCTCCGTTGACTCTATCTTCTCATTCACTGCAATTGATTTAGGAAAGGAGGTGGATATTAAACTAAATAGTTATAGTTAAAAGAACTAAAAACTTCACCAACTCTCAAACTTTCACATTTGAAGTCATTCCCAGGAAATATTCTGGGCAGATGCTTCACAATGTCTTCAGGCGTTGCATTGGACTGGACACGACCAACGTAGAAGAGAGTCTTGCGAGGAACTCCCACAAAATTGCACGTAACAGCAGGCTGCTTAGAACTCCCAAAAACCGTATTACGTTTGCGTTTGTTTCTCTTGTAATTCACCTTTTGAAAACCTTCCTCGTCAGTAACGATGGATTTAAAACTCATGGTGTTAAATTTTGCGTTTACATTTTTAGGGCACAAATCGGAGTTGTCACTATTGAGGCCTAATTGCTCGTTGACTTCAGGTTTCAATTCCGTAGAAAACGTTACAGCTTCCTTTGCAATTGGCTGCAAGGTAGTACTTTCCGTGGATCCGGTAGATTGGAGAGCTAGTAACTCCATTTTCAAATTTTCAATGTCGGCCGCCATATTGTAAATATTGGGCTTATTTACACGGCATAAAAAAAACTTCCAGTAAATGTCGTGGCAGTCCGAGAGAGCTTCTAATGTTATATCACTTAAGCCGGAGCATTTATGGTGATATACACACGAGCAAATATCGCAACTAACGACCATATCACGTACTTCGAGTCGTGTTTTACAAGAGCCACATCGTTGTACGGCCAAAGTTGACGCCATCTTGCGTATGAGTTTGCTGCAATTGATTGCATTTGCTGCAATTGACGTAAGAAAGAAGCTGGATATTACAAAGCATAAGTAGAACCCAGATATAACCAATTACTTGCTAGTACTCATAGATGAGAATACAAGTTTAAGGATTTGTTAGGCCAAAGTTACTGTATGAAGAAACGAATTCTAACATGTCCATAATTTTATGAGTCACCGTATTATTTTCTTGCTCTGTATTGCTATCAAAACAAGTTCTTTTTCCAAATCAACTTGTAACTTAAAAACATATGATACTATGTGGATGTAAGTGGTTTGACATATCAATATCATGAATGATGATAGATATTGTGGTTGTAGCGTAGTAACGAGGTGCGATTTTAGCAATTCCTTTGTTTTTTTGCGGCATATATTTAGTATGTTTGAACACTGAGATTTAAACATGTTGTTGTATATATTTCACTTTCATTCGCATTCGTCGTTTGAGTACAATCGGAGAAGTATTGTATGAAACAAAACGTTCATGTTTGGAATAAATCCACGAAAGGACATACAACTATATATATGTATATCAGTTGGACATACATATATATAGTTGGACAAATTTATATTTTCCAAAGAAGTGATTTGGTATAATCTGGGTTAATATTGATTGAGAGGTACAAAATCTGGTTTTTTAAACAAGTATGATGGTCAATTAAAGTACGCTCGTTGTATGCTAAGAATGCTTGGGTTTAAGTGTAATATGATGTGGTATCAATTTCCAATTATGTCAATTACAGTTTGTGCCAATATGATGTGCCCAATGGTTTTAATGTATTACTTCACTTTTTGAAAAATGTAATAGTTCATGAAATATTAAATGACTGTATATAACTATTATAAACCTTCCACGGTATGCTGAAGATGCAATTACTTAAACTGTTCCACTCTGAATGGAATGGAGCATTGAATGTTGAAATCACTTCTCAAATACTTGTCACCTTGAAGAGGAAAGTGTGTACATTTTGCTGAGGGGTTGGAGCTTTGGACTACTGACCAGGGGGTCCCGGGTTTTTTATTCCCAGGCAAGGCACTCTGGGCACCTGCAGGTCCACCCAAGCTATGTGATTATTTGGGTACCAGATCTTCCTGGGAAACCATAACCGGCACAGGGAAGGGAACTGGCCCCCATACCCTGATGTGTGAATTTTACATGCCGTCGGGCTTAATACTGGGTAAACCTTCCATCACCCATACCAAACCGAACTTTGGGTTGATTTCTGTTTTTATGGTTATATGATTGCGTTGAAAGGTTAGTCTGATATTTATAACCTGTGAAGGAAGGTATACACAGGGAAGGTTATGTTGTTTTTCCAGAATGAGAAAGGCTAAGTGAAACATGACAATAAGATGACAGAAACTAGAGCCGGTAAAATAGATTATTTCGGAAGGGTGTTTTGGAACAAAAAGTTTTACATGGTACGGTCATTAGATGAAGATTAATTGCATTATTAGACAAAGAGGCTTTCACGCGGAGGAGGGAATTGGTGAGAGGGGAGTTTATTAAGGATGGAAAGGCACTTTAAAACTTTGACATGGAGCGTAATTTTGTATTAAATGAAATATGGTCATTGATGCAGAGTCACGACAGAATTAATTAGCAAAACCTTTGAATTATTTATGGTTCCAGAATGCAGAGAGTGTATTCCTTGTTTTAGGAATACATTAAAGACGTAATCAAACATTTAAATAGCTGAAGTTCACTTTACCAAACCAATGTCAACATAATGTACATGAATCTTGGTGTTTTTCCAGGTTAAACTAGCTCGAGAGAAATGAAAAACAGTTGGACCCTGTCCATTTGGTCAAATATCAACACAAATAAGTCAGAAAATTTCGTCCCTGCCAGTTAAATGATCATACAGTTATAAAATATCAATGTGGTGTTCCAATGTGTAAAACAACCCATGTATACATAGGTTTGAAATTGATTTATATGTATTAAAACATTAACTATATTTCGGCAGTGCTCTGATTAAATGAAGACCACAACGAATGCAATACCATATTCCTTCGTATAGGATGCATGCCTTCACAATGACATCCGTATTTCTCGTTTTCCATTAGATTCCTTTGAAATATTTTGCTGCAGTATAAACTACTATTTGCTACTATATTTATGCCTACGTGTATATAATACTAATAATATTGCTAGGGTCCACCTGAAACTTACCTTTAGCAGTGAAGTACCGGTAGCAAATGTAATTTACAAGTGTGTGTGGTATTTTTAACATGCAAAGAGTTTCTTTAAGATTGGTGGTGGGACATTTAGAACAGAATTGTGAGGCCCTTATAAGTTTAACCATAGTGAAAAATTGATTTTATATTATCTGTGGTCATTGGGTTGAGCAGATGTGAATTAAAAATTTGCAATGAAGCTGAAAAATGTAAAAATTCATATACTTTCGGCTCGATGTTACAGTGTCCAAAACAACATGCCACTACTTTCTTGTCCCTCTAGCATTTTGCGGGCATTGAAAGGCCGGAAATAATTGAAACAACAGTTCAATCATCAGATATGGGGATGTTCATGTGTTAGTAATGTGTTGATTGGTAATCCAAACAGAGTTTGTCCCTTTTTTGCATTTCGGTGAACATTTCAAGTAATTCTGGAGGCTGTGGTTGTTCACTTCTCTTATTTTTAGTGTTAAGAATAGTTTATTTCAATATTTTACTGATAGGTTTATGTTTTATTCTCATAAGGGTTGATTGTTCAGGGAATGTATTCTGATTGCATCAGCTGTCGTTTATAAAAATCTATAAACACAGTAATAAAACCATAGGTAAGGTTTGGTAGGTGAGGGTTTAGTGTCCGCTCAATACCAATCCCTGAACTGTGTAAGAAATTCACAAATTACTATTAATTAAGGGATCAAGCTCCTTTCCCTATGGTTTCCTAAGAAAGTGATAACTGGGGAAATGAGGAGCCAACTAGGTCTCGAGCTGCTCTCTAGAGACTTGGATACAATCTCCGATTGGTGCAATGAATGAGGATTAATGCTTAACACAGATAAATGCGAAGTTTTGAGATTTTGGAACCTAGGAATTGGCGAAGAGGTCATTAACTGTGAAATAGAGGGCTCAGTACTAACTATAGCCAATCAAGTTAAATATTTAGAGTTAGTTCTAAGATAACGCCTTTCACAGGGAGCACATATCAGGACAATGTACAGATCTGCTTATGAATAATCTCGGTTTCATTTAACAAGTGGTGGGGGAAATGTAAGGAGAAATATAAAGAGAGGTGTTATTCTGCTCTAGTTAGACCTTATTTTTAATTAGCTGCGAGTATTTGGGATCCTTGTTGAGGAAATATGGCTAGAATGAGATCACAGGAAGTCCAGTGCAAATCCACCTGATTTGTCAGAGAAGTCGTTATATTAAGAAGATGTGTGTGACAGGTCTCTTAGGGGATTTAGTCTGGGAGCCACTTGAGATAGGAGGCGCCACGCTGCTTAGGTAGATCAGACCACAAGGATTAAATAAGGTTTACAGATTTAAATATTCATTCTTCCCCCTTAACAATCAGGAATCATAATAGCTGTAAAAACCCAAAGTCACTCTAGAAATATTAAATACATTCGATTTCATAGCAGTTTTCCAATCTCTTGTGCAATTACCAATGCGATATAAGCATTCAACATCTCTCTTTTGTGGAGATGCCTTGGTTTAAAGAAACAAGTTATTTATTTATTTCACATTTGGAAAAAACAATAAAAAAATACATGTACGAAGCTATTTGTTTGTCAAACAGTTCCTTAGAATAAGCATTGCTTCCTCTTCAAGATGACAAGTATTAGAGAAGTGATTTCAACATTCAATGCCGTATACCATTCAGAGTGGAACAATTTAAGTAATTGCATCTTCAGTGTGCCATGGAATATTTATAACAATAAAAATCAAATACATTAATTTAATATTTCATGAACTATTATATTTTTCAGAAAGTAAAATCATGCATTAAAACCATTACACACATTATATTGGTACTATTGACAGCAAGAAATTAAGTAATACACAGTAATTTACACAAACAAACTGTAATTTATATTTAAACTTCGCTTTGATCCTCCAAATGCAATTTTCATTTACGAGATACACAAATGGACTTGCAATGAATTCGCAAATTTCTTGTATACAATACACTCAATATTTAGAGTAATTATATGATATACTCTACAGATTCAGGTGAGTTGTAGCTGAGGTTCGTCGTTATGTTATCAACAAATTTGCACTTTCCCACAGATGTAACCTGCCTCCATCCCTTCCCGCTTCATCCTTCTTTATTCTTCCCACTGCCAGGGCACCAGCTATCTGCCACCGTCCTCTCTTAATAATGACCACAAGTGCTTATCTTCCCCACCCCCTTCCTCTCTTTGCCTCTCCATTTCTTTAGTTACTCTGATACTTTGGGTTTTCCATATTTCCCCTCTTAGTCCCCGCCCACCTTACCTTCTTATTCCTTCCCCCACCTTCCTCAAACAGAACTATAAATAGGATGTATTAAGCATATCAAATTTTCTATTGTACCTGAAGATGGTTCTATGAACTGAAATTCTTTGTACATTACAAATAAATCCGTGGAAAAGTGCAAAATTTGATTTTGAAGGAAATATTTAATCCACTACTTCTTTGGCAAGTCTTAAATTTCCCAACAAAGAAGAAATTCAAAAGTAGAAATTGCGATTAACGTCATGACTATCATTACCAATAAAAAATAAAAGGGATTTTAAATTACATATTAAACAATTTCATTTAATTTCCCAAGGCTTTTGGTTCAAAAATTAACAAAACAATTTTGAATTCATTCATGCCGACACGATAAAACAAAAGAGAAGAGGCATGCATGTATGATGGCAAAAAATCCAAATGTTAATAATAATAATTGCATTAAATGACAATATTCGATGCAACATTTAACTCGTTGATTAGACAATCTTGGTGGAAGGCAGAAAAGATACATTTTCAGAGTCCTTGAGTCAAAAAACCAAAGTACAAAGAAATTAATGCAGAAATTCACCATGGAAGGTAATTAGGAACGAGATCAAAGGGAAGGCACTGTTGACTCGAGAGTCGCCATCACATGGCCCTCCAAATATTCAAAGGACACCTTTGTAGTTCCACACGAGGTCGTGGCATGGCTATCATAATAAATATATATGAAGATGGGGGGAATGGAGAAGGTACCGTTTGGTCTTTTAGCCCCAATAAACACCCTCTTTCTGACTATTGCTTTCTCTGCCCACTTGTCTGGCAGAGTTCATGGGGCGAACAATGGCAGGAAATGAGGTCATTGTGTCCACATGTTACTGGGAATTGGATGAGTCATGCTCTTTCCGTCTTTCAGTGAGATGGGTGAAAGATAAACCTCCAAAGAAAGAGATATCCAAAATGGCCACCATCAGTTGCATATAGTTGCATTAGGCATTAAATCAATTCAATTTTCTCCATTTCTGATCTTAATTACAGAGTTTGCCAGCGGTGGATAACTTGGTTTGCTAGTGATCCGGAAATTGAACTTTATATTTTTCCGGATGATGTTTTCAAGTTGGATTGCCATTTGAGAGAATCATTTACCAATTGCAGCTATATTGGTAAGTAGAAATGTATCCAATTGTGTCCAACATCATAATGTTTATTGAATCTGCTAAACGTATTAACCACTTGCCGCGTGAGATTTTATTTTTTTCTGCACAAAAAATGTCATGTTTTTCTATTTGTTCATTTCATTGTTATGTTTATAAAGAGAAAAGACAGTGTTGCAGAAAATTTTTATGACATACTTTTTATAAAAATTGAACATTTTGCCATGAGTAATTTTACAATAATTCCTGTAAGTATTTCACTGTGTGCTTTATTTTGATACAAGCTGCTGCACAGAGTCCAGCATCGCATGCTTGGCAATAGAACCTTGTTCTTCTCCTGATCTTATTGCCACTTCGATCCCTTTTGGCTCAACAAATTGCACACTGCCTACAAGGCTTTTCCTTCTTCTCCGTAGGTGGAATATATTCGGAGAAGTGCCTCTCAGTTAGGCGTCTAGGATTTTGTTCTACTGAAGGCCTTCCACCCTCACATGACGTATCATGTGTGTGGTACCTCTCAATTATATCTTCCACTAATGTCATTCTTAAGTCTAGGTTATTCTTTATTCCACCATTCTTCCGATACAAGACGAAAGCATTTTCCAGTTCCAACTAGTGAAATTAAAATTTTTTATTTCGAAACAAGGTTAGGTAGTTAGGTGCTGATCTGCCCTATCTCCTCCATCCATTGAATTAATATGCTCAGCACTGATTTTAGGCTTCCTTAGCACAATATCTCTTTATTTAAATCCAACTAGTTTTTCATTATGTACTGTAGAGAGTACAGTAACAGCCTTTTTGTCTTGCCATTTCATCACCATAACTCTACCTCTCTCAAAGGCGGTGAATTCTTCCAATTTCAACTTCTTTTTCTTTGATATCATCCCGCACTTCCTTCCTTGTAACTCCTAATGTCCCATAGGTGTCGGTTCCTTTGGCAACCAATAAATCAGCCAGCTCTGAGGAGGTGTATTGATCTGGAGACAGGCAATAACCTTTACCTAGTAGAGGTTTCATTAGTGCTTGCACAATCTGGGATATTACAGGAAGATTTGTGTATTCCACATTAAACTCTGACCCTTTTCCAGTTTGAATAATAAATGACCATATATATCCAGACTTAGACTTGCAAGGCATAAATGTATTTACCCCAAATCTAGCTCTTTTGAGGGGAACATTCTGAATCCATGGTAGCCTATCCTTCTACAGCGTGAGACTTTCATCATTAGAAATGTCCCTCTCAGGTGTCCACAAATTTGAGAACTTTTTGCTGAGGTATTTAAGTACGGGCCAAATTTCATTTAGCTTGAGGCAAGGATGTGTATCTATAGCAAAGGTATTATTGTCTGCAAAATGCAGATGGCGGCTGATGAGTACAAATATATGGTATGACATAATATTTAAAGAGAATGAAGTAAGAATGGTCAGCATCTTTCATCTACATCTACATAATACCCCGCAAGCCGCCGCAAGGGTGTGTGGTGGGGGGTGTTAGGTCACCAACTGTAAAAAGGAACATTACCACATGTAAAACAACAACGTGAAAATTACACCCACATTTGAGCTTCTATGTCGCCGTCTTTCGATATATCTTCCGCTCTCATCTTGGGTTTGGATTATCTTGACAATAAATTAGGTAGCACGCTCCCCGCTTTATATAAGGTTTCCACTCAAGGATATTTCTCAAAGTGCTTTCGGAAAATGCAGCATTAACTGCGAGGAAGCCGGCTCTACTTTACTCTCTCGCTCCACCGCGGTTCAAACAATGCTCTGCTAATATACATTCGGTTGAAATGGAGAGATTAATTAATACTAACTTGCTCCTTTCAACGAGGGCAACATGAAGACGGCTACATTCCATGCGCCATGATCGCAAATAAAGCACATCCAACTAATTACCTCATTTGCCTCCCTGTTGATACTTACTGTAATTCGTACTAATAGTACTACATGGAAAGGACTGAAAAAAACGTTTGATAGCACATGTTAAATGTATCGCTGACACAAGTGGTACGTAGTCTTTCCAGTAATTAAACCTCAGGTAATACAATGTATCAGAAAAATAATGAGCTTGTTGAACTCTTGTCGCCCGTATTTATGCTGGCGTTGTTGCCAGTGCGGGCAGTATATCCGGATGCGAGGATTCGGAAGTAAGAAATGTAATTGGACTTTTTAAAATTTTTCCTTCATATTATTAAAAGTATTTTTGGGGAGGACGAGCAAATTTGACCAAAACCATTCTTCAAATGGTTTGCTTATGATTCCTTGGAAGTATGATTTAAAGCAAAAAACACTCTAATTTCATTCGTATTGACAGGCTGACTGTCTTTACACCTTGAAACGTAGGTTATTGTCAACAAATGCCTGGAAGTGTTGTAGAATTTCAGCAGTGTCTTCAATGTCGAAATAAAAAGCAAGAGGTTCAGTGAAAGGAATCTTGGAGGTGGTGGTCTGGGACGTTGATGGGAATCAATAGGACGCAAGCAATTGGGCAGATACATCTTCATCATAATCAGAAAGTATGACGGTATCTTATTTCTTTCAAATCATATATGGAAATGCTCTCGGAATTCCTAGTTTTGGAATTAGACATGATAACAGGAAACCCTCCCTCTTTGTAAAAATAATAATAAGCACATTTCTATGCCTAAAAATCTCTTTAGGATGAAGTATTAGAAAAATTAATTGATATCATTTTATAAACATTCTAATATCCTTCCTTATCTTGTGATAAGAAAGAAAGAGAATTCTATATTGAAATAAATTACGGTGAAAGCCCAGCCCAATATCTTCATTTTCGAAAACAGAGTAAGAAAGATGACCACTCACACCAAAACATTGCCGTCCTAATCTAAATAATATATTATAAAAGAATAAATAACATACTAAAAGTTTCCCACTGCTGTCACTGGTGTGCTGTATGCTAGAGGTGTCTGATGAGTAAGCTGGGAACTTCTTGGAGAAAGCATTCATTGAAACACGTGTACATCAGAATCGGAGTGAAGGAATTTTGATGTCCGTGGCACACTTGGGCAATTCAATTTTGGGTGAAAGTCGTTTCCTGAGTCGGACACGGGCATGTCAGTCAAGTGGTCAAGGATGCTCGTGTCAACTGTGATGTAATGATGTATTTCTTAGTTGAGTGTACTCTCAGAGTGGGATGTATTCCACCAAGATGTTTCCTGTTTCAGTAGTAGTTTGGTGTAGATACTTGTTAGCTGTGATAGTTTATTATTTAACATATATTGTCAGGCCCACCAATTAGAGGATTTAAAAGATTTGAAGTTGATGTTTCTCAGTTTTTAGTTTAATCTATCCATATTCATGTACTACGAGGGTCATCCGGAAAGTAGTACCCGTTCGTGAAATAAAGACACAAAAGTAAATATTAACAAACATAAAAAATTTTATTTGAAAGAGGATACTTTAAACTACTTCTCAACATAATCTCCAAGCAAATTAAGGCATTCGTCATAACGTGTGACAAGTTTCTGTATTCCTGCTGCATAGTCCTTCGCCGCCAGCTCATTGAGATACAGGGTCACTCCTTCTTTAAGTTCTTCATCGCTGTCAAATCTTTTTCCTGCCAAAAAGTCTTTAAGCTTTGTAAAGAGATGAAAATCTGAAGGGGCCAAGTCCGGGCTATACGGTGGATGGTCGAAAGTTTCCCATTTGAATTGCTGCAAAAGTTTTTGTGTTATCCCAGCTGCATGAGGCCTGGCATTGTCATGAACGAGAATGACACCAGTAGACAATAGATCTCGCCGCCGATTTTGTATTGCCCGCCGTAATTTCTTTAATGTTTCACAATACGCATTGGCATTAATAGTGTCTCCACGGGCCATAAAATCAATAAGCAATACACCTCGTCGATCCCAGAAAATGGTTGCCATGAGTTTCCTGGTGGACAGAACTGTCTTGAATTTTTTTGGTTTGTTTGGTGAATGAGCATGATGCCACTCCATTGACTGTCGTTTACTCTCAGGTGATGCATAACAAACCAATGTTTCGTCACCAGTAATTATGCGAGTCAAGAAAGAGTCTCCTTCATCAGAATAACGTCCCAAAAACGTCAGTGCTGCAGCCATACGCTTGGTTTTGTGCTCATCTGTAAGCTTGCGAGGGACCCATCTTGCACAAATTTTTGCATAATGCAGATGGTGCTTAACAATTTCATGAACAATTGTTCGAGAAACATTGGGAAAATGCTCACAGATGTCATCAATTGTGACGCGCCGATCGTTCCTCACGAATTCGTCAACTGAGCTCACCAGTTGGTCTGTAATGACAGACGGTCTCCCCGAACGCTCATCGTCGTGTGTGTTCCCCCTCCCCATGTTGAAGTTGCGACACCACCGCCGAACAGACGACTCGTCCATTACATTGTGTCCATACACCTCCTTTAATTGGCGATGAATATCACATGGGCGAACGTTTCTTGCATTTAGGAATTTAATCACTGCCCTCACTTCGCAACTGGCGGCGTTCTCAATTTTTTTAAACATTGTAAACAATCACAGAAACAACACAGGCAATGCTAGCGTCACGCAACTTGGCTCAGAGAAGGCAGACAAGCCACTGAAGCTATCTGACCTCGTCCAGCGGCTACTCGCGTCGTCAGCACTTCATGTGGCACGAACGGGTACTACTTTCCGGATGACCCTCGTATAATGCAAATAATACCGACCCACAAATGTTTATGTAATTTCTCCGTAAAGTTGGGTTAAATGTAGATTTCATTTGAAATAAAATCTTCATTCTGATGCAGGTCGCATTGAAAAAATGTCTCCATCAACACGAATTATTATCAGTTGTAATGTTTGTTAGTTTGATGGTGGTCTATTTTGAAAGAAATTGATTCCCAGAGTTGAATCTTGAATAAAGAAATATTTATTTAAGACAGCATTTTCAAAAGATTTTTGATAAAGTTGTTTATAAAATGTGTTAATCAAAGGTAATGTTATGCATATTACTTGTTTAAATGTAGAATTATGTACTTATTAATGTAAATTTGGTATTCTATTTAAAAATAAAATGAGAGCATTTGCACATAATGCAATTCCACTCTGTCAAAGAAAACCAAAGCCATTTGATTTTTTAGAAAGGATGGCAATCTTTGGAGAGGATATTTGCTTCAATTTGTCAAGAGAGGAATTCATTTCTGCAATAAGCTAAATTGACATTTTCATTTGACCTAACTTATCAACAAAAATCGAATTGCATTGTATTCTCATCTATGAGTACTAGCAAGTAATTGGTTATATCTGGGTTCTACTTATGCTTTGTAATATCCACCTTCTTTCTTACATCAATTGCAGCAAATGAGAAGATAGTCAACGGAGAATATCTTCCTCCACAAATCCAGGCATCTGTGCACCTCCAATCAATTGAAAGTCTATCCTCCGCTTCACGCCACAGCACCAATGGAAGCGCACCAAGCGGCCGACTCTCTCTCCACAGAGGAGCGAGTGTTCTTTGCCTTATTCAACCACTCCCCCTTGTCGGAGTACGAGGGATTGTTGGGGGAAGTGGAGGACGTGCACCCAAGGGGCGTGCGGGGACGGACGGCGCTCCACGTGGCAGTCCGGGCGGGGAAGGACGATTGGGTGGAGAGACTGCTGGGGATGGGAGCGGACCCTAGGCTGAGGGACGCAGAGGGTGATGATGTGCTGTGGGTAGCCGAAGTGATGAGCACCAGCAGCACTGAAGACGCCAACTTGAGTGCTAGAATGAAGATCATTATGCTGGTGCGAGTGGTGCACCAAGACAACACTGCACGAACTCCATTTCAATCAGTTCCAATGGCTCCATGTAGCTGCAACACTCCAAGTGAGGTTCCGTCACTTATAAGTGAAATGTCAGGTCAGATTACCGTTTTGAAAGAACTGATGCTTGGTGTGTCGAGGGAAATTGGATCCCTGAAGGAGACTGTTGTGAACCTGGAGAGAGAATTGAAGTCAAGGGACACTTTGTTGATTGCTTTGGAGTCTGGAGTGACCTCTCTCGTTGACAAGAGTACCTCTCAGGAGGGAGTGGTGAGTGGGTGTTGGGCGAGGGAGTGTGTGGATGGGGCAGCGTTGGCAGTAATTGAAAGGGAGAGGGATTGCATCGAGGCTATGATGGGCATCACGACCATCTTGGAGTCAGACCATGAAAAGGAGTCCTTTGTATGGTGTATTTATCAAAGGGTCCAATCGGAGAGTCCCCTGACGGCTGTAATTATGAGATTCATTGTGAAGCAGTCTGGGGTCTACGTTCACATCGACTGTTCCTCTTTTACAATAGGGAGGATGAAGGGAAGGGTGATGGATCACGATGGAGTGGAGAAGGATGGATGTTCATTTGGCTCATATGCAGATTATTCAGAAATGAGGGCGTACGTTGGGGCAGTAAGTAATTAGGGAGAGAAATTGGGTTCTACTAATCTTCTTGGTGCTTTGTGTCAGTTGGCCGTGTACATTGCCTTCAAGAACGGAGGGCGACCATACGCAGAGAGTGACACTCTCAACAGACGGCGTTTTGAGGTAGTACTTCGGCAGGCAGAGAAAGTGAAGAACTGGGACGGAGATGGATATATTTTGGTTAGTAAGGCATTATGGAAGGAAACTCTGAGGGCAAAGGAGATATATTTGATATCCATAATCCCTGAATTGTTGGTCAAATATGGATCGAATTCTCCAGAGATATCCAAACTTCGCCGTGGACTTTCTCTCCTCTTTGAATATTCGGAGGGTCATGTGATGGCGACTCTCGAGTCAACAGTGGCTTCTCTTTGCTCTCGTTCCTGATTAGCTTCCTCTGAAAATGTATCTTTTCCGCTTTTCCAACAAGATTGTCTAATCAACGAGTTAAATGTTGCACAGAATATAGTCATTTTATGCAATTATTATCATTAACATTTGGATTTTTTGCCATCATACATGTATGCCTCTTCTCTTGTGTTTTATTGTGTCAATTTGAGGGAATTCAAAATTGTTTTGCTAATTTTTGAACTAAAAACTATGAGAAATTAAATAAAATTGTTTAATATGTAATTTAGAATTCCTTTTATTTCTTATTATTAATGATCGTCTTCATGTCAATCGCAATTTATAGTTTTGAATTTGTTCTCTGTTGGGAAATGTAAGACTTGCGATAGTACGAATTTGGGAATTTCTTACACAGTTAAGGGATTGGTATTGAGTGAACACTAAACCCTCACCTACCAAACCCTACCTACGGTTTTATTACTGTGTTTATAGATTTTTATAAACGACAGCTGATGCAGTCAGAATACATTCCCTGAACAATCAACCCTTATGAGAATAAAACATAAACCTATCAGTAAAATATTGAAATAAACTATTCTTAACGCTAAAAATAATAGAAGTGAACGACCACAGCCTCCAGAACGACTTGAAATGTTCACCAATATGCAAAAAAATGGACAAACTCAGTTTCAATTACCAATCTACACATTTCTAATACATGAACATCCTCATATCTCATGATTGAACTGTTGTTTCAATGATTTCTGGCCTTTAACACCTGCCAAATGCTAGAGGGACGAGAAAATAGTGGCATGTTTTTTTTGACACTGTAACATCCAGCCGAAAGTATATGAATTTTTACATTATTTTCCCTTGGTTGCAAATGTTAACTTCACATTTCAACTAAAGAACAATAGATAATCTAAAATCAATTTTTCACTATGGTTATAGCTGTAAGGGTTTAACAATTCTGTTCTAAATATCCCACCACCCTTAAAGAAACTCTTTAAATGTTAAAAATACCACACACACACACAGGCACATTGCAATTTCTACCGGTACTTCACTGCTGAAGGTAAGTTTCAGGTGGACCCTAGCAGTATTATTGGTATTATATACACGTACGTATATATACAGTAGCAAATATTAGTTTATATTATATACTGCAGCAAGATATTTCAAGGGAATCTAATTGGAAACGAGAAAAAAGGATGTCATTGTGAAGGCATACATCCTATACAAAGGAATAATAAGGTATTACATTTGTTAGGTTCATCATGGTTTTCTGCCAACAATCTCCATATGAATCCCAATAAAACTCAGCATCTTCTATGTACTCTAAAATTGTGCTACACTGGATACTGTCCCTGTGAAACTGCTGGGATTTTATTCAGACTAGAAGTTAAGTTGGAGTACTAATATTCTATACATTAGGAAGAAACTTGCACAAGCCTTATTTCTGCTCAGGAAATTGAAATTATATGTTAGTAAGGATTACTTAATTAATGCCTACTATGCATTCTTTCACTCACATATTACTTATGGCATTAGACTTTGGGGGCATTCATCTGGTATTAAGCTAATTTTTGTGATGCAGAGAAAGGCAGTCCGTACCTTATCTAATTCATGTCCAGGTGAACACTGTAGACCTCTCTTTTTAAATTTATAAATTATGACTGTATACCATTTATATAAATACGAGTAGCTACTCCACTAGGGCTGACGTTCACAGCAATAACACCATAGAAAGTCTAATGTGCATTTTCCATACTGTAGGCTAGAGAGGACTTACAAAGTTGAAGGTCTACCTATCAAATTGTTTAATATGCTTCCAAAATCTGTAAAGTCAGCCCCCAATGTAGTGTTCCGCAGGGTGCTGCGTGATTGGCTTACCTCCAATCCTTTATACTTAATAGAGTGGGATTATGAGCTCGACTTTACTAGCCTAAAATTATAAGGTCTAGCGTGAGTAGAATACTAGGTGTAAGTATGCAAATATATTCAAATAAGTATTTTATTTGATTGTATATTGTACTGTATACTGTATTATCTATGAACAACCGTATGTTCCTAAAGGACGACATCCACCATATGTGAATATGATTATAAAATGAATAAAGTATATTATTATTTAATCAGAGTTCTGCAAAAATATAGTTAATGTTTTAATACACATACAACAGTTTCAAAACTATGTATACATTGATTGTTTCACAAATTGGAACTCTACATTGATATTTTATTACTGTATGATCATTTAACTGGCAGGGAGGAAAGTTTCTGACTTATTTGTGTTGATATTTGACCAAACGCACAGGGTCCAATTGTTTTTCATTTTATCGATCGTGTATATTTATTCTATCGTGACTCTGTATCAATGACCATAATTCATGCAATACAAAATTATGCTCCAAATCAAAGTTTTGGTGAAAGCCTCTTTGTCCATTAATGCAATTCATCTTCTTCTAATTTCCGTACCATTTAAACCTTTTTGGTCCAAAACACCCTTCCGAAATTATCTCTTTTACCGGCTCTAGTTTCTGTCATCTTATTGTCATGTTCAACTTAGCCTTTCTCATTCTGGAAAAACAACATAACCTTCCTTGTGTATATTTTTCTTCACAGGCCATAAATATCAGACTAACCTTTCAACGGAATCAAGCCAAGTGAACAATGCCTACGCTAACTGAAAAACTAGAGCTTCATCATCAGCAAAACTTACTAAATATAGGGATTCCCCACCGATTTAAATTTATACATCTAGTTCTAATCCCATTAACGCCTCTTTGATCATTTTCTCTACACATATGTATAACCAAAAAACCAGTAATTAACAAGAAGTTTGGTTGGGTAGGGGTGATGGTAGGGTTCAACCAGTATTAAGCCCGACGGCATGTAAAATTCACACATCAGGGTATGGCGGCCAGTTCCTTCCCCTGTGCTGGTTATGGTTTCCCAGGAAGATCTGGTACCCAAATAATCACATAGCTTGGGTGGTGCTGCAGGATCCTTGCCTGGGAATCGAGCAAGGTGAGTGGGCATTGAGGGGTTGTGGGGAGCAGATTTCATAAGCAGACATGTTTTACATGGGGGATGGCTGCAGGAAGGGGAAATAAGAGGAAATTTGTCTGAGGGGCGCTAAAGGACTTATGATTTTATTTTTATTAAAATAAAATTATACTAATAACTAAAGTGCGTTGTAATGACATAATAATTACGTGTAAACCAAAACCCTTCGTCTATGTAAGACACCACCAATGATAATGGTCACCCCATGCCATACTCCTTCTTCCTAACACTGCCCATCCGGACTCCTTCCGTCCGTCCCCCCTCACAACTGGTTTCTCTGGTGGCTTTTGATGCTCTCAATCGTTGACATTTTTCCTTGTTAGGAAGTACCCCACTCCCCCTCCTCCTTAACCATAATTTTCCATACAGCCTACTGATACATCTTTACTCTCTGCGCTCTGAATGCTTCCAAATTCCATTTACTTCGCCATCTTCCCTGTTTTATCTTTTTTCAATCGGATGCTAACCAATTACGTCCTTTGTAGGCATTTGCTCCTACGAAAACGTGCTAATAAAACATGCATGCTTGCATTAATTAGACTGGATTAATAACTCATCTAAATAGGTAAATGAACAAGAAACGCATATCAAAATTAAATTAATAATATTAGGAATACGACATTTTGAGCCGCGGCGCACATTTTGAACACATTGCCATCTATCCCCGAAAAATTCAACTTTGTAGTAATCCCAATTGTATCACGACGCCCTCTTTGGGGAAGAAAACGGACTCGTAGGTCTCGGACACGGGAGTTGGCTTCCGGCATTTGCTCACGTGTTCTCATCTGTCATTCTACAATTGCAAGTCGGAGTGAGCAGTTCATCGGAGGCCTTCCCTTCCGGCGTTGTGTTTCGTGAGTACTCAATTTACTTCTCGCATATTTAGATTTTATGTTAACTAGCCAATCATTAGCATATTTGGTTGAATTATTTCCATTCATAGTAAATAGCGGTCTTTCATTCGAACTTTACGCGTCGGGATAACGTTTCCTCTTTAGTCCAAATTCCTTTCAAAATAAGAATTAACTGTAAACGTGTAACTGTATTTGTTGGAGTAAACATGAATTGCCGCATTAAAATAATAAATTATGCAAGATATTTCATTGTTCCATCGCACTGGTACTGTTTCCATAGACTAAGTCGACACGTTTTGTTATAATGTGTTGTTATGCAGTTTTCGTTAAAGTTCCTTGCTACAGTTTCAAAGGATTCCTATTATTAACGAAATTCCAGTTTATCCGTTGAAGATCTTTTGACCAAGTTGAATATCGGACAACTTGTGGATTAATAGGAAATGGTGTTCTTTTAAACACCACGTGTCGGCATCCATTTTCCTCTGCAGTCGGTTCTTCTTCTTAACTTAGTTATAACTGAAAACGTGTAGCTTTATATTTGAATGGATAACATTGCTTTGCCATATCAATACAATTTATGCTGTTCGAAATTTTAGTATTTCATCGTACTCAAAATTTTGTATGATTCATGGAATACACGTGGCTTTCTCGTCCGGTGTGGTAGTTTTCGTAAAAGTTCTTCATTACGGATTCCAATGATTCCTGTAATTATTCAAATTGCATGGTGTAAATGTTGTTATTTCCCTGGCTTCATTTTGCTATCTACTACTTGATATTTTCCCACTGATTTTAAATTTGGTAAATTTATTAACCTGCCCATTCGTTTGCTCGTTGTTAGTGAACCCAGTGTTTACTGTCTTATTTTAGGACAGCATTTACGGAGCCTATTTTCATTCTTCGTCGCGACTTGCTTCAATAGGAATGCACCATGCACATGCACCTATAAGAATATCTAGCACATATATCTAGTATGCTTTAACCCCGTGTTGGTAATTTATCTATTTGTTCTAGTGTTTTGTGGATATGAGTGGATATTGATTGTTTTATCCTGGTAATTCTATTTTTAAATATTCTCGTGGTCCGTTCAGATTTGCCTCGCTTTGTTTGTATATTTTAGGCTTGTCTTTTTAAATTTGACGAACTTAGTTCATAACTCGGCGAGGATAGCGTTATGTTCACTGCGTCCATCTATTATTTCAATGTTAGAAATGATTTCGGGCTTAAAAGAATTCACAAATATATCTAGAATGCTTGGGCCCCGTGTGAGTAATTTGACAATTTGTTCTCAAGGGTGTTTTGTTAATATATGAAGAAGTTATCGGCATGAGTCATGGTTTTTGGCAGATTGTCCTACGCATTACACGTCCCAGTCAATTGACTGTAATTTGTGACACCAGTCTTTATTATAATACTGTTCTATATCTGCTGCTGAAAGTGGATATTCGTTCGTTGAGCTTGTGCAGGACGTCCCTGTTAGAATCTGGGGGTCTATTAATTGAACAAACGAATAGGCTTCCGTCGTTTCTTACTGTAATGATTTCTGATTGTTCGGGGAAAAAATGAGTATTTGTTTCTCTCTGTGCTTAAATCTATCTCCCTTATTTTGTGTGGTCTGATCTACCTTTATAATTCCTTTAGTGTCATCGTTAAACTCGTTTGTTCTGAATCTTTCTATAATTCTAGGCTTTGCTTGTTCTCTCCTTTAAGTAAATCAATTTCTATTAAGCAATACGTATATTTGAATGAGTAATGGTCGCGATTCAGCGGCTTGAGATACCATTTTAAATATACACTTTTATTATTTTAAGCTGAACGACATGGTACACTACGTCGTCATGTGAACTTGAAAAATCAGGCAAAGGCCTAGTTTTTTCCCAACTTCCCATCTTTCTCTCAATGCGAATCATGAAGAGTAGATTTGAGAGCTTCATAACAAGAGAAATAAGCATCGAAAGATATTTTCTTATTTAGCTGTAGCTCGATAAAAACCAAGTATGATACAGTTCACACAGTGTAATGTCTGCAATAGGTCCTCTAAGAAGTGCCCTCTTAAAACCTCACTTACTCTCAGCGTAAATAATTGAAAGGACTAACTTTGTA
Organism: Hetaerina americana; assembly: GCF_022747635.1. Lineage (NCBI taxonomy): Eukaryota > Metazoa > Arthropoda > Insecta > Odonata > Calopterygidae > Hetaerina > Hetaerina americana. Next base: position 257,355 of record NW_027286348.1, read on the forward strand.
GTTCCAAACGAGCTTTTTGAAGCCCTTATATGAAAGGGCTGCAAATGTAGAGAGCTCACCTGATGATGAAGTTTTACTTTGAAACCCGGGTCGTGGGAATAAATCGCTCCTGTGGAACTACAAAGTTAGTCCTTTCATTTATTTATAATAAATCGGTTCCATAAAGTTACGCCAGAAACCATCAATTACTCTCAGTGGTTAAAACAACTGATTAAACTTAATATAAATTATATTAGTGAATATATTCCAAATTGCAATAATCACTTTTACGCTAATGATTTGAAAATGTATCACCAGTTTCACATTATCAACCTCTATAGAATTGTTGATGAATTGAAATTAAATTTTGCTTTTTGTTGCTATGGGGTTCACAAAATTTACTAAGAATATACCCAACTGAAGGAGGCGCAATTCCTGTGTGTCGCAGGCATCTATGTATCCCATCAATTTCATTCGGGATATTTCTTGCCGGTTAAGTATTTATGCAAATATTTCTTTCCATCGGCTCCATATATGACATGATCTCTAAGTAAACCTACATTCCCGCACCATGGCACGGAAATCTATGGCCCTAAGTCGATATCTGTGTGCATTTTATGTCCATATGTGTTTGCATGTCTATATGTGCAGTGTGTGTATGTATTAATGATTATAATGGCCTTAATACTACGTGTATGATGATGGGTGGAATGGAGAAGGTACCATTTGGTCTCAATTTCGCCCCAATGAAGACCCCAATCGGTATAATTATCTGTGCCCACTTGTCTGGCAGAGTGCATTGGGCTTTCGAGGGCGGGAGATTAATCAGTGTCCCCGTGTTACTGGGAATTGGATGTGTCATGCTCTTCCCATCTTTATATGAGATGGGTGAAAGATTAACCTCCAAGGAAAGAGATATCCGAAATGGCTGCCATCAGTTGTAATAGGCATTAAATCAATTTAAATTTCCCCTTTTCTGATCTCAATTACAGAGGTTGTCAGGAGTGGAGAACTTGGTTTCCTAGTGCTTCGAGCAGAAATTGAAATTTGTATTTTTCTGGAAGAATTTTTCAAATTGGATCGCCATTCAAGACAATCATTTACCAATTGCAGGAATATTGGTAAGTAGAAATGTATCCAATTGTGTCCAATATCATAATGTTTATTGAGAAAGTTTATTTGCTAAATGGATTAACCACTTTCCCGAAAGGATTTTAATTTTTTCTGCACCTAAATTGTTATTTTATTATTCTATTTGATTGATTTGTTAATGTAAATGAAAGACGTGGCTTGGTCCGATGTCTGAAAAAAGTTATATTATAATACTGATTCCCCGTTTGCTTTACAATGGGGTAATTAGTTAGGTGCTGATGTGCCCTATCTCCTCCACCCATTGTATTAATATACTCGGCACTGACTTTTCACTTCCTTAGCATGATATCCCTTTTTTCAATCCAACAAGTTCTTCATTATGTACCATAGAGAGTACAGTAACAGGCTTTTTGTCTTGCCATGTTATCACTGTAACTTTACCTCTCTGGAAGGCGGTGAATTATCCCAATTTCAATTTCTTTTTCTATGATATCACCCGATACTTCCTTCCGTGTAACTCTCAATGTCCCATAGGTGTCGGTTCCTTTGGCAAAGCAATAAATCAGCCAGCTCAGGGGAGGTGTAATGATTGTCTTTATTCGTGCAATAATGATTACCTAGTAGAGGTTTCATTAGTGTTAGCACAATGAAGTATGTTATAAGAGCATTTGTATATTCCACATTAAACTCTGACCCTTTTCCAGTTTGAATAATAAATGGCCATATATATCCAGACTTAGACTCGCAACGCATAAATGCATCTATCCCAAACCTAGCTCTTTTTAAGGATGGACACCTTAGGAGAGAATATTTGCTTCAATTTGTAAAGAAAGGAATTCCTCTTTCAATAAGCAAAAATGATATTTTAACCCTCTTAGTGGGGCGGCTATATATATATATCGGCTCTTGAGTAGGCTATTGTTTAAATCGCTGTAACTCATGGTTTTTTCTTGAATAATTTATGGTTTTTGTGCTGTCGATAGGGTGAATTCAATACAATTATATGACACATTTTTTAATTTTTTATTGGCAATTTTAAATGCTTTTCAAAAAGTATAATTCTTACTATAATTTTACGTTCAGTTTTGTACATGGAGGGAAGCTCAGCCTAATTGTCTGCCAGTTTTTTATGCTAAGTGGTCTTTCCACTATGAAGAACCACTTAAAGGCTACTAATCTGTGTTCATCTGTAATCTCTTGAATGTGTAATGGTGTGGTGGTGTTGATATATACCTGCTTATTCAGACTTTGTTGATATGATGGAAATGAGAGCACTGCTTTGTAATCATTTTGGTTTCTCTTGCCATCCATCTTATCTAATCATGAGAAGAAATCAAGAAATGGTTAGGCCACTAATAATAAATTTGAATAATAGTTACATGGGAGGGATTGATACATCTGATATGATGGTGCATACCGTAAAGTATTAGAGGAAAGTTGTCTTTTGTGTAATTGCTCGTATGGTTCTCAATTCCTATATAATATACAAAGAAAATAATCCCATTAGAAAAATGACAAGACTTCAATATACATCATGTATCATAGTCTCTTGAGCAGGAATGGCTCGGAAAGGCAGATTGACTCATCTCCTAGTGCACATGGATCAAGAGCTGAACTGCAGCAACTACTGGGGAGAAAAGAAAAAAATTGTGTGCTTTGTAGTGGAAAACATGGCCAAAAGAGAAAAAGGGCCCGTGCATAAAGTGCGAGAAAGGTGTGCACAGCATTTGTTTGATTAACCATAGATGCTAGATGAACTGCCCGATGAAAAGGGGAATAGTCCCAATTTTTAACTCTGTTAGATCACACTTTTCAACAAAATCGAACTATGCACAGGCTGACAAAAAAATTTCTAACTCACTGGTTTTTCTTTATTTATTTATAATATTTTCCAACTGTCTTTTTGATTCTTTCTTTTATTTAAATATGGTAGTTTTATTTAAAAATGTTTAAAAAAATATTAGTATTGTCTAAAAATCGAAATATTATTGCTAAAAAAATATTCGTCAAATTTATAATCCTGTAATAATTACATTTATTTTCAGATGATGCAAATGTATAACATCAGTTTTAACTACAATATTTTATTTTAAAGTAAAAAAAACATGGATATCAAAACAAATAACTTCATGTTTTTTTTCCTAAGGTGATACATTTTCTTAAATTACCCTTGGCACTTCTCACTAAGAATCACCCCTGGCATCCCCACCGCACTAAGAGGGTTAATTAGACCTAAACAATCTGCAAAAATCTAATGTCATAGTATTGCCATCTATGAGTACTAGCAAGTGTTTTGATATATCTGGGTTCTACTTATTGTTTGTAATATCCACCTTCTTTCTTACGTCAATTGCAGTGAATGAGAAGATAGTCAACGGAGAATGCTACCTTGATCAAAAAGTTCCCGGAATAATCACCGTGTGGCGCTCCCATCGTTCCGATTTGAGTTCTGTTTTTTTGTTAAATTGGTACATCTGTTGTTGATATTCCCTTTAAATCTTAGTGTCATAACTTGACATTTGCAAAAGTTACGTAGCCAAGAGTACATCTATCTCTGTGTGTGTTGGCGATTTTTTACAATTGCAGAAATGGATTTAAATTTGCAACAACGAACTTGTATTAAATTTTGCGTAAAAAACGGATTTAGTGGCGCACGGACGTTGGAAATGTTGGAAAAGTGTTTCGGCAACGATTCCCTAAAAAAAACGGTCGTTTACCAGTGGCGCGAGCGGTTCAGAAGTGGTCGTGAGTTAATCGAAGATGATGAACGCAGTGGCAGGCCATCGACATCGAAAGTCGGTGAAAAAATTGATAAAGTAAAAGAAATGTTGGTCAATAACCGCAAATTAACCATCAGAGAAATAGCGGAGGACTTGAACATTGCCTATGGATCCGCCCAAGACATTGTGCTTAATGATTTGGGTTTCCGTCGTGTAGCAGCAAAGTTGGTGCCAAAATACCTCAATTTCATGCAAAAAAGAGACCGTGTTGACTTCGCAAAAGACATGATTTGCGAGGCTGAATCCGATCCCACATTCATCAAAAGGATCATTACTGGAGACGAGACGTGGGTTTATGAGTACGACACGCAATCCAGACATCAGGCAAGTGAATGGCGTTCACCAAATGAGCCGAGACCAAAAAAACCATGTCGTTTTCAGTCAAAAAAGAAGGCAATGCTAACGGTTTTCATGGATTACAACGGTGTAGTGCATCATGAATTTTTGCCAGAAGGCGAGACAGTAGACAAAGAGTATTATTTGGGCGTTATGACACGTTTGCGTGAAGTAATTCGCCGAAAGAGACCAGAAATGTGGGCAGAAAACTCTTGGATTTTGCACCATGATAACGCACCGTCGCACAGTGCTATCATTATTCGTAATTTTTTGACGAAAAATGCAACAAATACCATCCAACAGCCACCGAATTCACCTGATTTGGCTCCCTGTGACTTCTTTCTGTTCAATCGAGTTAAAAAACCATTACGGGGAACGCGTTTTAGCAGCCGAGAGGAAGTAATGGAAAAATCGCAGGAAGCACTGATGGACATACCGAAAACCGAATATAAAAAATGTTTCGAGGATTGGATCAAGCGCTGGCATAAGTGTGTTGCAGTCGATGGGGATTACCTTGAAGGGGACAATTTGGATTTAGATGAATAAACTTGTATTTTTAATTTTCTGAATAAATTCCGGGAACTTTTTGATCAAGGTAGTACCTTCCACCTCAAATCCACGCACCTGTGCACCTCCAATCAATTGAACGCCTTTCCTCCGCTTCACGCTTCAGCACCAATGGCAGCACACCAAGCAGACGACTCTCTCTCCATAGAAGAGCGACTGTTCTCTTCGTTATTCATTGGCTCACTATTGTCGGAGTGCGAGGGATTGTTGGGGGAAGTGGAGGACGTGGACGCGAGGGGCGTGCGGGGATGGACGGCGCTCCACGTGGCAGTCCGGGCGGGGAAGGATGATTGGGTGGAGAGACTGCTGGGGATGGGAGCGGACCCCAGGCTGAGGGACGCAGAGGGTGATGATGTACTGCAGGTAGCCGAAGAGATGAGCACCAACAGGACTGAAGACGCCAACTTGAGTGCTAGAATGAAGATACTGATGCTGGTGCGAGTGGTGCACCAAAACAACAGTGCTCGTGGACTATCAGTTCCAATGGCTCCATGTAGCTGTAACACTCCAAGTGAGGTTCCATTACTCCAAAGTGAAAGGTCAGGTCAGTTTACCGCTTTGAAGGAACTGATTCTTGGTGTGTCTAGGGAAATTGGATCCCTGAAAGGGACTGTTGTGGAGTGTAAACGGGAATTGGAAGCGAGGGACTCACTCTTGATTGCTTTGGAGTCTGGAGTGACCTCTCTCGTTGAGAAGACCGCTTCTCTGGATGCGGTGGCGCGTGGGTGTGGGGCGAGGGAGGGTGTGGCCGGGGCAGCGTTGGCAGTGATTGAAAGGGAGAGGGATTGCATCGATGCTATGATGCGCATCAAGACCATCTTGAATGCAGTCGACGCGAATGCAGACAACGCAAATGAGTCCTGTGTTCGGCGTATTTATCAAAGGGTCCAATCGGAGGGTCACCTTACGGCTGCCATTTTGAGGTTCATTGTTAAGCAGTCTGGGGTCTCCGTTCACATCGACTGCTCCTCTAAAACAATAGAGAGGATGAAGGGAAGGGTGATTAATTACGATGGAGAGGAGAAGCACGGAAGTTTCTTTGGCTCATTTGCAGATTATTCGGAAATGAGGGTGTTCGTTGGGGGATGGTATATAAGGCATGATGTGGAATGGTTAAGGAAATGTGGTGCTGCTATTCTTATTTCTGCTCTGTGTCAGTTGGCCGTGCACCTTGCCTTCAAGAACGGAGGGCGATTGTACGCAGAGAGTGACACTCTCACTTAAAGAGGCTTTAGAGAACAAAACTCTGAGGGCAAAGGAGATATATTTGACATCCATAATCCCTAAATTGTTGGTCAAATATCGATCGAATTCCCCACAGATATCCGAACTTTGCCGTGGACTCCCTCTCCTCTTTGAATATTTGGAGGGTCATGTGATGGTGACTCTCGAGTCAACAGTGCCTTCTCTTTGATCTCGTTCCTAATTAGCTTCCTCTGAAAATGTATATTTTCCGCTTTTCCACCTAGATTGTCCAATCAATGAGTTAAATGTTGCACAGAATATTATAATTAAATGCAATTAAATTATTTTTTCTGTTTTTGAACCAATAGTTTGGAGGAATGAAATGTAGGACTAAATGAAGATCTTTTTAAGTTAGATTGATGATTATCTCCTTAATATTGTGGTAAAAATAAAATAAATCCCCATCATTGGTGAATTAAACGTTAATTTCATATGGTTAAAATATGTCTGTGTTGAATGTGGAAACTCCATGGCTTGACCTTATACTGACCATGTCAATTTTTACCATTTGTAAGTTTCCCTTTGGATTCATTGAAATGGAGACATATTTAATTATTTGACGTTGATTTGTGAAATCTGTGCTCATATAGTTTCCCTGCCTAGTCCTGTATTGAAACAAATTCATTTGCATACTTTGTTTTGGCCAAGATGTTCCTATTGTTTTAAGATGGAAGAACATCCCCATCCTCTTTATTCATGTCTCAATTGCCCCTTTAGCACAATATTCCTGCGTATCAGATGTATGCCTTTGCAAATAAATCCTTATTTCATGTTTCCAATTAGATTCCTTTGAAATATTTCCCTAACCATAATGTACCAATATAATGTGTGTACAGGCTTTAATGCATGCTCTTAACTCACTGTAATATTTGATGAAATATTAAATGAATGAATATAGATATTATCAACCTTCCATAGAGCATAGGTGCAATTGGTTAAAATAATTTGACACACTGAAATTCTTTCATTGAAATGCAATGATTGTGTGGATGGCTGAATAAAGTAACTGTCGGGACATCTGCCACAGTGTCTTGGGAATTATTATCTTCTGTTAACGTTAATTTGGATATTATTGCCAATGGCTTCACCTCTGCTCCGGCAATGAATATGATATTTATTTAATGATACTTAAAAAGCATAACTTGTGTTCCCAAAGGAGTAATTCTGTATTATCAGCATTAATATGATTAAAGTACTCGTATCTGAATATATAACAGTAGATGATGGCTAAATAAAGTACACAGGTTGAAAGCAATGTATGCTTAGGGGAAATATCAAGTTTGTGTTTGAGGACAGTGTTTTACTTAAAATGGTTTTATTCATTGTACCAATATTATTGTCCAATGCATGGTTTTACTTATTGAAAAATGTAACAGTTCCTTGAAATGATAAACGAATGTATTTGATTTTTATTATTATAAATATTCCATGGCACACTGAAGATGCAATTCCTTACATTGCTCCACTCTGAATGGAATGGAGCATTGAATGAATGTTGAAATCACTTCTCAAATACTTGTCATCTTGAAGAGGAAGCAATTCACATTCTAAGGAGTTTTTTGACAAACTTATATCTTTGTACATGTAGTCTTACTGTTCTTTTCCCATGGAGAATAAATAAAAAACTTTTGTTTTGAAACCAATTATTTTGTTGTGATTTCTTTTGTATAAATATTAGTTTATTAAAGATTTAAATGGAAGCGTTCTCCTAGAAAAGAGAGAAGGGAAATGCTGTTACCATATTCTTCATTAAACAAGAGAATAGAAGACTGCTATGAATGTACGCAAATGGAAGTGCGAAGAATGTACAAATCTGATCTCTTCATCTTGATTATGTATTACTCTACGTAAATGGTTCACTCTTCATTGCAGTGATTTATTAATTATAATTGAGCTTATCATTGAAAGCAGTGATGCCCTTGTACGTTAAATTAATACACCATAATAATTAATAATCCTGGTGTCCAAAAAGCCTCTTTCCATAAAATCATAACTCTTTGAAAGTGATTAATTAACGTTATTTTTCAAATGTCAATTTCAATCTTTGTTTTATCACATTTTATTGATATTTTAGTCCATTCCTTTGGAGGGCTGTTTGCATTTATTCTTGAGATAACATTGAGGTGAGGTTTGCTTATCATTAAATCCTTCACGCAACTGATGATAATCACTTTGTTTAATTGAAAATGAATTTTTCTTTGAAAATAATTTGATGAAGACAATTTGAATATTTCTTTTGATGTTCCTTAACCTTGGTACATTTATAATCTTTGGTATGTGGTAGCTTGCTTTCACAGCAGCACTGTCTTTGTTGGATACAAAGATTATACTTTGTATCAACCGCTAGACTACGTGACAATGGAATGTAAAAAAGATGGTGAAATTCAGAGAGGGCTCGCTGTTTGCTCAAGTGATTCAGTTGACAGTTCTGACAACTCTTTAAGCATTGTTACAATGTGAAATTATTAACGGTGAGAAACGTTTTCCATTCCAAGGGATGGAGCTTCTATTTCATGGACTTGATATGGTAGCTGATGGCATTTAAATGCATTTTCTTTATTTTTAGAGGAATACCTTTCGAGAGAGATGATCCCACGGGTCAATACAAGGAATGAAAGAGCTGTAATTTCATGGGAAGCATCACTGTCAGCTATTGTAGACTGAGGAATTGTATGCAGTGCAGAATGTATTTTATAAAAGAAAACCCTTGAAGAAGAATTGAGTGGAATAAATTATGCTGCAATGGTGATGAACTCAATTTGAAACTCTTGTGAGGTCACTTGTGGAACGTCTTGTGAAGGCAATGCACACCATGTCAGTTGTCTGCTGGCTTTAATCAAGTGTGTGTGGCAGATATTTGATTGAGAATGGACATTCAAGAATATTTAAATCAAATACTATAGCTGGGTTTATATTTTTTGATCAAAGTTGAAGTATTTAAGAAAGCCAATACACTTCATGCTTGTTTTATTCTCCAAACAATAGTTTCAAAGAATTTAATCATCTCTTTAATATTGCTGTTTAGTGATAATTTTGATGATAATGAGATAATAGCTTGAATAATCCCCCTAACATTTCTATTTATAATCTTGCTCCATCATGATTCCATCACCATCTATAATAAAAGGTAATATCTCTCTCTTTAAGGTAAGTGAGAAGGTTTTCTTTGAACAGCATTGCATGTGAACTTGAATTTTTTTGAAGTATACGCCTCGTGACAAGAGGAATAAGTGGTCAAAAGATGTTTTAGGACCAATGAGGACAAATTTTGAAACATTCCATTGAATAAATAAACTGTATGTATACATATAAATGGTAAATTTTGAAAGTAATGCAAATCATTTCATTGTGACGCAAAATATCCATGGCAGCGTTGTATTACTGGTCTGGAAATGTGGTTAGGGGTCTACCCTTTCAACTCATGCTGGTCGTAAGCTTGCTCTGAGATGTCAAACAGGGTGCCTTTAATGCGTGGCGTACCTGATTCCACAAGTGTATCATTGATGATAAGGGGGGGAAGAGTGTTTTAAGCATATGTACAAGTACGAAGATCAATACTTTTATTTTTCCCAGAGAATGCACATTAATTTTATGTTATAATGTGCACATATATGTAAACCATAAACACAGTAGTTATCAACCAAAAGTTCGGTGCATAAATAAATTTCAATAAATTGCATAAAATGACAATAAGCTGTACAATGTTTAACTCTTTAATTGGTCAATCATGGTGGAAAAGCTGAAAACGTACATTTTCACAGTACTTGAGTTTATAAACCAAAGTGCAAAGAAATTAATGAGTAAATTAATCATTGAAGAGCAATAGGGAATGGGAGCGAAGAGAAGGCACTGTTGACTTGAGAGTCGCCATTACATGACCCTCGTAATATTCAAAGAGTAGGGGATATAAAATGCGATTTTCAGAGGTCACACTAGAATTCGATCCAAATTGGGTGATAAAATAAGGGATTAGGGATATCAAATATATCTCCTTTGCCCTTGAAGTTTTCTTTTTTAATGCTTCACACACTAAAACATCTCTCCTCCGTTTTCCCTTTGACTGACGAAGTACTTTCTTGAAACGCCGTTTGTTGAGAGTGTCACTCTCTACATAGGGTCGCCCTCCATTCTTGAAGGCAATGTGCACGGCCAACTGACACAGAGCAGAAATAAGAATAGCAGCGCCCCTTATCACTGGCCATTCTACATCATCCCTTATATACCATCCCTCAACGTACACCCTCATTTCTCAATAATCTGCAAATGATTGAAATAAACTTCCGTCCTCCTCCTCTACGTCGTGATTATTCACCCTTCCCTTCATCCTCTCTATTGTTTTAGAGGAGCAGTCGATGTGAACGGAGACCCCACACTGCTTCAGAATGAATCTCAAAATGGCAGCCGTCAGGGGACTCTCCGATTGGAGCCTTCCATAAATACACCGAGTATAAAACTTCTTATCTTCGTCTGCATCCATGACGGTCGTGATGCCCATCATCGCCTCGACACAATCCCGCTCCCCTTCATCGATTCGCTTCTTTTCAGGGACTGCCCATGCTGCCCCTGCCATGCCCTCCCTCGTCCCCCTTCCACGAACCCCCCCCCACTCCGGAGAGGCACTCTTCACAATGAGAGATGTCACTCCGGACTCCAAAGCAACAATAGTCTTTTTCAGGGAACCAATTTCCTTCCGTCAGTCATCAGTGGGCGTCATCAGTGGTGCTGGCGCTCATCACTTCGGCTACCTGAAGCACGTCATCACCCTCTGCGTCCCTCAGCCTGGGGTCCGCTCCCATCCCCAGCAGTCTCTCCACCCAATCGTCCTTCCCCGCACCGACTGCCACGTGGAGTGCCGTCTGTCCCCGCACGCCCCTCGCGTCCACGTCCACCACCTCACCCAACAATCCCTCGCACTCCGACAATTGGGATCCAATGAATAATGCAGAGAACAGTCGCTCTTCTATGGAGACAGAGTCGTTGGCTTGGTGCGCTTCCATTGGTGCAGTAGTGTGAAGCGGAGGAAAGGCGTTCAATTCATTGGAGGTGCACAGGTGCGTGGATTTGAAGAGGAAGATATTCTCCGTTGACTCTATCTTCTCATTCACTGCAATTGATTTAGGAAAGGAGGTGGATATTAAACTAAATAGTTATAGTTAAAAGAACTAAAAACTTCACCAACTCTCAAACTTTCACATTTGAAGTCATTCCCAGGAAATATTCTGGACAGATGCTTCACCATGTCTTCAGGCGTTGCATTGGACTGGACACGACCAACGTAGAAGAGAGTCTTGCGAGGAACTCCCACAAAATTGCACGTAACAGCAGGCTGCTTAGAACTCCCAAAAACCGTATTACGTTTGCGTTTGTTTCTCTTGTAATTCACCTTTTGAAAACCTTCCTCGTCAGTAACGATGGATTTAAAACTCATGGTGTTAAATTTTGCGTTTACATTTTTAGGGCACAAATCGGAGTTGTCACTATTGAGGCCTAATTGCTCGTTGACTTCAGGTTTCAATTCCGTAGAAAACGTTACAGCTTCCTTTGCAATTGGCTGCAAGGTAGTACTTTCCGTGGATCCGGTAGATTGGAGAGCTAGTAACTCCATTTTCAAATTTTCAATGTCGGCCGCCATATTGTAAATATTGGGCTTATTTACACGGCATAAAAAAAACTTCCAGTAAATGTCGTGGCAGTCCGAGAGAGCTTCTAATGTTATATCACTTAAGCCGGAGCATTTATGGTGATATACACACGAGCAAATATCGCAACTAACGACCATATCACGTACTTCGAGTCGTGTTTTACAAGAGCCACATCGTTGTACGGCCAAGTTGACGCCATCTTGCGTATGAGTTTGCTGCAATTGATTGCATTTGCTGCAATTGACGTAAGAAAGAAGCTGGATATTACAAAGCATAAGTAGAACCCAGATATAACCAATTACTTGCTAGTACTCATAGATGAGAATACAAGTTTAAGGATTTGTTAGGCCAAAGTTACTGTATGAAGAAACGAATTCTAACATGTCCATAATTTTATGAGTCACCGTATTATTTTCTTGCTCTGTATTGCTATCAAAACAAGTTCTTTTTCCAAATCAACTTGTAACTTAAAAACATATGATACTATGTGGATGTAAGTGGTTTGACATATCAATATCATGAATGATGATAGATATTGTGGTTGTAGCGTAGTAACGAGGTGCGATTTTAGCAATTCCTTTGTTTTTTTGCGGCGTATATTTAGTATGTTTGAACACTGAGATTTAAACATGTTGTTGTATATATTTCACTTTCATTCGCATTCGTCGTTTGAGTACAATCGGAGAAGTATTGTATGAAACAAAACGTTCATGTTTGGAATAAATCCACGAAAGGACATACAACTATATATATGTATATCAGTTGGACATACATATATATAGTTGGACAAATTTATATTTTCCAAAGAAGTGATTTGGTATAACCTGGGTTAATATTGATTGAGAGGTACAAAATCTGGTTTTTTAAACAAGTATGATGGTCAATTAAAGTACGCTCGTTGTATGCTGAGAATGCTTAAGCCTAATGCTTGGGTTTAAGTGTAATATGATGTGGTATCAATTTCCAATTATGTCAATTACAGTTTGTGCCAATATGATGTGCCCAATGGTTTTAATGTATTACTTCACTTTTTGAAAAATGTAATAGTTCATGAAATATTAAATGACTGTATATAACTATTATAAACCTTCCACGGTACGCTGAAGATGCAATTACTTAAACTGTTCCACTCTGAATGGAATGGAGCATTGAATGTTGAAATCACTTCTCAAATACTTGTCACCTTGAAGAGGAAAGTGTGTACATTTTGCTGAGGGGTTGGAGCTTTGGACTACTGACCAGGGGGTCCCGGGTTTTTTATTCCCAGGCAAGGCACTCTGGGCACCTGCAGGTCCACCCAAGCTATGTGATTATTTGGGTACCAGATCTTCCTGGGAAACCATAACCGGCACAGGGAAGGGAACTGGCCCCCATACCCTGATGTGTGAATTTTACATGCCGTCGGGCTTAATACTGGGTAAACCTTCCATCACCCATACCAAACCGAACTTTGGGTTGATTTCTGTTTTTATGGTTATATGATTGCATTGAAAGGTTAGTCTGATATTTATAACCTGTGAAGGAAGGTATACACAGGGAAGGTTATGTTGTTTTTCCAGAATGAGAAAGGCTAAGTGAAACATGACAATAAGATGACAGAAACTAGAGCCGGTAAAATAGATTATTTCGGAAGGGTGTTTTGGAACAAAAAGTTGTACATGGTACGGTCATTAGATGAAGATTAATTGCATTATTAGACAAAGAGGCTTTCACGCGGAGGAGGGAATTGGTGAGAGGGGAGTTTATTAAGGATGGAAAGGCACGTAATTTTGTATTAAATGAAATATGGTCATTGATGCAGAGTCACGACAGAATTAATTAGCAAAACCTTTGAATTATTTATGGTTCCAGAATGCAGAGAGTGTATTTATTGTTTTAGGAATACATTAAAGGCATCATCAACCATTTGAATAGCTAAAGTTCACTTTACCAAACCAATGTCAACATAATGTACATGAATCTTGGTGTTTTTCCAGGTTAAACTAGCTCGAGAGAAATGAAAAACTGTTGGACCCTGTGCGTTTGGTCAAATTTCAACACAAATAAGTCAGAAACTTTCGTCCCTGCCAGTTAAATGATCATACAGTAATAAAATATCAATGTGGTGTTCCAATGTGTAAAACAACCCATGTATACATAGGTTTGAAATTGATTTATATGTATTAAAACATTAACTATATTTCGGCAGTGCTCTGATTAAATGAAGACCACTACGAATGCAATACCATATTCCTTCGTATAGGATGCATGCCTTCACAATGACATCCGTATTTCTCGTTTTCCATTAGATTCCTTTGAAATATTTTGCTGCAGTATAAACTACTATTTGCTACTATATTTATGCCTACGTGTATATAATACTAATAATATTGCTAGGGTCCACCTGAAACTTACCTTTAGCAGTGAAGTACCGGTAGCAATTGTAATTTACAAGTGTGTGTGGTATTTTTAACATGCAAAGAGTTTCTTTAAGATTGGTGGTGGGACATTTGGAACAGAATTGTGAGGCCCTTATAAGTTTAACCATAGTGAAAAATTGATTTTATATTATCTGTGGTCATTGGGTTGAGCAGATGTGAATTAAAAATTTGCAATGAAGCTGAAAAATGTAAAAATTCATATACTTTCGGCTCGATGTTACAGTGTCCAAAACAACATGCCACTACTTTCTTGTCCCTCTAGCATTTTGCGGGCATTGAAAGGCCAGAAATCATTGAAACAACAGTTCAATCATGAGATATGGGGATGTTCATGTGTCAGAAATGTGTTGATTGGTAATCCAAACAGAGTTTGTCCCTTTTTTGCATTTCGGTGAACATTTCAAGTAATTCTGGAGGCTGTGGTTGTTCACTTCTCTTATTTTTAGTGTTAAGAATAGTTTATTTCAATATTTTACTGATAGGTTTATGTTTTATTCTCATAAGGGTTGATTGTTCAGGGAATGTATTCTGATTGCATCAGCTGTCGTTTATAAAAATCTATAAACACAGTAATAAAACCATAGGTAAGGTTTGGTAGGTGAGGGTTTAGTGTTCGCTCAATACCAATCCCTGAACTGTGTAAGAAATTCACAAATTACTATTAATTAAGGGATCAAGCTCCTTTCCCTATGGTTTCCTAAGAAAGTGATAACTGGGGAAATGAGGAGCCAACTAGGTCTCGAGCTGCTCTCTAGAGACTTGGATACAATCTCCGATTGGTGCAATGAATGAGGATTCATGCTTAACACAGATAAATGCGAAGTTTTGAGATTTTGGAACCTAGGAATTGGCGAAGAGGTCATTAACTGTGAAATAGAGGGCTCAGTACTAACTATAGCCAATCAAGTTAAATATTTAGAGTTAGTTCTAAGATAACGCCTTTCACAGGGAGCACATATCAGGACAATGTACAGATCTGCTTATGAATAATCTCGGTTTCATTTAACAAGTGGTGGGGGAAATGTAAGGAAAAATATAAAGAGAGGTGTTATTCTGCTCTAGTTAGACCTTATTTTTAATTAGCTGCGAGTATTTGGGATCCTTGTTGAGGAAATATGGCTAGAATGAGATCACAGGAAGTCCAGTGCAAATCCACCTGATTTGTCAGAGAAGTCGTTATATTAAGAAGATGTGTGTGACAGGTCTCTTAGGGGATTTAGTCTGGGAGCCACTTGAGATAGGAGGCGCCACGCTGCTTAGGTAGATCAGACCACAAGGATTAAATAAGGTTTACAGATTTAAATATTCATTCTTCCCCCTTAACAATCAGGAATCATAATAGCAGTAAAAACCCAAAGTCACTCTAGAAATATTAAATACATTCGATTTCATAGCAGTTTTCCAATCTCTTGTGCAATTACCAATGCGATATAAGCATTCAACATCTCTCTTTTGTGGAGATGCCTTGGTTTAAAGAAACAAGTTATTTATTTATTTCACATTTGGAAAAAACAATAAAAAAATACATGTACGAAGCTATTTGTTTGTCAAACAGTTCCTTAGAATAAGCATTGCTTCCTCTTCAAGATGACAAGTATTAGAGAAGTGATTTCAACATTCAATGCCGTATACCATTCAGAGTGGAACAATTTAAGTAATTGCATCTTCAGTGTGCCATGGAATATTTATAACAATAAAAATCAAATACATTAATTTAATATTTCATGAACTATTATATTTTTCAGAAAGTAAAATCATGCATTAAAACCATTACACACATTATATTGGTACTATTGACAGCAAGAAATTAAGTAATACACAGTAATTTACACAAACAAACTGTAATTTATATTTAAACTTCGCTTTGATCCTCCAAATGCAATTTTCATTTACGAGATACACAAATGGACTTGCAATGAATTCGCAAATTTCTTGTATACAATACACTCAATATTTAGAGTAATTATATGATATACTCTACAGATTCAGGTGAGTTGTAGCTGAGGTTCGTCGTTATGTTATCAACAAATTTGCACTTTCCCACAGATGTAACCTGCCTCCATCCCTTCCCGCTTCATCCTTCTTTATTCTTCCCACTGTCAGGGCACCAGCTATCTGCCACCGTCCTCTCTTAATAATGACCACAAGTGCTTATCTTCCCCACCCCCTTCCTCTCTTTGCCTCTCCATTTCTTTAGTTACTCTGATACTTTGGGTTTTCCATATTTCCCCTCTTAGTCCCCGCCCACCTTACCTTCTTATTCCTTCCCCCACCTTCCTCAAACAGAACTATAAATAGGATGTATTAAGCATATCAAATTTTCTATTGTACCTGAAGATGGTTCTATGAACTGAAATTCTTTGTACATTACAAATAAATCCGTGGAAAAGTGCAAAATTTGATTTTGAAGGAAATATTTAATCCACTACTTCTTTGGCAAGTCTTAAATTTCCCAACAAAGAAGAAATTCAAAAGTAGAAATTGCGATTAACGTCATGACTATCATTACCAATAAAAAATAAAAGGGATTTTAAATTACATATTAAACAATTTCATTTAATTTCCCAAGGCATTTGGTTCAAAAATTAACAAAACAATTTTGAATTCATTCATGCCGACACGATAAAACAAAAGAGAAGAGGCATGCATGTATGATGGCAAAAAATCCAAATGTTAATAATAATAATTGCATTAAATGACAATATTCGATGCAACATTTAACTCGTTGATTAGACAATCTTGGTGGAAGGCAGAAAAGATACATTTTCAGAGTCCTTGAGTCAAAAAACCAAAGTACAAAGAAATTAATGCAGAAATTCACCATGGAAGGTAATTAGGAACGAGATCAAAGGGAAGGCACTGTTGACTCGAGAGTCGCCATCACATGGCCCTCCAAATATTCAAAGGACACCTTTGTAGTTCCACACGAGCTCGTGGCATGGCTATCATAATAAATATATATGAAGATGGGGGGAATGGAGAAGGTACCGTTTGGTCTTTTAGCCCCAATAAACACCCTCTTTCTGACTATTGCTTTCTCTGCCCACTTGTCTGGCAGAGTTCATGGGGCGAACAATGGCAGGAAATGAGGTCATTGTGTCCACATGTTACTGGGAATTGGATGAGTCATGCTCTTTCCGTCTTTCAGTGAGATGGGTGAAAGATAAACCTCCAAAGAAAGAGATATCCAAAATGGCCACCATCAGTTGCATATAGTTGCATTAGGCATTAAATCAATTCAATTTTCTCCATTTCTGATCTTAATTACAGAGTTTGCCAGCGGTGGAGAACTTGGTTTGCTAGTGATCCGGAAATTGAACTTTATATTTTTCTGGAAAAAGTTTTCAAATTGGATTGCCATTTGAGAGAATCATTTACCAATTGCAGCAATATTGGTAAGTAGAAATGTATCCAATTATTCCAACATCATAATGTTTATTGAATCTGCTAAACGTATTAACCACTTGCCGCGTGAGATTTTATTTTTTTCTGCACAAAAAATGTCATGTTTTTCTATTTGTTCATTTCATTGTTATGTTTATAAAGAGAAAAGACAGTGTTGCAGAAAATTTTTATGACATACTTTTTATAAAAATTGAACATTTTGCCATGAGTAATTTTACAATAATTCCTGTAAGTATTTCACTGTGTGCTTTATTTTGATACAAGCTGCTGCACAGAGTCCAGCATCGCATGCTTGGCAATAGAACCTTGTTCTTCTCCTGATCTTATTGCCACTTCGATCCCTTTTGGCTCAACAAATTGCACACTGCCTACAAGGCTTTTCCTTCTTCTCCGTAGGTGGAATATATTCGGAGAAGTGCCTCTCAGTTAGGCGTCTAGGATTTTGTTCTACTGAAGGCCTTCCACCCTCACATGACGTATCATGTGTGTGGTACCTCTCAATTATATCTTCCACTAATGTCATTCTTAAGTCTAGGTTATTCTTTATTCCACCATTCTTCCGATACAAGACGAAAGCATTTTCCAGTTCCAACTAGTGAAATTAAAATTTTTTATTTCGAAACAAGGTTAGGTAGTTAGGTGCTGATCTGCCCTATCTCCTCCATCCATTGAATTAATATGCTCAGCACTGATTTTAGGCTTCCTTAGCACAATATCTCTTTATTTAAATCCAACTAGTTTTTCATTATGTACTGTAGAGAGTACAGTAACAGCCTTTTTGTCTTGCCATTTCATCACCATAACTCTACCTCTCTCAAAGGCGGTGAATTCTTCCAATTTCAACTTCTTTTTCTTTGATATCATCCCGCACTTCCTTCCTTGTAACTCCTAATGTCCCATAGGTGTCGGTTCCTTTGGCAACCAATAAATCAGCCAGCTCTGAGGAGGTGTATTGATCTGTAGACAGGCAATAACCTTTACCTAGTAGAGGTTTCATTAGTGCTTGCACAATCTGGGATATTACAGGAAGATTTGTGTATTCAACATTAAACTCTGACCCTTTTCCAGTTTGAATAATAAATGACCATATATATCCAGACTTAGACTTGCAAGGCATAAATGTATTTACCCCAAATCTAGCTCTTTTGAGGGGAACATTCTGAATCCATGGTAGCCTATCCTTCTACAGCGTGAGACTTTCATCATTAGAAATGTCCCTCTCAGGTGTCCACAAATTTGAGAACTTTTTGCTGAGGTATTTAAGTACGGGCCAAATTTCATTTAGCTTGAGGCAAGGATGTGTATCTATAGCAAAGGTATTATTGTCTGCAAAATGCAGATGGCGGCTGATGAGTACAAATATATGGTATGACATAATATTTAAAGAGAATGAAGTAAGAATGGTCAGCATCTTTCATCTACATCTACATAATACCCCGCAAGCCGCCGCAAGGGTGTGTGGTGGGGGGTGTTAGGTCACCAACTGTAAAAAGGAACATTACCACATGTAAAACAACAACGTGAAAATTACACCCACATTTGAGCTTCTATGTCGCCGTCTTTCGATATATCTTCCGCTCTCATCTTGGGTTTGGATTATCTTGACAATAAATTAGGTAGCACGCTCCCCGCTTTATATAAGGTTTCCACTCAAGGATATTTCTCAAAGTGCTTTCGGAAAATGCAGCATTAACTGCGAGGAAGCCGGCTCTACTTTACTCTCTCGCTCCACCGCGGTTCAAACAATGCTCTGCTAATATACATTCGGTTGAAATGGAGAGATTAATTAATACTAACTTGCTCCTTTCAACGAGGGCAACATGAAGACGGCTACATTCCATGCGCCATGATCGCAAATAAAGCACATCCAACTAATTACCTCATTTGCCTCCCTGTTGATACTTACTGTAATTCGTACTAATAGTACTACATGGAAAGGACTGAAAAAAACGTTTGAAAGCATATGTTAAATGTATCGCTGACACAAGTGGTACGTAGTCTTTCCAGTAATTAAACCTCAGGTAATACAATGTATCAGAAAAATAATGAGCTTGTTGAACTCTTGTCGCCCGTATTTATGCTGGCGTTGTTGCCAGTGCGGGCAGTATATCCGGATTCGAGGATTCGGAAGTAAGAAATGAAATTGGACTTTTTAAAATTTTTCCTTCATATTATTAAAAGTATTTTTGGGGAGGACGAGCAAATTTGACCAAAACCATTCTTCAAATGGTTTGCTTATGATTCCTTGGAAGTATGATTTAAAGCAAAAAACACTCTAATTTCATTCGTATTGACAGGCTGACTGTCTTTACACCTTGAAACGTAGGTTATTGTCAACAAATGCCTGGAAGTGTTGTAGAATTTCAGCAGTGTCTTCAATGTCGAAATAAAAAGCAAGAGGTTCAGTGAAAGGAATCTTGGAGGTGGTGGTCTGGGACGTTGATGGGAATCAATAGGACGCAAGCAATTGGGCAGATACATCTTCATCATAATCAGAAAGTATGACGGTATCTTATTTCTTTCAAATCATATATGGAAATGCTCTCGGAATTCCTAGTTTTGGAATTAGACATGATAACAGGAAACCCTCCCTCTTTGTAAAAATAATAATAAGCACATTTCTATGCCTAAAAATCTCTTTAGGATGAAGTATTAGAAAAATTAATTGATAACATTTTATAAACATTCTAATATCCTTCCTTATCTTGTGATAAGAAAGAAAGAGAATTCTATATTGAAATAAATTACGGTGAAAGCCCAGCCCAATATCTTCATTTTCGAAAACAGAGTAAGAAAGATGACCACTCACACCAAAACATTGCCGTCCTAATCTAAATAATATATTATAAAAGAATAAATAACATACTAAAAGTTTCCCACTGCTGTCACTGGTGTGCTGTATGCTAGAGGTGTCTGAAGAGTAAGCTGGGAACTTCTTGGAGAAAGCATTCATTGAAACACGTGTACATCAGAATCGGAGTGAAGGAATTTTGATGTCCGTGGCACACTTGGGCAATTCAATTTTGGGTGAAAGTCGTTTCCTGAGTCGGACACGGGCATGTCAGTCAAGTGGTCAAGGATGCTCGTGTCAACTGTGATGTAATGATGTTTTTCTTAATTGAGTGTACTCTCAGAGTGGGATGTATTCCACCAAGATGTTTCCTGTTTCAGTAGTAGTTTGGTGTAGATACTTGTTAGCTGTGATAGTTTATTATTTAACATATATTGTCAGGCCCACCAATTAGAGGATTTAAAAGATTTGAAGTTGATGTTTCTCAGTTTTTAGTTTAATCTATCCATATTCATGTACTACGAGGGTCATCCGGAAAGTAGTACCCGTTCGTGAAATAAAGACACAAAAGTAAATATTAACAAACATAAAAAATTTTATTTGAAAGAGGATACTTTAAACTACTTCTCAACATAATCTCCAAGCAAATTAAGGCATTCGTCATAACGTGTGACAAGTTTCTGTATTCCTGCTGCATAGTCCTTCGCCGCCAGCTCATTGAGATACAGGGTCACTCCTTCTTTAAGTTCTTCATCGCTGTCAAATCTTTTTCCTGCCAAAAAGTCTTTAAGCTTTGTAAAGAGATGAAAATCTGAAGGGGCCAAGTCCGGGCTATACGGTGGATGGTCGAAAGTTTCCCATTTGAATTGCTGCAAAAGTTTTTGTGTTATCCCAGCTGCATGAGGCCTGGCATTGTCATGAACGAGAATGACACCAGTAGACAATAGATCTCGCCGCCGATTTTGTATTGCCCGCCGTAATTTCTTTAATGTTTCACAATAAGCATTGGCATTAATAGTGTCTCCACGGGCCATAAAATCAATAAGCAATACACCTCGTCGATCCCAGAAAATGGTTGCCATGAGTTTCCTGGTGGACAGAACTGTCTTGAATTTTTTTGGTTTGTTTGGTGAATGAGCATGATGCCACTCCATTGACTGTCGTTTACTCTCAGGTGATGCATAACAAACCCATGTTTCGTCACCAGTAATTATGCGAGTCAAGAAAGAGTCTCCTTCATCAGAATAACGTCCCAAAAACGTCAGTGCTGCAGCCATACGCTTGGTTTTGTGCTCATCTGTAAGCTTGCGAGGGACCCATCTTGCACAAATTTTTGCATAATGCAGATGGTGTGTAACAATTTCATGAACAATTGTTCGAGAAACATTGGGAAAATGCTCACAGATGTCATCAATTGTGACGCGCCGATCGTTCCTCACGAATTCGTCAACTGAGCTCACCAGTTGGTCTGTAATGACAGACGGTCTCCCCGAACGCTCATCGTCGTGTGTGTTCCCCCTCCCCATGTTGAAGTTGCGACACCACCGCCGAACAGACGACTCGTCCATTACATTGTCTCCATACACCTCCTTTAATTGGCGATGAATATCACATGGGCGAACGTTTCTTGCATTGAGGAATTTAATCACTGCCCTCACTTCGCAACTGGCGGCGTTCTCAATTTTTTTAAACATTGTAAACAATCACAGAAACAACACAGGCAATGCTAGCGTCACGCAACTTGGCTCAGAGAAGGCAGACAAGCCACTGAAGCTATCTGACCTCGTCCAGCGGCTACTCGCGTCGTCAGCACTTCATGTGGCACGAACGGGTACTACTTTCCGGATGACCCTCGTATAATGCAAATAATACCGACCCACAAATGTTTATGTAATTTCTCCGTAAAGTTGGGTTAAATGTAGATTTCATTTGAAATAAAATCTTCATTCTGATGCAGGTCGCATTGAAAAAATGTCTCCATCAACACGAATTATTATCAGTTGTAATGTTTGTTAGTTTGATGGTGGTCTATTTTGAAAGAAATTGATTCCCAGAGTTGAATCTTGAATAAAGAAATATTTATTTAAGACAGCATTTTCAAAAGATTTTTGATAAAGTTGTTTATAAAATGTGTTAATCAAAGGTAATGTTATGCATATTACTTGTTTAAATGTAGAATTATGTACTTATTAATGTAAATTTGGTATTCTATTTAAAAATAAAATGAGAGCATTTGCACATAATGCAATTCCACTCTGTCAAAGAAAACCAAAGCCATTTGATTTTTTAGAAAGGATGGCAATCTTTGGAGAGGATATTTGCTTCAATTTGTCAAGAGAGGAATTCATTTCTGCAATAAGCTAAATTGACATTTTCATTTGACCTAACTTATCAACAAAAATCGAATTGCATTGTATTCTCATCTATGAGTACTAGCAAGTAATTGGTTATATCTGGGTTCTACTTATGCTTTGTAATATCCACCTTCTTTCTTACATCAATTGCAGCAAATGAGAAGAAAGTCAACGGAGAATATCTTCCTCCACAAATCCAGGCATCTGTGCACCTCCAATCAATTGAAACTCTATCCTCCGCTTCACGCCACAGCACCAATGGAAGCGCACCAAGCGGCCGACTCTCTCTCCACAGAGGAGCGAGTGTTCTTTGCCTTATTCAACCACTCCCCCTTGTCGGAGTACGAGGGATTGTTGGGGGAAGTGGAGGACGTGCACGCAAGGGGCGTGCGGGGACGGACGGCGCTCCACGTGGCAGTCCGGGCGGGGAAGGACGATTGGGTGGAGAGACTGCTGGGGATGGGAGCGGACCCCAGGCTGAGGGACGCAGAGGGTGATGATGTGCTGTGGGTAGCCGAAGTGATGAGCACCAGCAGCACTGAAGACGCCAACTTGAGTGCTAGAATGAAGATCATTATGCTGGTGCAAGTGGTGCACCAAGACAACACTGCACGAACTCCATTTCAATCAGTTCCAATGGCTCCATGTAGCTGCAACACTCCAAGTGAGGTTCCGTCACTTATAAGTGAAATGTCAGGTCAGATTACCGTTTTGAAAGAACTGATGCTTGGTGTGTCGAGGGAAATTGGATCCCTGAAGGAGACTGTTGTGAACCTGGAGAGAGAATTGAAGTCAAGGGACACTTTGTTGATTGCTTTGGAGTCTGGAGTGACCTCTCTCGTTGACAAGAGTACCTCTCAGGAGGGAGTGGTGAGTGGGTGTTGGGCGAGGGAGTGTGTGGATGGGGCAGCGTTGGCAGTAATTGAAAGGGAGAGGGATTGCATCGAGGCTATGATGGGCATCACGACCATCTTGGAGTCAGACCATGAAAAGGAGTCCTTTGTATGGTGTATTTATCAAAGGGTCCAATCGGAGAGTCCCCTGACGGCTGTCATTATGAGATTCATTGTGAAGCAGTCTGGGGTCTCCGTTCACGTCGACTGTTCCTCTTTTACAATAGGGAGGATGAAGGGAAGGGTGATGGATCACGATGGAGTGGAGAAGGATGGATGTTCATTTGGCTCATATGCAGATTATTCAGAAATGAGGGCGTACGTTGGGGCAGTAAGTAATTAGGGAGAGAAATTGGGTTCTACTAATCTTCTTGGTGCTTTGTGTCAGTTGGCCGTGTACATTGCCTTCAAGAACGGAGGGCGACCATACGCAGAGAGTGACACTCTCAACAGACGGCGTTTTGAGGTAGTACTTCGGCAGGCAGAGAAAGTGAAGAACTTGGACGGAGATGGATATATTTTGGTTAGTAAGGCATTATGGAAGGAAACTCTGAGGGCAAAGGAGATATATTTGATATCCATAATCCCTGAATTGTTGGTCATATATGGATCGAATTCTCCAGAGATATCCAAACTTCGCCGTGGACTTTCTCTCCTCTTTGAATATTCGGAGGGTCATGTGATGGCGACTCTCGAGTCAACAGTGGCTTCTCTTTGCTCTCGTTCCTGATTAGCTTCCTCTGAAAATGTATCTTTTCCGCTTTTCCAACAAGATTGTCTAATCAACGAGTTAAATGTTGCACAGAATATAGTCATTTTATGCAATTATTATCATTAACATTTGGATTTTTTGCCATCATACATGTATGCCTCTTCTCTTCTACATCTACATCTACATAATACCCCGCAAGCCGCCGCAAGGGCGTGTGGCGGGGGGTGTTAGGTCACCAACCGTAAAAACGAAAAATACCACATGCAAAAAACAACACGGAAAATTACACCCCAGCAGCGCACACACTCATGCAAAACTCCCTCCATCCAATACTCATGCAAACACATACACCGCAAAACAAC
The DNA here is from genome assembly GCF_022747635.1 of Hetaerina americana. Classification (NCBI taxonomy): domain Eukaryota; kingdom Metazoa; phylum Arthropoda; class Insecta; order Odonata; family Calopterygidae; genus Hetaerina; species Hetaerina americana. Next base: position 281,933 of record NW_027286348.1, read on the forward strand.
AAAAAACTGCACCCCAGGATACAGCACGAAAGCCATCCTAAAACACGCAAGCCAGGACACAACAAGCAAGAATGTGAAACATCACTACCACATGAAAATGCACCACAAAACACTCAACCCCCCAAAGAGACAGTAAAAGGAAGGGAATTCGACCCAACGTTGCAGGTAGCAGGAATTTCCCCCCGCCGGGAGGGAAGAGGGACTGAAAGGGAAACTTAAAAACAGATGAACAGAACACGAATGATATCATGCGGAAAGAATGGGTTATTATAACAAAACACATAAGGTTAGTGGAGGAGCATGCATTTAAGTAGAACTAATTATTTTTTAGACACTGAGGGTGCAAGTGGAATTTTTACTATCTACAATCCTACAGTTGCTATCCCGTATTGTCCGTGGGAAGAAGGAGTCCTTGAGTCGGCTAGTCCTGGCATCTATTTCCCGAATTTTATATGCATGATCCAAGCGACCAATGTATGTAGGAGTACGAATAATCTGCGAGACCTCGGTGCTGAAACATGCGGATCTGAATTTATTTACTTATGTGTTTACTCTTGTGTTTTATTGTGTCAATTTGAGGGAATTCAAAATTGTTTTGCTAATTTTTGAACTAAAAACTATGAGAAATTAAATAAAATTGTTTAATATGTAATTTAGAATTCCTTTTATTTCTTATTATTAATGATCGTCTTCATGTCAATCGCAATTTATAGTTCTGAATTTGTTCTCTGTTGGGAAATGTAAGACTTGCGATAGTACGAATTTGGGAATTTCTTACACAGTGAAGGGATTGGTATTGAGTGAACACTAAACCCTCACCTACCAAACCCTACCTACGGTTTTATTACTGTGTTTATAGATTTTTATAAACGACAGCTGATGCAGTCAGAATACATTCCCTGAACAATCAACCCTTATGAGAATAAAACATAAACCTATCAGTAAAATATTGAAATAAACTATTCTTAACGCTAAAAATAATAGAAGTGAACGACCACAGCCTCCAGAACGACTTGAAATGTTCACCAATATGCAAAAAAATGGACAAACTCAGTTTCAATTACCAATCAACACATTTCTAACACATGAACATCCTCATATCTCATGATTGAACTGTTGTTTCAATGATTTCTGGCCTTTAACACCTGCCAAATGCTAGAGGGACGAGAAAATAGTGGCATGTTTTTTTTGACACTGTAACATCCAGCCGAAAGTATATGAATTTTTACATTATTTTCACTTGGTTGCAAATGTTAACTTCACATTTCAACACAAGAACAATAGATAATCTAAAATCAATTTTTCACTATGGTTATAGCTGTAAGGGTTTAACAATTCTGTTCTAAATATCCCACCACCCTTAAAGAAACTCTTTAAATGTTAAAAATACCAAACACACACACACAGGCACATTGCAATTTCTACCGGTACTTCACTACTGAAGGTAAGTTTCAGGTGGACCCTAGCAGTATTATTGGTATTATATACACGTACGTATATATACAGTAGCAAATATTAGTTTATATTATATACTGCAGCAAGATATTTCAAGGGAATCTAATTGGAAACGAGAAAAAAGGATGTCATTGTGAAGGCATACATCCTATACAAAGGAATAATAAGGTATTACATTTGTTGGGTTCATCATGGTTTTCTGCCAACAATCTCCATATGAATCCCAATAAAACTCAGCATCTTCTATGTACTCTAAAATTGTGCTACACTGGATACTGTCCCTGTGAAACTGCTGGGATTTTATTCAGACTAGAAGTTAAGTTGGAGTACTAATATTCTATACATTAGGAAGAAACTTGCACAAGCCTTATTTCTGCTCAGGAAATTGAAATTATATGTTAGTAAGGATTACTTAATTAATGCCTACTATGCATTCTTTCACTCACATATTACTTATGGCATTAGACTTTGGGGGCATTCATCTGGTATTAAGCTAATTTTTGTGATGCAGAGAAAGGCAGTCCGTACCTTATCTAATTCATGTCCAGGTGAACACTGTAGACCTCTCTTTTTAAATTTATAAATTATGACTGTATACCATTTATATAAATACGAGTAGCTACTCCACTAGGGCTGACGTTCACAGCAATAACACCATAGAAAGTCTAATGTGCATTTTCCATACTGTAGGCTAGAGAGGACTTACAAAGTTGAAGGTCTACCTATCAAATTGTTTAATATGCTTCCAAAATCTGTAAAGTCAGCCCCCAATGTAGTGTTCCGCAGGGTGCTGCGTGATTGGCTTACCTCCAATCCTTTATACTTAATAGAGTGGGATTATGAGCTCGACTTTACTAGCCTAAAATTATAAGGTCTAGCGTGAGTAGAATACTAGGTGTAAGTATGCAAATATATTCAAATAAGTATTTTATTTGATTGTATATTGTACTGTATACTGTATTATCTATGAACAACCGTATGTTCCTAAAGGACGACATCCACCATATGTGAATATGATTATAAAATGAATAAAGTATATTATTATTTAATCAGAGTTCTGCAAAAATATAGTTAATGTTTTAATACACATACAACAGTTTCAAAACTATGTATACATTGATTGTTTCACAAATTGGAACTCTACATTGATATTTTATTACTGTATGATCATTTAACTGGCAGGGAGGAAAGTTTCTGACTTATTTGTGTTGATATTTGACCAAACGCACAGGGTCCAATTGTTTTTCATTTTATCGATCGTGTATATTTATTCTATCGTGACTCTGTATCAATGACCATAATTCATGCAATACAAAATTATGCTCCAAATCAAAGTTTTGGTGAAAGCCTCTTTGTCCATTAATGCAATTCATCTTCTTCTAATTTCCGTACCATTTAAACCTTTTTGGTCCAAAACACCCTTCCGAAATTATCTCTTTTACCGGCTCTAGTTTCTGTCATCTTATTGTCATGTTCAACTTAGCCTTTCTCATTCTGGAAAAACAACATAACCTTCCTTGTGTATATTTTTCTTCACAGGCCATAAATATCAGACTAACCTTTCAACGGAATCAAGCCAAGTGAACAATGCCTACGCTAACTGAAAAACTAGAGCTTCATCATCAGCAAAACTTACTAAATATAGGGATTCCCCACCGATTTAAATTTATACATCTAGTTCTAATCCCATTAACGCCTCTTTGATCATTTTCTCTACACATATGTATAACCAAAAAACCAGTAATTAACAAGAAGTTTGGTTGGGTAGGGGTGATGGTAGGGTTCAACCAGTATTAAGCCCGACGGCATGTAAAATTCACACATCAGGGTATGGCGGCCAGTTCCTTCCCCTGTGCTGGTTATGGTTTCCCAGGAAGATCTGGTACCCAAATAATCACATAGCTTGGGTGGTGCTGCAGGATCCTTGCCTGGGAATCGAGCAAGGTGAGTGGGCATTGAGGGGTTGTGGGGAGCAGATTTCATAAGCAGACATGTTTTACATGGGGGATGGCTGCAGGAAGGGGAAATAAGAGGAAATTTGTCTGAGGGGCGCTAAAGGACTTATGATTTTATTTTTATTAAAATAAAATTATACTAATAACTAAAGTGCGATGTAATGACATAATAATTACGTGTAAACCAAAACCCTTCGTCTATGTAAGACACCACCAATGATAATGGTCACCCCATGCCATACTCCTTCTTCCTAACACTGCCCATCCGGACTCCTTCCGTCCGTCCCCCCTCACAACTGGTTTCTCTGGTGGCTTTTGATGCTCTCAATCGTTGACATTTTTCCTTGTTAGGAAGTACCCCACTCCCCCTCCTCCTTAACCATAATTTTCCATACAGCCTACTGATACATCTTTACTCTCTGCGCTCTGAATGCTTCCAAATTCCATTTACTTCGCCATCTTCCCTGTTTTATCTTTTTTCAATCGGATGCTAACCAATTACGTCCTTTGTAGGCATTTGCTCCTACGAAAATGTGCTAATAAAACATGCATGCTTGCATTAATTAGACTGGATTAATAACTCATCTAAATAGGTAAATGAACAAGAAACGCATATCAAAATTAAATTAATAATATTAGGAATACGACATTTTGAGCCGCGGCGCACATTTTGAACACATTGCCATCTATCCCCGAAAAATTCAACTTTGTAGTAATCCCAATTGTATCACGACGCCCTCTTTGGGGAAGAAAACGGACTCGTAGGTCTCGGACACGGGAGTTGGCTTCCGGCATTTGCTCACGTGTTCTCATCTGTCATTCTACAATTGCAAGTCGGAGTGAGCAGTTCATCGGAGGCCTTCCCTTCCGGCGTTGTGTTTCGTGAGTACTCAATTTACTTCTCGCATATTTAGATTTTATGTTAACTAGCCAATCATTAGCATATTTGGTTGAATTATTTCCATTCATAGTAAATAGCGGTCTTTCATTCGAACTTTACGCGTCGGGATAACGTTTCCTCTTTAGTCCAAATTCCTTTCAAAATAAGAATTAACTGTAAACGTGTAACTGTATTTGTTGGAGTAAACATGAATTGCCGCATTAAAATAATAAATTATGCAAGATATTTCATTGTTCCATCGCACTGGTACTGTTTCCATAGACTAATTCGACACGTTTTGTTATAATGTGATGTTATGCAGTTTTCGTTAAAGTTCCTTGCTACAGTTTCAAAGGATTCCTATTATTAACGAAATTCCAGTGTATCCGTTGAAGATCTTTTGACCAAGTTGAATATCGGACAACTTGTGGATTAATAGGAAATGGTGTTCTTTTAAACACCACGTGTCGGCATCCATTTTCCTCTGCAGTCGGTTCTTCTTCTTAACTTAGTTAAAACTGAAAACGTGTAGCTTTATATTTGAATGGATAACATTGCTTTGCCATATCAATACAATTTATGCTGTTCGAAATTTTAGTATTTCATCGTACTCAAAATTTTGTATGATTCATGGAATACACGTGGCTTTCTCGTCCGGTGTGGTAGTTTTCGTAAAAGTTCTTCATTACGGATTCCAATGATTCCTGTAATTATTCAAATTGCATGGTGTAAATGTTGTTATTTCCCTGGCTTCATTTTGCTATCTACTACTTGATATTTTCCCACTGATTTTAAATTTGGTAAATTTATTAACCTGCCCATTCGTTTGCTCGTTGTTAGTGAACCCAGTGTTTACTGTCTTATTTTAGGACAGCATTTACGGAGCCTATTTTCATTCTTCGTCGCGACTTGCTTCAATAGGAATGCACCATGCACATGCACCTATATTATTATTATTATTATTACTTTTTATTTGCCCAGAGATCACAATACAAAAATACCAGGTGGGTGAAGTATGTACATGATATAAGGCACGTCAATGAGGAGCAAAGACACAGGCTCAGTTAAGATACATAAAAGAATAGATGCTCATAGTTACATAAGTGTTTGGTACAAACCCATGAACATCGGCTGTAACATGCACATACAATATCAAATTCAGAAAAATCATTGATCACAAACATGAATCAGACCATTACCATTGCTAGAAACTAAAAGTATGAACTTACTGGTCGGGAATATTGTTGAGATATTCATTACCGAGTAAAACATATTGCGTTGTAGATATCTTTTTAGTTTATGCCTGAATACGGCAGTTCCCTGTGTATCCTTGATACTTTTGGGTAGTTTGTTAAATAATCTGATGCCCATTTCATTGGGTCCTAATTTCAATGCTTTAGTTCTTATATTCCCATAATGGAAGTCATTCCTGCCTCTGGTGTAATGATGATGATAGGCAGAGTTAAGAGAATAGTTGCCGATGTTATTTTTTATATATAGAATTAAAAACATAATGTAGATGCATGGGAGAGGTAGCAAATTTAATTCATGGAAAATAGGCCTTGATGGAGCATTGTAAGGTTTCCTGGCGATGATTCTAATAGCTTTCTTTTGCATTTTAAAGATGGTTTGAGAAATAGCAGCTGATCCCCATAATATTATACTGTAGGTTATATTTGAGTAAATTTCCCCATAGTACAAATTGAGTAGTACAGTTTTACTTGTAGTTTCATACAGGTGTCTTAATAAGTAGCAAGTTGAACTGAGCTTGTGTTGGAGGGCTTTTACATGAGTATCCCAAGAAATATTTGCACATAGAGAAATACCTAGAAATTTGCATTCTGTCACACGCTCAATTGATAGGTCATTGATTTTTACCAGCAGATCATCTGATATGTTCTTATTGTGTGTAAAGTTTACTATTTTACTTTTATTTACATTCAAGTCTAGAAGGTTGTCTGTACACCACTTGTTTATAGCAAGTGTGACAGACTTAGCTTTTTCCACAAGGCTGGGATATGTTTGTGTTGATATTATTATATTAGTGTCGTCAGCGTACAACACTGGTATTATTCCATCATTATTTGGTAAGCAGTTAGGTAGGTCATTGATGTAAATCAGAAAGAGGAGTGGCCCAAGGGTTGAGCCTTGTGGAACACCTTTGTTAACTTGGTATGCTTCGGATGAATATTTTGACCCATCAACTGATAACACTACTTTTTGAGTGCGATTATGAATAAAGGACTTCAACCAGTTTAAAGGACTTCCTCTAATTCCTATTCTATTGAGTTTAATTAGTAGTCTATTGTGGTTTACATTATCAAAAGCCTTTGACAAGTCAAAAAACATTCCAAGAGTTTTGCGTTTAGCATCTAATGAATTAAGTATGCTGTCGATAGCCTGACATATGGCAGTTGTGGTAGACCTTTCCGATCTAAATCCATGCTGAGAATTAGAAAGTAGGAAGTTTTTTTCGAGATAAGATGCTATTTGCATATACATGGCTTTTTCGAATATTTTAGCAAATGTATTTTGGACGGCTATTGGTCTGTAGTTATTCAAATCATTTACACAGCCATGGTTTTTATAAATGGGCACTACTTTTGATTCTTTTAATTGGGATGGGAAAATCCCTTGTATCAAAGATTCATTAATTAAAAATAAAAGGGGTGCTTTTATGGCTTCAAAACAATGATGAACAACTTTACCAGGAATTTCATCTGGGCCAGTACTGGATTTGTTTCTGAGTGTGAATATCTAGCACATATATCTAGTATGCTTTAACCCCGTGTTGGTAATTTATCTATTTGTTCTAGTGTTTTGTGGATATGAGTGGATATTGATTGTTTTATCCTGGTAATTCTATTTTTAAATATTCTCGTGGTCCGTTCAGATTTGCCTCGCTTTGTTTGTATATTTTCTACATCTACATCTACATCTACTCAATACCCCGCAAGGGCGTGTGGCGGGGGGTGCTAGGACACCACCCATAATTTAGAAAAGAAAAATAATAAAAAAAAAAATCGCATGCAATAACGACAAAATCATATATAAAAAAACATGGCATACATTCATGCATGAACACTTACACCCAGCCCCCCTTCCAACCCTCAAACTACCAACTAACATACACATGCACCTGAAAGTATACCTAACATCTCTATAGTGTTTAATTTTGTTCCGACTAGTAAATTCAACGTTTTTAATATTTCTAAAGTGACTTCGGTTTCTTGCTATTATGATTACTGATTGTTCGGGGAAAGAATGAGTATTTGTACCTATCTGTCTTAGAATCTATCTCCCTTAGTTTATCTTTGTGGTCTGATCTACCTAAGTAGTGTGGGGCCATTATAATTCCTTCAGTGTCATATTTAAACTCATTTGTTCTGAACCTTTCTAAAAGTCTAAGCCTCGCTTGTTCTCTCCGCACTTCAAGTGGTTCCCAGCCTAAATCCCCTAAGAGACCTGTCACACTTGTGTTTTTATCATAACAATTTTTAACGAATCTAGCGGATTTTCTCTGGACTTTATCTAATTCTTTTTGCCAAATTTTCTCCCACGGATCCCAAATACTTGCGGCATATTCCAAATGAGGTCTAACTAGAGCAAAATAACACCTCTCTTTAACTTTTTCATTACATTTCCCCACCACCCGTTTTATGAAGCCAAGTTTCTTTAAAGCTGATCCGCATATTGTCCTGATATGTGCTCCCCATGAAAGGCGTGGTGTTAGAACAACCCCCAAATATTTAACTTGATTTGCCGTAGTCAATACTGAACCCTCTATTTTGTAGTGTATATCCTGTTCCTCGCTTCCTTTATTCCAAAATTTCAAAACTGCACATTTATCTATATTAAGTGTTAATCCCCATTTATTGCACCATCCCGAGATATTGTCTAAGTCTCTAGAGAGTAGCTCGCGATCTAGTTGGCTCCTTATTTCCCTGTATATCACCGTGTCGTCAGCAAATAACCTTAGATTGCTACTAACGTGTGTGCTTAAGTCATTTATGTATATTAAGAACAGAAGAGGCCCTATTAAACTTCCCTGGGGGACGCCCGAAGTAACATCTCTCTCCGTTGAGCACAACCCATCTATGACTACTATTTGTTTGCGGTTTGACAAGAAGTCCCTAATCCAATTAATTATTTTCTCATTGATCCCATAGTATTTAAGTTTGTGTAACAATTTATTGTGTGGGACTTTGTCGAAGGCTTTTTTGAAATCCAGGAATACTGCATCGACTTGGGTGTTGTTTTCTCCCGATCTAAGTATATCGTGAATGAAGAGACCAAGTTGTGTTTCGCAAGATCTGCTTTTCCTAAATCCGTGCTGGTTGTGGATTAGTATTTTCCTACTATCAAGAAATTTCATAATGTTAGTGACAATAACGTGTTCCAATATTTTACAAGAGATCGATGTTAAAGAAATGGGTCGGTAATTGGTTGGTTTATCCCTATCGCCGCCTTTATAGATGGGAGTTATATGGGCTAGCTTCCAGTCGCGAGGCACTGAGCCTTCTTCTATCGATTTTAGAAAAACAATATGTAAAAATGGGGCAATGTCGTCAGCTAATTCCTTTAATATTCTAGCAGGTATTTCTTCCGGACCAGGTGCCTTGTGTGCTTTGATACTACGGAGCAGATGTACTATTCCCTGCTTGGTCAGTGTAAGATCGCTCATGTGTTCCCCGGGTGGGTGTGGAGGATCGTTTGGTGCGTTTGTGTTTTTGTTGTAGACGCTCTGGAAAAAATGGTTTAAAATATTTGCCTTTTTCACGCTATCTGTAATGATTTCTCCATTTTCCGTCTTCAAAGAGTGAACAGTGGGACGTTTACCCTGTATTTCCCTAACATAGGACCAGAATGACTTTGGATTTTCCTCAAGATATTCGCTTAGCATTTTAGATTTAAAAGAGGATTTAGGATAGATTTTAGGCTTGTCTTTTTAAATTTGACGAACTTAGTTCATAACTCGACAAGGATAGCGTTATGTTCGCTGCGTCCATCTATTATTTCAATGTTAGAAATGATTTTTGGCTTAAAAGAATTCACATATATATCTAGAATGCTTGGGCCCCATGTTGGTGATTTGACAAGTTGTTCTCAAGGGTGTTTTGTGAATATATGAAGAAGTTATCGGCATGAGTCATGGTTTTTGGCAGATTGCCCTACGCATTACACGTCCCAGTCAATTGACGGTAATTTGTGACACCAGTCTTTATTATAATACTGTTCTATATCTGCTGCTGAAAGTGGATATTTGTTCGTTGAGCTTGTGCAGGACGTCCCTGTTAGAATCTGGGGGTCTAATAATTGAACAAACGAATAGGCTTCCGTCGTTTCTTACTGTAATTTTTTCTGATTGTTCGGGGAAAGAATGACTATTTGTTTCTCTCTGTGCTTAAATCTATCTCCCTTATTTTGTGTGGTCTGATCTACCTTTATAATTCCTTTAGTGTCATCGTTAAACTCGTTTGTTCTGAATCTTTCTATAATTCTAGGCTTTGCTTGTTCTCTCCTTTAAGTAAATCAATTTATGTTAAGCATTATGTATATTTGAGTTAGTAATGGTCGCGATTCAGCGGCTTGAGATACCATTTTAAATATATACTTGAAGAATCAGGCCAAGGCCTAGCTTTTTCCGAACTTCCCATCTTTCTCTCAATGCGTTCGATTCATGAGGAGATTTGACAGCTTCATAACAAGAGGAATACGCATTGAAAGATATTTTCTTATTTAGGAGTAGCTCGATAAAATCCAAGTATGATAAAGTTCACACAGTGTAATGTCTGCAGTAGGTCCTCTCACAAGTGCCCTCTTAAAACCTCACTCTCGGTGTAAATAAATGAAAGGACTAACTTTGTAGTTCCAAACAAGCTATTTGCAGCCCTTGTATAAGAAGGGCTGCAAATGTAGAGAGCTAACCTGATGATGAAGTTTTACTTCGAAACCCGTGTCGTGGGAATAAATCGCTGGTGTGGAACTACAAAGTTAGTCCTTTCATTTATTTATAATGAATCGGTTACATAAAGTTACGCCAGAAACCATCAATTACTCAGTGGTTAAAGTAACTGATTAAACTTAATGTAAATTATATTAGTGAATGTATTCCAAATTGCAATGATCACTTTTACGCTGATGATTTGAAAATGTATCACCAGTTTCACATTTTTAACCTCTATAGAATTGTTGATGAATTGAAATTAAATTTTGCTTTTTGTTGCTATGGGGTACACAAAATTTACTAAGAATATACCCAACTGAAGGAGCCGTTATTCCTGTGTGTCGCAGGCATCCATGTATCCCATCAATTTCATTCAGGATATTTCTTACCGGTTAAGTATTTATGCAAATATTTCTTTCCATCGGCTCCATCTACGACATGATCTTTAAGTAAACCTACATTCCCGCACCATGGCACGGAAATCTATGGCCCTAAGTTGATATCTGTGTGCATTTTATGTCCATATGTGTTTGCATGTCTATATGTGCAGTGTGTGCATGTATTAATGATTATAATGGCCTTAATACTACGTATATGATGATGGGTGGAATGGAGAAGGTACCATTTGGTCTCAATTTTGCCCCAATGAAGACCCCAATCGGTCTAATTATCTGTGCCCACTTGTCTGGCAGAGTGCATTGAGCTTTCGAGGGCAGGAGATTAATGTGTCCCCATGTTACTGGGAGTTGGATGTGTCATGCTCTTCCCATCTTTATATGAGATGGGTGAAAGATTAACCTCCAAGGAAAGAGATATCCGAAATGTCTGCCATCAGTTGCATTTAGTTGGATAAGGCATTAAACCAATTTAAATTTCTCCTTTTCTGATCTCAATTACAGAGTTTGTCAGCAGTGGAGAGCTTGATTTCCTAGTGATCCGAGCAGAAATTGAAATTTATATTTTTCTGGAAGAAGTTTTCAAATTGGATCGCCATTCGAGAGAATCATTTACCAATTGCAGCAATATTGGTAAGTAGAAATGTATCCAATTGTGTCCAATATCATAATGTTTTTTGAGAAAGTTTATTTGCTAAATGGATTAACCACTTTCCCGAAGGGATTTTAATTTTTTCTGCACCTAAAATGTCGTTATTTTATTATTCTATTTGATTGATTTGTTAATGTAAATGAAAGACGTGGCTTGGTCCGACGTGTGAAAAAAGTTATATTATAATGCTGATTCCCCGTTTGCTTTACAATGGGGTAATTAGTTAGGTGCTGACGTGCCCTATCTCCTACACCCATTGTATTCATATACTCGGCACTGACTTTTCACTTCCTTAGCATGATATCCCTTTTTTTAATCCAACAAGTTCTTCATTATGTACTGTAGAGAGTACAGTAACAGGCTTTTTGTCTTGCCATGTCATCACCGTAACTTTTCTATGATATCATCCGGCACTTCCTTCCATGTAACTCTTAATGTCCCATAGGTGTCGGTTCCTTTGGCAAAGCAATGAATCAGCCAGCTCTGGGGAGGTGTAATGGTTGTCTTTATTCATGCAATAATGATTACCTAGTAGAGGTTTCATTAGTGTTAGCACAATGAAGTATGTTATAAGAGCATTTGTATATTCCACATTAAACTCTGACCCTTTTCTAGTTTGAATAATAAATGACCATATATATCCAGAGTTAGACTCGCAACGCATAAATGCATCTACCCCAAACCTAGCTCTCTTGAGGGGAACATTCTGAATCCATGGTAGCCTACCTTTGTACAGCGTGAGTCTTGCATCAATAGAAATATCCCTCTCAGGTGTCGGAAAAATTTGAGAACTTTTGGTTTAGGTATTCAACAATGGGTCAAATTTTATTTGGCTTGACACAGGGATGTGTATCTATAGCAAAGATGCTATTGTCTGCAGAATGCAGATAGCAGCTGATGAGTAAAAATCTACGGTATGACCTAATATTAATTAAGACTCATTTTTAATATAAAATGAGAGCATTTGCACTAAGTGCAATTTGGTGTATAATTCGTAATAGTTCGTTAATGAAACCTTGAAGTCAATTTCTATTATTGTTACTCCCCTAAGTCAAAGACAAAAGCCATTTGATGTTTTAAGGATGGACACCTTTGGAGAGAATATTTGCTTCAATTTGTAAAGAAAGGAATTCCTCTTTCAATAAGCAAAAATGATATTTTAACCCTCTTAGTGGGGCGGCTATATATATATATATATCGGCTCTTGAGTAGGCTATTGTTTAAAGCGCTGTAACTCATGGTTTTTTTCTTTAATAATTTATGGTTTTTGTGCTGTCGATAGGCTGAATTCCATACAATTTTATGACACTTTTTTTAATTTTTTATTGGCAATTTTAAATGCTTTTCATAAAGTATAATTCTTACTATAATTTTACGTTCAGTTTTGTACATGTCGGGAAGCTCAGCCTAATTGTTTGCTAGTTTTTTCTGCTAAGTGGTCTTTCCACTATGAAGAACCACTGAAAGGCTACTAATCTGTGTTCATCTGTAAGCTCTTGAATGTGTTATGGTGTGCTGGTGTTGATATATAACTGCTTATTCAGACTTTGTTGATATGATGGAAATGAGAGCACTGCTTTGTAATCATTTTGGTTTCTCTTGCCATCCATCCTATCTAATCATGAGAAGAAATCAAGAAATGGTTAGGCCACTAATAATAAATTTAAATAATAGTTACATGGGAGGGATTGATACATCTGATATGATGGTGCGTACCGTAAAGTATTAGAGGAAAGTTGTCCCTTGTGTAATTGCTCGTATGGTTCTCAATTCCTATATAATATACAACAAAAATAATCCCATTAGAAAAATGACAAGACTTCAATATACATCATGTATCATAGTCTCTTGAGCAGGAATGGCTCGGAAAGGCAGATTGACTCATCTCCTAGTGCACATGGATCAAGAGCTGAACTGCAGCAACTACTGGGGAGAAAAGAAAAAAATTGTGTGCTTTGTAGTGGAAAACATGGCCACAAGAGAAAAAGGTCCCGTACATAAAGTGCGAGAAAGGTGTGCACAGCATTTGTTTGATTAACCATAGGTGCTAGATGAACTGGAAAAGTCCCAATTTTTAACTCAGTTAGATCAGACTTTTCAACTATGCAGAGGCTGACAAAAAATTTCTAACTCACTGGTTTTTCTTTATTTATTTATAATATTTTCCAACTGTCTTTTTGATTCTTTCTTTTATTTAAATATGGTAGTTTACTTAAAAAATGTTTAAAAAAATATTTGTATTGTCTAAAAATCGAATTATTATTGCTAAAAAAATATTCGTCAAATTTATAATCCTGTAATAATTACATTTATTTTCAGATGATGTAAATGTATAACATCAGTATTAACTACAATATTTTATTTTAAAGTAAAAAAAACATGGATATCAAAACAAATAACTTCATAATGTTTTTTTTCCTAAGGTGATACATTTTCTTAAATTACCCTTGGCACTTCTCACTAAGTACCCCTGGAATCCCCACCGCACTAAGAGGGTTAATTAGACCTAAACAATCTGCAAAAATCTAATGTCATCATATTGCCATCTATGAGTACTAGCAAGTGTTTTGATATATCTGGGTTCTACTTATTGTTTGTAATATCCACCTTCTTTCTTACGTCAATTGCAGTGAATGAGAAGATAGTCAACGGAGAATGCTACCTTGATCAAAAAGTTCCCGGAATAACCACCGTGTGGCGCTCCCATCGTTCCGATTTGAGTTCTGTTTTTTTTGTTAAATTGGTACATCTGTTGTTGATATTCCCTTTAAATCTTAGTGTCATAACTTGACATTTGCAAAAGTTACGTAGCCAGGAGTACATCTATCTCTGTGTGTGTTGGCGATTTTTTACAATTGCAGATATGGATTTAAATTTGCAACAACGAACTTGTATTAAATTTTGCGTAAAAAACGGATTTAGTGGCGCACGGACGTTGGAAATGTTGGAAAAGTGTTTCAGCAACGATTCCCTAAAAAAAACGGTCGTTTACCAGTGGCGCGAGCGGTTCAGAAGTGGTCGTGAGTCAATCGAAGATGATGAACGCAGTGGCAGACCATCGACATCGAAAGTCGGTGAAAAAATTGCTGAAGTAAAAGAAATGTTGGTCAATAACCGCAAATTAACCATCAGAGAAATAGCGGAGGACTTGAACATTGCCTATGGATCCGCCCAAGACATTGTGGTTAATGATTTGGGTTTCCGTCGTGTAGCAGCAAAGTTGGTGCCAAAATACCTCAATTTCATGCAAAAAAGAGACCGTGTTGACTTCGCAAAAGACATGATTTTCGAGGCTGAATCCGATCCCACATTCATCAAAAGGATCATTACTGGAGACGAGACGTGGGTTTATGAGTACGACACGCAATCCAGACATCAGGCAAGTGAATGGCGTTCACCAAATGAGCCGAGACCAAAAAAACCATGTCGTTTTCAGTCAAAAAAGAAGGCAATGCTGACGGTTTTCATGGATTACAACGGTGTAGTGCATCATGAATTTTTGCCAGAAGGCGAGACAGTAGACAAAGAGTATTATTTGGACGTTATGAGACGTTTGCGTGAAGCAATTCGCCGAAATAGACCAGAAATGTGGGCAGAAAACTCGTGGATTTTGCACCATGATAACGCACCGTCGCACAGTGCTATCATTATTCGTAATTTTTTGACGAAAAATGCAACAAATACCATCCAACAGCCACCGAATTCACCTGATTTGGCTCCCTGTGACTTCTTTCTGTTCAATCGAGTTAAAAAACCATTACGGGGAATGCGTTTTAGCAGCCGAGAGGAAGTAATGGAAAAATCACAGGAAGCACTGATGGACATACCGAAAACCGAATGTAAAAAATGTTTCAAGGATTGGATCAAGCGCTGGCATAAGTGTGTTGCAGTCGACGGGGATTACCTTGAAGGGGACAATTTGGATTTAGATGAATAAACTTGTATTTTAATTTTCTGAATAAATTCCGGGAACTTTTTGATCAAGGTAGTATCTTCCTCCTCAAATCCACGCACCTGTGCACCTCCAATCAATTGAACGCCTTTCCTCCGCTTCGCGCTACAGCACCAATGGAAGCACACCAAGCAGACGACTCTCTCTCCATAGAAGAGCGACTCTTCTCTGCATTATTCATTGGCTCCCAATTGTCAGAGTGCGAGGGGTTGTTGGGGGAAGTGGAGGACGTGGACGCAAGGGGCGTGCGGGGACGGACGGCGCTCCACGTGGCAGTCCGTGCGGGGAAGGACAATTGGGTGGAGAGACTGCTGGGGATGGGAGCAGACCCCAGGCTGAGGGATGCAGAGGGTGATGACTTGCTGCAGGTAGCCGAAGTGATGAGCACCAGCAGCACTGATGGCGCCAACCTTGGAGCTAGAATGAAGATCCTGATGCTGGTGCGAGTGGTGCACCAAAACAACAGTGCTCGTGGACTATCAGTTCCAATGGCTCCATGTAGCTGTAACACTCCAAGTGAGGTTCCATTACTCGAAACTGAAATGTCAGGTCAGATTACCGCTTTGAAGGAACTGATTCTTGGTGTGTCTAGGGAAATTGGATTCCTGAAAGGGACTGTTGTGGAGTTGAAACGGAAATTGGAAGCGAGGGACTCACTCTTGATTGCTTTGGAGTCTGGAGTGACCTCTCTCGTTGAGAAGAGCACCTCTCTGGATGCGGTGGTGCTTGGGTGTGGGGCGAGGGAGGGTGTGGCCGGGGCAGCGTTGGCAGTGATTGAAAGGGAGTTTCTTTGGCTCATTTGCAGATTATTCAGAAATGAGGGTGTTCATTGGGGGATGGTATATAAGGCATGATGTGGAATGGTTAATGAAATGTGGTGCTGCTATTCTTATTTCTGCTCTGTGTCAGTTGGACGGAGGGCAACCGTACGCAGAGAGTGACACTCTCAACAGATGGCATTTCGAGGAAGTACTTCGGCAAGCAGAAGAAGTGAAGAAGAGGGAGGGATATGAACATTTTTTTGTTAAAGAGGCATTAGAGAACAAAACTCAGAGGGCAAAGGAGATATATTTGATATCCATAATCCCTATATTGTTGGTCAAATATCGATCGAATTCCCCACAGATATCCGAACTTTGCCGTGGACTCCCTCTCCTTTTTGAATATTTGGAGGGTCATGTGATGGTGACTCTCGAGTCAACAGTGCCTTCTCTTCGATCTCGTTCCTAATTATTAACAACCCAGATTGTCCAATCAATGAGTTAAATGTTGCACAGAATAAAATAATTAAATGCAATTAAATTTTTTTTTCTGTTTTTGAACGAATAGTTTGGAGGAATGAAATGTAGGACTAAATGAAGATCTTTTTAAGTTAGATTGATGATTTTCTCCTTAATATTGTGGTAAAATTAAAAAAAATCCCCATCATTTGTGAAATACACGTGAATTTCATATGGTTAAAATATGCCTGTGTTGAATGTGGGGATTCCATGGCTTGACCTTATATTGACCATGTCATATGTTTATTTACCATTTGTAAGTTTCCCTTTGGATTCATTGAAATGGAGACATATTTAATTATTTGACGTTGATTTGTGAAATCGGTGCTCATATAGTTTCCCCTCCTAGTCCTGTATTGAAACAAATTCATTTGCATTCTTTGTTTTGGCCAAGATGTTCCTATTGTTTTACGATGGAAACGTTTGATTAAAATAATTTGACACACTGAAATTCTTTCATTGAAATGCAATGATTGTGTGGATGGCTGAATAAAGTAACTGTCTGGACATCTGCCACAGTTTCTTGGGAATTATTATCTTCTGTTAACGTTAATTTGGATATTATTGCCAATGGCTTCACCACTGCTCCGGCAATGAATATGATAATTATTTAATGATACTTAAAAAGCATAACTTGTGTTCCCAAAGGAGTAATTCTGTATTATCAGCATTAATATGATTAAAGTACTCGTATCTGAATATATAACAGTAGATGATGGCTAAATAAAGTACACAGGTTGAAAGCAAAGTATGCTTAGGAGAAATATCAAGTTTGTGTTTGAGGACAGTGTTTTACTTAAAATGGTTTTATTCATTGTACCAATATTATTGTCCAATGCATGGTTTTACTTATTGAAAAATTTAACAGTTCATGAAATATTAAAGGAATGTATTTGATTATTATTATTATAAATATTCCATGGCACACTGAAGATGCAATTCCTTACATTGTTCCACTCTGAATGGAATGGAGCATTGAATGAATGTTGAAATCACTTCTCAAATACTTGTCATCTTGAAGAGGAAGCAATTCACATTCCAAGGAGTTTTTTGACAAACATATATCTTTGTACATGTAGTCTTACTGTTCTTTTCCCATGGAGAATAAATAGAAAACTTTTGTTTTGAAACCAATTATTTTGTTGTGATTTCTTTTGGATAAATATTAGTTTATTAAAGTTTTAAATGGAAGCGTTCTCCCAGAAAAGAGAGAAGGGAAATGCTGTTACCATATTCTTCATTAAACAAGAGAATAGAAGACTGGTATGTATGTACGCAAATGGAAGTGCGAAGAATGTACAAATCTGATCTCTTCATCTTGATTATGTATCACTCTGCGTAAATAGTTCACTCTTCATTGCAGTGATTTATTAATTATATTTGAGCTTGTCATTGAAAGCAGTGATGCCCTTGTACGTTAAAATGAATACACCATAATAATTAATAATCCTGGTGTCCAAAAAGCCTCTTTCCATAAAATCATAACTCTTTGAAAGTGATTAATTAACGTTATTTTTCAAATGTCAATTTCAATCTTTGTTTTATCACATTTTACTGATATTTTAGTCCATTCCTTTGGAGGGCTGTTTGCATTTATTCTTGAGATATCATTGAGGTGAGGTTTGCTTATCATTAAATCCTTCACGCAACTGATGATAATCACTTTGTTTAATTGAAAATGAATTTTTCTTTGAAAATAATTTGATGAAGACAATTTGAATATTTCTTTTGATGTTCCTTAACCTTGGTACATTTATAATCTTTGGTATGTGGTAGCTTGCTTTCACAGCAGCACTGTCTTTGTTGGATACAAAGATTATAGTTTGTATCAACCACTAGACTACGAGACAATGGAATGTAAAAAAGATGATGAAATTCAGAGAGGGCTCGCTGTTTGTTCAAGTGATTCAGTTGACAGTTCTGACAACTCTTTAAGCGTTGTTACAATGTGAAATTATTAACAGTGAGAAACGTTTTCCATTCCGAGGGATGGAGCTTCTATTTCATGGACTTGATATGGTAGATGATGGCATTTAAATGCATTTTCTTTATTTTTAGAGGAATACCTTTCGAGAGATATGATCCCACGGGTAAATACAAGGAATGAAAGAGCTGTAATTTCATGGGAAGCATCACTGTCAGCTATTGTAGACTGAGGTATTGTATGCAGTGCAGAATGTATTTTATAAAAGAAACCCCTTGAAGAAGAATTGAGTGGAATAAATTATGCTGCAATGTTGATGAACTCAATTTGAAACTCTTGTGAGGTCACTTGTGGAACGTCTTGTGAAGGCAATGCACACCATGTCAGTTGTCTGCTGGCTTTAATCAAGTGTGTGTGGCAGATATTTGATTGAGAATGGACATTCAAGAATATTTAAATCAAATACTATAGCTGGGTTTATATTTTTTGATCAAAGTTGAAGTATTTAAGAAAGCCAATACACTTCATGCTTGTTTTATTCTCCAAACAATAGTTTCAAAGAATTTAATCATCTCTTTAATATTGCTGTTTAGTGATAATTTTGATGATAATGAGATAATAGCTTGAATAATCCCCCTAACATTTCTATTTATAATCTTGCTCCATCATGATTCCATCACCATCTATAATAAAAGGTAATATCTCTCTCTTTAAGGTAAGTGAGAAGGTTTTCTTTGAACAGCATTGCATGTGAACTTGAATTTTTTTGAAGTATACGCCTCGTGTCCAGAGGAATAAGTGGTCAAAAGATGTTTTATGACCAATGAGGACAAATTTTGAAACATTCCATTGTATAAATAAACTGTTTGTATACATATAACTGGTAAATTTTGAAAGTAATGCAAATCATTTCATTGTGACGCAAAATATCCATGGCAGCGTTGTATTACTGGTCTGGAAATGTGGTTAGGGGTCTACCCTTTCAACTCATGCTGGTCGTAAGCTTGCTCTGAGATTTCAAACAGGGTGCCTTTAATGCATGGCGTACCTGATTCCACAAGTGTATCATTGATGATAAGGGGGGGGAAGAGTGTTTTAAGCATATGTACAAGTACAAAGATCAATACTTTTATTTTTCCCAGAGAATGCACATTAATTTTATGTTATAATGTGCACATATATGTAAACCATAAACACAGTAGTTATCAACCAAAAGTTCGGTGCATAAATAAATTTCAATAAATTGCATAAAATGACAATAAGCTGTACAATGTTTAACTCTTTAATTGGTCAATCATGGTGGAAAAGCTGAAAACGTACATTTTCACAGTACTTGAGTTTATAAACCAAAGTGCAAAGAAATTAATGAGTAAATTAATCATTGAAGAGCAATAGGGAATGGGAGCGAAGAGAAGGCACTGTTGACTTGAGAGTCGCCATTACATGACCCTCGTAATATTCAAAGAGTAGGGGATATAAAATGCGATTTTCAGAGGTCACACTAGAATTCGATCCAAATTGGGTGATAAAATAAGGGATTAGGGATATCAAATATATCTCCTTTGCCCTTGAAGTTTTCTTTTTTAATGCTTCACACACTAAAACATCTCTCCTCCGTTTTCCCTTTGACTGACGAAGTACTTTCTTGAAACGCCGTTTGTTGAGAGTGTCACTCTCTATATAGGGTCGCCCTCCATTCTTGAAGGCAATGTGCACGGCCAACTGACACAGAGCAGAAATAAGAATAGCAGCGCCCCTTATCACTGGCCATTCTACATCATCCCTTATATACCATCCCTCAACGTACACCCTCATTTCTCAATAATCTGCAAATGATTGAAATAAACTTCCGTCCTCCTCCTCTACGTCGTGATTATTCACCCTTCCCTTCATCCTCTCTATTGTTTTAGAGGAGCAGTCGATGTGAACGGAGACCCCACACTGCTTCAGAATGAATCTCAAAATGGCAGCCGTCAGGGGACTCTCCGATTGGAGCCTTCCATAAATACACCGAGTATAAAACTTCTTATCTTCGTCTGCATCCATGACGGTCGTGATGCCCATCATCACCTCGACACAATCCCGCTCCCCTTCATCGATTCGCTTCTTTTCAGGGACTGCCCATGCTGCCCCTGCCATGCCCTCCCTCGTCCCCCTTCCACGAACCCCCCCCCACTCCGGAGAGGCACTCTTCACAATGAGAGATGTCACTCCGGACTCCAAAGCAACAATAGTCTTTTTCAGGGATCCAATTTCCTTGCGTCAGTCATCAGTGGGCGTCATCAGTGGTGCTGGCGCTCATCACTTCGGCTACCTGAAGCACGTCATCACCCTCTGCGTCCCTCAGCCTGGGGTCCGCTCCCATCCCCAGCAGTCTCTCCACCCAATCGTCCTTCCCCGCACCGACTGCCACGTGGAGTGCCGTCTGTCCCCGCACGCCCCTCGCGTCCACGTCCACCACCTCACCCAACAATCCCTCGCACTCCGACAATTGGGATCCAATGAATAATGCAGAGAACAGTCGCTCTTCTATGGAGACAGAGTCGTTGGCTTGGTGCGCTTCCATTGGTGCAGTAGTGTGAAGCGGAGGAAAGGCGTTCAATTCATTGGAGGTGCACAGGTGCGTGGATTTGAAGAGGAAGATATTCTCCGTTGACTCTATCTTCTCATTCACTGCAATTGATTTAGGAAAGGAGGTGGATATTAAACTAAATAGTTATAGTTAAAAGAACTAAAAACTTCACCAACTCTCAAACTTTCACATTTGAAGTCATTCCCAGGAAATATTCTGGGCAGATGCTTCACAATGTCTTCAGGCGTTGCATTGGACTGGACACGACCAACGTAGAAGAGAGTCTTGCGAGGAACTCCCACAAAATTGCACGTAACAGCAGGCTGCTTAGAACTCCCAAAAACCGTATTACGTTTGCGTTTGTTTCTCTTGTAATTCACCTTTTGAAAACCTTCCTCGTCAGTAACGATGGATTTAAAACTCATGGTGTTAAATTTTGCGTTTACATTTTTAGGGCACAAATCGGAGTTGTCACTATTGAGGCCTAATTGCTCGTTGACTTCAGGTTTCAATTCCGTAGAAAACGTTACAGCTTCCTTTGCAATTGGCTGCAAGGTAGTACTTTCCGTGGATCCGGTAGATTGGAGAGCTAGTAACTCCATTTTCAAATTTTCAATGTCGGCCGCCATATTGTAAATATTGGGCTTATTTACACGGCATAAAAAAAACTTCCAGTAAATGTCGTGGCAGTCCGAGAGAGCTTCTAATGTTATATCACTTAAGCCGGAGCATTTATGGTGATATACACACGAGCAAATATCGCAACTAACGACCATATCACGTACTTCGAGTCGTGTTTTACAAGAGCCACATCGTTGTACGGCCAAAGTTGACGCCATCTTGCGTATGAGTTTGCTGCAATTGATTGCATTTGCTGCAATTGACGTAAGAAAGAAGCTGGATATTACAAAGCATAAGTAGAACCCAGATATAACCAATTACTTGCTAGTACTCATAGATGAGAATACAAGTTTAAGGATTTGTTAGGCCAAAGTTACTGTATGAAGAAACGAATTCTAACATGTCCATAATTTTATGAGTCACCGTATTATTTTCTTGCTCTGTATTGCTATCAAAACAAGTTCTTTTTCCAAATCAACTTGTAACTTAAAAACATATGATACTATGTGGATGTAAGTGGTTTGACATATCAATATCATGAATGATGATAGATATTGTGGTTGTAGCGTAGTAACGAGGTGCGATTTTAGCAATTCCTTTGTTTTTTTGCGGCATATATTTAGTATGTTTGAACACTGAGATTTAAACATGTTGTTGTATATATTTCACTTTCATTCGCATTCGTCGTTTGAGTACAATCGGAGAAGTATTGTATGAAACAAAACGTTCATGTTTGGAATAAATCCACGAAAGGACATACAACTATATATATGTATATCAGTTGGACATACATATATATAGTTGGACAAATTTATATTTTCCAAAGAAGTGATTTGGTATAATCTGGGTTAATATTGATTGAGAGGTACAAAATCTGGTTTTTTAAACAAGTATGATGGTCAATTAAAGTACGCTCGTTGTATGCTAAGAATGCTTGGGTTTAAGTGTAATATGATGTGGTATCAATTTCCAATTATGTCAATTACAGTTTGTGCCAATATGATGTGCCCAATGGTTTTAATGTATTACTTCACTTTTTGAAAAATGTAATAGTTCATGAAATATTAAATGACTGTATATAACTATTATAAACCTTCCACGGTATGCTGAAGATGCAATTACTTAAACTGTTCCACTCTGAATGGAATGGAGCATTGAATGTTGAAATCACTTCTCAAATACTTGTCACCTTGAAGAGGAAAGTGTGTACATTTTGCTGAGGGGTTGGAGCTTTGGACTACTGACCAGGGGGTCCCGGGTTTTTTATTCCCAGGCAAGGCACTCTGGGCACCTGCAGGTCCACCCAAGCTATGTGATTATTTGGGTACCAGATCTTCCTGGGAAACCATAACCGGCACAGGGAAGGGAACTGGCCCCCATACCCTGATGTGTGAATTTTACATGCCGTCGGGCTTAATACTGGGTAAACCTTCCATCACCCATACCAAACCGAACTTTGGGTTGATTTCTGTTTTTATGGTTATATGATTGCGTTGAAAGGTTAGTCTGATATTTATAACCTGTGAAGGAAGGTATACACAGGGAAGGTTATGTTGTTTTTCCAGAATGAGAAAGGCTAAGTGAAACATGACAATAAGATGACAGAAACTAGAGCCGGTAAAATAGATTATTTCGGAAGGGTGTTTTGGAACAAAAAGTTTTACATGGTACGGTCATTAGATGAAGATTAATTGCATTATTAGACAAAGAGGCTTTCACGCGGAGGAGGGAATTGGTGAGAGGGGAGTTTATTAAGGATGGAAAGGCACTTTAAAACTTTGACATGGAGCGTAATTTTGTATTAAATGAAATATGGTCATTGATGCAGAGTCACGACAGAATTAATTAGCAAAACCTTTGAATTATTTATGGTTCCAGAATGCAGAGAGTGTATTCCTTGTTTTAGGAATACATTAAAGACGTAATCAAACATTTAAATAGCTGAAGTTCACTTTACCAAACCAATGTCAACATAATGTACATGAATCTTGGTGTTTTTCCAGGTTAAACTAGCTCGAGAGAAATGAAAAACAGTTGGACCCTGTCCATTTGGTCAAATATCAACACAAATAAGTCAGAAAATTTCGTCCCTGCCAGTTAAATGATCATACAGTTATAAAATATCAATGTGGTGTTCCAATGTGTAAAACAACCCATGTATACATAGGTTTGAAATTGATTTATATGTATTAAAACATTAACTATATTTCGGCAGTGCTCTGATTAAATGAAGACCACAACGAATGCAATACCATATTCCTTCGTATAGGATGCATGCCTTCACAATGACATCCGTATTTCTCGTTTTCCATTAGATTCCTTTGAAATATTTTGCTGCAGTATAAACTACTATTTGCTACTATATTTATGCCTACGTGTATATAATACTAATAATATTGCTAGGGTCCACCTGAAACTTACCTTTAGCAGTGAAGTACCGGTAGCAAATGTAATTTACAAGTGTGTGTGGTATTTTTAACATGCAAAGAGTTTCTTTAAGATTGGTGGTGGGACATTTAGAACAGAATTGTGAGGCCCTTATAAGTTTAACCATAGTGAAAAATTGATTTTATATTATCTGTGGTCATTGGGTTGAGCAGATGTGAATTAAAAATTTGCAATGAAGCTGAAAAATGTAAAAATTCATATACTTTCGGCTCGATGTTACAGTGTCCAAAACAACATGCCACTACTTTCTTGTCCCTCTAGCATTTTGCGGGCATTGAAAGGCCGGAAATAATTGAAACAACAGTTCAATCATCAGATATGGGGATGTTCATGTGTTAGTAATGTGTTGATTGGTAATCCAAACAGAGTTTGTCCCTTTTTTGCATTTCGGTGAACATTTCAAGTAATTCTGGAGGCTGTGGTTGTTCACTTCTCTTATTTTTAGTGTTAAGAATAGTTTATTTCAATATTTTACTGATAGGTTTATGTTTTATTCTCATAAGGGTTGATTGTTCAGGGAATGTATTCTGATTGCATCAGCTGTCGTTTATAAAAATCTATAAACACAGTAATAAAACCATAGGTAAGGTTTGGTAGGTGAGGGTTTAGTGTCCGCTCAATACCAATCCCTGAACTGTGTAAGAAATTCACAAATTACTATTAATTAAGGGATCAAGCTCCTTTCCCTATGGTTTCCTAAGAAAGTGATAACTGGGGAAATGAGGAGCCAACTAGGTCTCGAGCTGCTCTCTAGAGACTTGGATACAATCTCCGATTGGTGCAATGAATGAGGATTAATGCTTAACACAGATAAATGCGAAGTTTTGAGATTTTGGAACCTAGGAATTGGCGAAGAGGTCATTAACTGTGAAATAGAGGGCTCAGTACTAACTATAGCCAATCAAGTTAAATATTTAGAGTTAGTTCTAAGATAACGCCTTTCACAGGGAGCACATATCAGGACAATGTACAGATCTGCTTATGAATAATCTCGGTTTCATTTAACAAGTGGTGGGGGAAATGTAAGGAGAAATATAAAGAGAGGTGTTATTCTGCTCTAGTTAGACCTTATTTTTAATTAGCTGCGAGTATTTGGGATCCTTGTTGAGGAAATATGGCTAGAATGAGATCACAGGAAGTCCAGTGCAAATCCACCTGATTTGTCAGAGAAGTCGTTATATTAAGAAGATGTGTGTGACAGGTCTCTTAGGGGATTTAGTCTGGGAGCCACTTGAGATAGGAGGCGCCACGCTGCTTAGGTAGATCAGACCACAAGGATTAAATAAGGTTTACAGATTTAAATATTCATTCTTCCCCCTTAACAATCAGGAATCATAATAGCTGTAAAAACCCAAAGTCACTCTAGAAATATTAAATACATTCGATTTCATAGCAGTTTTCCAATCTCTTGTGCAATTACCAATGCGATATAAGCATTCAACATCTCTCTTTTGTGGAGATGCCTTGGTTTAAAGAAACAAGTTATTTATTTATTTCACATTTGGAAAAAACAATAAAAAAATACATGTACGAAGCTATTTGTTTGTCAAACAGTTCCTTAGAATAAGCATTGCTTCCTCTTCAAGATGACAAGTATTAGAGAAGTGATTTCAACATTCAATGCCGTATACCATTCAGAGTGGAACAATTTAAGTAATTGCATCTTCAGTGTGCCATGGAATATTTATAACAATAAAAATCAAATACATTAATTTAATATTTCATGAACTATTATATTTTTCAGAAAGTAAAATCATGCATTAAAACCATTACACACATTATATTGGTACTATTGACAGCAAGAAATTAAGTAATACACAGTAATTTACACAAACAAACTGTAATTTATATTTAAACTTCGCTTTGATCCTCCAAATGCAATTTTCATTTACGAGATACACAAATGGACTTGCAATGAATTCGCAAATTTCTTGTATACAATACACTCAATATTTAGAGTAATTATATGATATACTCTACAGATTCAGGTGAGTTGTAGCTGAGGTTCGTCGTTATGTTATCAACAAATTTGCACTTTCCCACAGATGTAACCTGCCTCCATCCCTTCCCGCTTCATCCTTCTTTATTCTTCCCACTGCCAGGGCACCAGCTATCTGCCACCGTCCTCTCTTAATAATGACCACAAGTGCTTATCTTCCCCACCCCCTTCCTCTCTTTGCCTCTCCATTTCTTTAGTTACTCTGATACTTTGGGTTTTCCATATTTCCCCTCTTAGTCCCCGCCCACCTTACCTTCTTATTCCTTCCCCCACCTTCCTCAAACAGAACTATAAATAGGATGTATTAAGCATATCAAATTTTCTATTGTACCTGAAGATGGTTCTATGAACTGAAATTCTTTGTACATTACAAATAAATCCGTGGAAAAGTGCAAAATTTGATTTTGAAGGAAATATTTAATCCACTACTTCTTTGGCAAGTCTTAAATTTCCCAACAAAGAAGAAATTCAAAAGTAGAAATTGCGATTAACGTCATGACTATCATTACCAATAAAAAATAAAAGGGATTTTAAATTACATATTAAACAATTTCATTTAATTTCCCAAGGCTTTTGGTTCAAAAATTAACAAAACAATTTTGAATTCATTCATGCCGACACGATAAAACAAAAGAGAAGAGGCATGCATGTATGATGGCAAAAAATCCAAATGTTAATAATAATAATTGCATTAAATGACAATATTCGATGCAACATTTAACTCGTTGATTAGACAATCTTGGTGGAAGGCAGAAAAGATACATTTTCAGAGTCCTTGAGTCAAAAAACCAAAGTACAAAGAAATTAATGCAGAAATTCACCATGGAAGGTAATTAGGAACGAGATCAAAGGGAAGGCACTGTTGACTCGAGAGTCGCCATCACATGGCCCTCCAAATATTCAAAGGACACCTTTGTAGTTCCACACGAGGTCGTGGCATGGCTATCATAATAAATATATATGAAGATGGGGGGAATGGAGAAGGTACCGTTTGGTCTTTTAGCCCCAATAAACACCCTCTTTCTGACTATTGCTTTCTCTGCCCACTTGTCTGGCAGAGTTCATGGGGCGAACAATGGCAGGAAATGAGGTCATTGTGTCCACATGTTACTGGGAATTGGATGAGTCATGCTCTTTCCGTCTTTCAGTGAGATGGGTGAAAGATAAACCTCCAAAGAAAGAGATATCCAAAATGGCCACCATCAGTTGCATATAGTTGCATTAGGCATTAAATCAATTCAATTTTCTCCATTTCTGATCTTAATTACAGAGTTTGCCAGCGGTGGATAACTTGGTTTGCTAGTGATCCGGAAATTGAACTTTATATTTTTCCGGATGATGTTTTCAAGTTGGATTGCCATTTGAGAGAATCATTTACCAATTGCAGCTATATTGGTAAGTAGAAATGTATCCAATTGTGTCCAACATCATAATGTTTATTGAATCTGCTAAACGTATTAACCACTTGCCGCGTGAGATTTTATTTTTTTCTGCACAAAAAATGTCATGTTTTTCTATTTGTTCATTTCATTGTTATGTTTATAAAGAGAAAAGACAGTGTTGCAGAAAATTTTTATGACATACTTTTTATAAAAATTGAACATTTTGCCATGAGTAATTTTACAATAATTCCTGTAAGTATTTCACTGTGTGCTTTATTTTGATACAAGCTGCTGCACAGAGTCCAGCATCGCATGCTTGGCAATAGAACCTTGTTCTTCTCCTGATCTTATTGCCACTTCGATCCCTTTTGGCTCAACAAATTGCACACTGCCTACAAGGCTTTTCCTTCTTCTCCGTAGGTGGAATATATTCGGAGAAGTGCCTCTCAGTTAGGCGTCTAGGATTTTGTTCTACTGAAGGCCTTCCACCCTCACATGACGTATCATGTGTGTGGTACCTCTCAATTATATCTTCCACTAATGTCATTCTTAAGTCTAGGTTATTCTTTATTCCACCATTCTTCCGATACAAGACGAAAGCATTTTCCAGTTCCAACTAGTGAAATTAAAATTTTTTATTTCGAAACAAGGTTAGGTAGTTAGGTGCTGATCTGCCCTATCTCCTCCATCCATTGAATTAATATGCTCAGCACTGATTTTAGGCTTCCTTAGCACAATATCTCTTTATTTAAATCCAACTAGTTTTTCATTATGTACTGTAGAGAGTACAGTAACAGCCTTTTTGTCTTGCCATTTCATCACCATAACTCTACCTCTCTCAAAGGCGGTGAATTCTTCCAATTTCAACTTCTTTTTCTTTGATATCATCCCGCACTTCCTTCCTTGTAACTCCTAATGTCCCATAGGTGTCGGTTCCTTTGGCAACCAATAAATCAGCCAGCTCTGAGGAGGTGTATTGATCTGGAGACAGGCAATAACCTTTACCTAGTAGAGGTTTCATTAGTGCTTGCACAATCTGGGATATTACAGGAAGATTTGTGTATTCCACATTAAACTCTGACCCTTTTCCAGTTTGAATAATAAATGACCATATATATCCAGACTTAGACTTGCAAGGCATAAATGTATTTACCCCAAATCTAGCTCTTTTGAGGGGAACATTCTGAATCCATGGTAGCCTATCCTTCTACAGCGTGAGACTTTCATCATTAGAAATGTCCCTCTCAGGTGTCCACAAATTTGAGAACTTTTTGCTGAGGTATTTAAGTACGGGCCAAATTTCATTTAGCTTGAGGCAAGGATGTGTATCTATAGCAAAGGTATTATTGTCTGCAAAATGCAGATGGCGGCTGATGAGTACAAATATATGGTATGACATAATATTTAAAGAGAATGAAGTAAGAATGGTCAGCATCTTTCATCTACATCTACATAATACCCCGCAAGCCGCCGCAAGGGTGTGTGGTGGGGGGTGTTAGGTCACCAACTGTAAAAAGGAACATTACCACATGTAAAACAACAACGTGAAAATTACACCCACATTTGAGCTTCTATGTCGCCGTCTTTCGATATATCTTCCGCTCTCATCTTGGGTTTGGATTATCTTGACAATAAATTAGGTAGCACGCTCCCCGCTTTATATAAGGTTTCCACTCAAGGATATTTCTCAAAGTGCTTTCGGAAAATGCAGCATTAACTGCGAGGAAGCCGGCTCTACTTTACTCTCTCGCTCCACCGCGGTTCAAACAATGCTCTGCTAATATACATTCGGTTGAAATGGAGAGATTAATTAATACTAACTTGCTCCTTTCAACGAGGGCAACATGAAGACGGCTACATTCCATGCGCCATGATCGCAAATAAAGCACATCCAACTAATTACCTCATTTGCCTCCCTGTTGATACTTACTGTAATTCGTACTAATAGTACTACATGGAAAGGACTGAAAAAAACGTTTGATAGCACATGTTAAATGTATCGCTGACACAAGTGGTACGTAGTCTTTCCAGTAATTAAACCTCAGGTAATACAATGTATCAGAAAAATAATGAGCTTGTTGAACTCTTGTCGCCCGTATTTATGCTGGCGTTGTTGCCAGTGCGGGCAGTATATCCGGATGCGAGGATTCGGAAGTAAGAAATGTAATTGGACTTTTTAAAATTTTTCCTTCATATTATTAAAAGTATTTTTGGGGAGGACGAGCAAATTTGACCAAAACCATTCTTCAAATGGTTTGCTTATGATTCCTTGGAAGTATGATTTAAAGCAAAAAACACTCTAATTTCATTCGTATTGACAGGCTGACTGTCTTTACACCTTGAAACGTAGGTTATTGTCAACAAATGCCTGGAAGTGTTGTAGAATTTCAGCAGTGTCTTCAATGTCGAAATAAAAAGCAAGAGGTTCAGTGAAAGGAATCTTGGAGGTGGTGGTCTGGGACGTTGATGGGAATCAATAGGACGCAAGCAATTGGGCAGATACATCTTCATCATAATCAGAAAGTATGACGGTATCTTATTTCTTTCAAATCATATATGGAAATGCTCTCGGAATTCCTAGTTTTGGAATTAGACATGATAACAGGAAACCCTCCCTCTTTGTAAAAATAATAATAAGCACATTTCTATGCCTAAAAATCTCTTTAGGATGAAGTATTAGAAAAATTAATTGATATCATTTTATAAACATTCTAATATCCTTCCTTATCTTGTGATAAGAAAGAAAGAGAATTCTATATTGAAATAAATTACGGTGAAAGCCCAGCCCAATATCTTCATTTTCGAAAACAGAGTAAGAAAGATGACCACTCACACCAAAACATTGCCGTCCTAATCTAAATAATATATTATAAAAGAATAAATAACATACTAAAAGTTTCCCACTGCTGTCACTGGTGTGCTGTATGCTAGAGGTGTCTGATGAGTAAGCTGGGAACTTCTTGGAGAAAGCATTCATTGAAACACGTGTACATCAGAATCGGAGTGAAGGAATTTTGATGTCCGTGGCACACTTGGGCAATTCAATTTTGGGTGAAAGTCGTTTCCTGAGTCGGACACGGGCATGTCAGTCAAGTGGTCAAGGATGCTCGTGTCAACTGTGATGTAATGATGTATTTCTTAGTTGAGTGTACTCTCAGAGTGGGATGTATTCCACCAAGATGTTTCCTGTTTCAGTAGTAGTTTGGTGTAGATACTTGTTAGCTGTGATAGTTTATTATTTAACATATATTGTCAGGCCCACCAATTAGAGGATTTAAAAGATTTGAAGTTGATGTTTCTCAGTTTTTAGTTTAATCTATCCATATTCATGTACTACGAGGGTCATCCGGAAAGTAGTACCCGTTCGTGAAATAAAGACACAAAAGTAAATATTAACAAACATAAAAAATTTTATTTGAAAGAGGATACTTTAAACTACTTCTCAACATAATCTCCAAGCAAATTAAGGCATTCGTCATAACGTGTGACAAGTTTCTGTATTCCTGCTGCATAGTCCTTCGCCGCCAGCTCATTGAGATACAGGGTCACTCCTTCTTTAAGTTCTTCATCGCTGTCAAATCTTTTTCCTGCCAAAAAGTCTTTAAGCTTTGTAAAGAGATGAAAATCTGAAGGGGCCAAGTCCGGGCTATACGGTGGATGGTCGAAAGTTTCCCATTTGAATTGCTGCAAAAGTTTTTGTGTTATCCCAGCTGCATGAGGCCTGGCATTGTCATGAACGAGAATGACACCAGTAGACAATAGATCTCGCCGCCGATTTTGTATTGCCCGCCGTAATTTCTTTAATGTTTCACAATACGCATTGGCATTAATAGTGTCTCCACGGGCCATAAAATCAATAAGCAATACACCTCGTCGATCCCAGAAAATGGTTGCCATGAGTTTCCTGGTGGACAGAACTGTCTTGAATTTTTTTGGTTTGTTTGGTGAATGAGCATGATGCCACTCCATTGACTGTCGTTTACTCTCAGGTGATGCATAACAAACCCATGTTTCGTCACCAGTAATTATGCGAGTCAAGAAAGAGTCTCCTTCATCAGAATAACGTCCCAAAAACGTCAGTGCTGCAGCCATACGCTTGGTTTTGTGCTCATCTGTAAGCTTGCGAGGGACCCATCTTGCACAAATTTTTGCATAATGCAGATGGTGTGTAACAATTTCATGAACAATTGTTCGAGAAACATTGGGAAAATGCTCACAGATGTCATCAATTGTGACGCGCCGATCGTTCCTCACGAATTCGTCAACTGAGCTCACCAGTTGGTCTGTAATGACAGACGGTCTCCCCGAACGCTCATCGTCGTGTGTGTTCCCCCTCCCCATGTTGAAGTTGCGACACCACCGCCGAACAGACGACTCGTCCATTACATTGTGTCCATACACCTCCTTTAATTGGCGATGAATATCACATGGGCGAACGTTTCTTGCATTTAGGAATTTAATCACTGCCCTCACTTCGCAACTGGCGGCGTTCTCAATTTTTTTAAACATTGTAAACAATCACAGAAACAACACAGGCAATGCTAGCGTCACGCAACTTGGCTCAGAGAAGGCAGACAAGCCACTGAAGCTATCTGACCTCGTCCAGCGGCTACTCGCGTCGTCAGCACTTCATGTGGCACGAACGGGTACTACTTTCCGGATGACCCTCGTATAATGCAAATAATACCGACCCACAAATGTTTATGTAATTTCTCCGTAAAGTTGGGTTAAATGTAGATTTCATTTGAAATAAAATCTTCATTCTGATGCAGGTCGCATTGAAAAAATGTCTCCATCAACACGAATTATTATCAGTTGTAATGTTTGTTAGTTTGATGGTGGTCTATTTTGAAAGAAATTGATTCCCAGAGTTGAATCTTGAATAAAGAAATATTTATTTAAGACAGCATTTTCAAAAGATTTTTGATAAAGTTGTTTATAAAATGTGTTAATCAAAGGTAATGTTATGCATATTACTTGTTTAAATGTAGAATTATGTACTTATTAATGTAAATTTGGTATTCTATTTAAAAATAAAATGAGAGCATTTGCACATAATGCAATTCCACTCTGTCAAAGAAAACCAAAGCCATTTGATTTTTTAGAAAGGATGGCAATCTTTGGAGAGGATATTTGCTTCAATTTGTCAAGAGAGGAATTCATTTCTGCAATAAGCTAAATTGACATTTTCATTTGACCTAACTTATCAACAAAAATCGAATTGCATTGTATTCTCATCTATGAGTACTAGCAAGTAATTGGTTATATCTGGGTTCTACTTATGCTTTGTAATATCCACCTTCTTTCTTACATCAATTGCAGCAAATGAGAAGATAGTCAACGGAGAATATCTTCCTCCACAAATCCAGGCATCTGTGCACCTCCAATCAATTGAAAGTCTATCCTCCGCTTCACGCCACAGCACCAATGGAAGCGCACCAAGCGGCCGACTCTCTCTCCACAGAGGAGCGAGTGTTCTTTGCCTTATTCAACCACTCCCCCTTGTCGGAGTACGAGGGATTGTTGGGGGAAGTGGAGGACGTGCACCCAAGGGGCGTGCGGGGACGGACGGCGCTCCACGTGGCAGTCCGGGCGGGGAAGGACGATTGGGTGGAGAGACTGCTGGGGATGGGAGCGGACCCTAGGCTGAGGGACGCAGAGGGTGATGATGTGCTGTGGGTAGCCGAAGTGATGAGCACCAGCAGCACTGAAGACGCCAACTTGAGTGCTAGAATGAAGATCATTATGCTGGTGCGAGTGGTGCACCAAGACAACACTGCACGAACTCCATTTCAATCAGTTCCAATGGCTCCATGTAGCTGCAACACTCCAAGTGAGGTTCCGTCACTTATAAGTGAAATGTCAGGTCAGATTACCGTTTTGAAAGAACTGATGCTTGGTGTGTCGAGGGAAATTGGATCCCTGAAGGAGACTGTTGTGAACCTGGAGAGAGAATTGAAGTCAAGGGACACTTTGTTGATTGCTTTGGAGTCTGGAGTGACCTCTCTCGTTGACAAGAGTACCTCTCAGGAGGGAGTGGTGAGTGGGTGTGGGGCGAGGGAGTGTGTGGATGGGGCAGCGTTGGCAGTAATTGAAAGGGAGAGGGATTGCATCGAGGCTATGATGGGCATCACGACCATCTTGGAGTCAGACCATGAAAAGGAGTCCTTTGTATGGTGTATTTATCAAAGGGTCCAATCGGAGAGTCCCCTGACGGCTGTAATTATGAGATTCATTGTGAAGCAGTCTGGGGTCTACGTTCACATCGACTGTTCCTCTTTTACAATAGGGAGGATGAAGGGAAGGGTAATGGATCACGATGGAGTGGAGAAGGATGGATGTTCATTTGGCTCATATGCAGATTATTCAGAAATGAGGGCGTACGTTGGGGCAGTAAGTAATTAGGGAGAGAAATTGGGTTCTACTAATCTTCTTGGTGCTTTGTGTCAGTTGGCCGTGTACATTGCCTTCAAGAACGGAGGGCGACCATACGCAGAGAGTGACACTCTCAACAGACGGCGTTTTGAGGTAGTACTTCGGCAGGCAGAGAAAGTGAAGAACTTGGACGGAGATGGATATATTTTGGTTAGTAAGGCATTATGGAAGGAAACTCTGAGGGCAAAGGAGATATATTTGATATCCATAATCCCTGAATTGTTGGTCATATATGGATCGAATTCTCCAGAGATATCCAAACTTCGCCGTGGACTTTCTCTCCTCTTTGAATATTCGGAGGGTCATGTGATGGCGACTCTCGAGTCAACAGTGGCTTCTCTTTGCTCTCGTTCCTGATTAGCTTCCTCTGAAAATGTATCTTTTCCGCTTTTCCAACAAGATTGTCTAATCAACGAGTTAAATGTTGCACAGAATATAGTCATTTTATGCAATTATTATCATTAACATTTGGATTTTTTGCCATCATACATGTATGCCTCTTCTCTTGTGTTTTATTGTGTCAATTTGAGGGAATTCAAAATTGTTTTGCTAATTTTTGAACTAAAAACTATGAGAAATTAAATAAAATTGTTTAATATGTAATTTAGAATTCCTTTTATTTCTTATTATTAATGATCGTCTTCATGTCAATCGCAATTTATAGTTTTGAATTTGTTCTCTGTTGGGAAATGTAAGACTTGCGATAGTACGAATTTGGGAATTTCTTACACAGTTAAGGGATTGGTATTGAGTGAACACTAAACCCTCACCTACCAAACCCTACCTACGGTTTTATTACTGTGTTTATAGATTTTTATAAACGACAGCTGATGCAGTCAGAATACATTCCCTGAACAATCAACCCTTATGAGAATAAAACATAAACCTATCAGTAAAATATTGAAATAAACTATTCTTAACGCTAAAAATAATAGAAGTGAACGACCACAGCCTCCAGAACGACTTGAAATGTTCACCAATATGCAAAAAAATGGACAAACTCAGTTTCAATTACCAATCTACACATTTCTAATACATGAACATCCTCATATCTCATGATTGAACTGTTGTTTCAATGATTTCTGGCCTTTAACACCTGCCAAATGCTAGAGGGACGAGAAAATAGTGGCATGTTTTTTTTGACACTGTAACATCCAGCCGAAAGTATATGAATTTTTACATTATTTTCCCTTGGTTGCAAATGTTAACTTCACATTTCAACTAAAGAACAATAGATAATCTAAAATCAATTTTTCACTATGGTTATAGCTGTAAGGGTTTAACAATTCTGTTCTAAATATCCCACCACCCTTAAAGAAACTCTTTAAATGTTAAAAATACCACACACACACACAGGCACATTGCAATTTCTACCGGTACTTCACTGCTGAAGGTAAGTTTCAGGTGGACCCTAGCAGTATTATTGGTATTATATACACGTACGTATATATACAGTAGCAAATATTAGTTTATATTATATACTGCAGCAAGATATTTCAAGGGAATCTAATTGGAAACGAGAAAAAAGGATGTCATTGTGAAGGCATACATCCTATACAAAGGAATAATAAGGTATTACATTTGTTGGGTTCATCATGGTTTTCTGCCAACAATCTCCATATGAATCCCAATAAAACTCAGCATCTTCTATGTACTCTAAAATTGTGCTACACTGGATACTGTCCCTGTGAAACTGCTGGGATTTTATTCAGACTAGAAGTTAAGTTGGAGTACTAATATTCTATACATTAGGAAGAAACTTGCACAAGCCTTATTTCTGCTCAGGAAATTGAAATTATATGTTAGTAAGGATTACTTAATTAATGCCTACTATGCATTCTTTCACTCACATATTACTTATGGCATTAGACTTTGGGGGCATTCATCTGGTATTAAGCTAATTTTTGTGATGCAGAGAAAGGCAGTCCGTACCTTATCTAATTCATGTCCAGGTGAACACTGTAGACCTCTCTTTTTAAATTTATAAATTATGACTGTATACCATTTATATAAATACGAGTAGCTACTCCACTAGGGCTGACGTTCACAGCAATAACACCATAGAAAGTCTAATGTGCATTTTCCATACTGTAGGCTAGAGAGGACTTACAAAGTTGAAGGTCTACCTATCAAATTGTTTAATATGCTTCCAAAATCTGTAAAGTCAGCCCCCAATGTAGTGTTCCGCAGGGTGCTGCGTGATTGGCTTACCTCCAATCCTTTATACTTAATAGAGTGGGATTATGAGCTCGACTTTACTAGCCTAAAATTATAAGGTCTAGCGTGAGTAGAATACTAGGTGTAAGTATGCAAATATATTCAAATAAGTATTTTATTTGATTGTATATTGTACTGTATACTGTATTATCTATGAACAACCGTATGTTCCTAAAGGACGACATCCACCATATGTGAATATGATTATAAAATGAATAAAGTATATTATTATTTAATCAGAGTTCTGCAAAAATATAGTTAATGTTTTAATACACATACAACAGTTTCAAAACTATGTATACATTGATTGTTTCACAAATTGGAACTCTACATTGATATTTTATTACTGTATGATCATTTAACTGGCAGGGAGGAAAGTTTCTGACTTATTTGTGTTGATATTTGACCAAACGCACAGGGTCCAATTGTTTTTCATTTTATCGATCGTGTATATTTATTCTATCGTGACTCTGTATCAATGACCATAATTCATGCAATACAAAATTATGCTCCAAATCAAAGTTTTGGTGAAAGCCTCTTTGTCCATTAATGCAATTCATCTTCTTCTAATTTCCGTACCATTTAAACCTTTTTGGTCCAAAACACCCTTCCGAAATTATCTCTTTTACCGGCTCTAGTTTCTGTCATCTTATTGTCATGTTCAACTTAGCCTTTCTCATTCTGGAAAAACAACATAACCTTCCTTGTGTATATTTTTCTTCACAGGCCATAAATATCAGACTAACCTTTCAACGGAATCAAGCCAAGTGAACAATGCCTACGCTAACTGAAAAACTAGAGCTTCATCATCAGCAAAACTTACTAAATATAGGGATTCCCCACCGATTTAAATTTATACATCTAGTTCTAATCCCATTAACGCCTCTTTGATCATTTTCTCTACACATATGTATAACCAAAAAACCAGTAATTAACAAGAAGTTTGGTTGGGTAGGGGTGATGGTAGGGTTCAACCAGTATTAAGCCCGACGGCATGTAAAATTCACACATCAGGGTATGGCGGCCAGTTCCTTCCCCTGTGCTGGTTATGGTTTCCCAGGAAGATCTGGTACCCAAATAATCACATAGCTTGGGTGGTGCTGCAGGATCCTTGCCTGGGAATCGAGCAAGGTGAGTGGGCATTGAGGGGTTGTGGGGAGCAGATTTCATAAGCAGACATGTTTTACATGGGGGATGGCTGCAGGAAGGGGAAATAAGAGGAAATTTGTCTGAGGGGCGCTAAAGGACTTATGATTTTATTTTTATTAAAATAAAATTATACTAATAACTAAAGTGCGTTGTAATGACATAATAATTACGTGTAAACCAAAACCCTTCGTCTATGTAAGACACCACCAATGATAATGGTCACCCCATGCCATACTCCTTCTTCCTAACACTGCCCATCCGGACTCCTTCCGTCCGTCCCCCCTCACAACTGGTTTCTCTGGTGGCTTTTGATGCTCTCAATCGTTGACATTTTTCCTTGTTAGGAAGTACCCCACTCCCCCTCCTCCTTAACCATAATTTTCCATACAGCCTACTGATACATCTTTACTCTCTGCGCTCTGAATGCTTCCAAATTCCATTTACTTCGCCATCTTCCCTGTTTTATCTTTTTTCAATCGGATGCTAACCAATTACGTCCTTTGTAGGCATTTGCTCCTACGAAAACGTGCTAATAAAACATGCATGCTTGCATTAATTAGACTGGATTAATAACTCATCTAAATAGGTAAATGAACAAGAAACGCATATCAAAATTAAATTAATAATATTAGGAATACGACATTTTGAGCCGCGGCGCACATTTTGAACACATTGCCATCTATCCCCGAAAAATTCAACTTTGTAGTAATCCCAATTGTATCACGACGCCCTCTTTGGGGAAGAAAACGGACTCGTAGGTCTCGGACACGGGAGTTGGCTTCCGGCATTTGCTCACGTGTTCTCATCTGTCATTCTACAATTGCAAGTCGGAGTGAGCAGTTCATCGGAGGCCTTCCCTTCCGGCGTTGTGTTTCGTGAGTACTCAATTTACTTCTCGCATATTTAGATTTTATGTTAACTAGCCAATCATTAGCATATTTGGTTGAATTATTTCCATTCATAGTAAATAGCGGTCTTTCATTCGAACTTTACGCGTCGGGATAACGTTTCCTCTTTAGTCCAAATTCCTTTCAAAATAAGAATTAACTGTAAACGTGTAACTGTATTTGTTGGAGTAAACATGAATTGCCGCATTAAAATAATAAATTATGCAAGATATTTCATTGTTCCATCGCACTGGTACTGTTTCCATAGACTAAGTCGACACGTTTTGTTATAATGTGTTGTTATGCAGTTTTCGTTAAAGTTCCTTGCTACAGTTTCAAAGGATTCCTATTATTAACGAAATTCCAGTTTATCCGTTGAAGATCTTTTGACCAAGTTGAATATCGGACAACTTGTGGATTAATAGGAAATGGTGTTCTTTTAAACACCACGTGTCGGCATCCATTTTCCTCTGCAGTCGGTTCTTCTTCTTAACTTAGTTATAACTGAAAACGTGTAGCTTTATATTTGAATGGATAACATTGCTTTGCCATATCAATACAATTTATGCTGTTCGAAATTTTAGTATTTCATCGTACTCAAAATTTTGTATGATTCATGGAATACACGTGGCTTTCTCGTCCGGTGTGGTAGTTTTCGTAAAAGTTCTTCATTACGGATTCCAATGATTCCTGTAATTATTCAAATTGCATGGTGTAAATGTTGTTATTTCCCTGGCTTCATTTTGCTATCTACTACTTGATATTTTCCCACTGATTTTAAATTTGGTAAATTTATTAACCTGCCCATTCGTTTGCTCGTTGTTAGTGAACCCAGTGTTTACTGTCTTATTTTAGGACAGCATTTACGGAGCCTATTTTCATTCTTCGTCGCGACTTGCTTCAATAGGAATGCACCATGCACATGCACCTATAAGAATATCTAGCACATATATCTAGTATGCTTTAACCCCGTGTTGGTAATTTATCTATTTGTTCTAGTGTTTTGTGGATATGAGTGGATATTGATTGTTTTATCCTGGTAATTCTATTTTTAAATATTCTCGTGGTCCGTTCAGATTTGCCTCGCTTTGTTTGTATATTTTAGGCTTGTCTTTTTAAATTTGACGAACTTAGTTCATAACTCGGCGAGGATAGCGTTATGTTCACTGCGTCCATCTATTATTTCAATGTTAGAAATGATTTCGGGCTTAAAAGAATTCACAAATATATCTAGAATGCTTGGGCCCCGTGTGAGTAATTTGACAATTTGTTCTCAAGGGTGTTTTGTTAATATATGAAGAAGTTATCGGCATGAGTCATGGTTTTTGGCAGATTGTCCTACGCATTACACGTCCCAGTCAATTGACTGTAATTTGTGACACCAGTCTTTATTATAATACTGTTCTATATCTGCTGCTGAAAGTGGATATTCGTTCGTTGAGCTTGTGCAGGACGTCCCTGTTAGAATCTGGGGGTCTATTAATTGAACAAACGAATAGGCTTCCGTCGTTTCTTACTGTAATGATTTCTGATTGTTCGGGGAAAAAATGAGTATTTGTTTCTCTCTGTGCTTAAATCTATCTCCCTTATTTTGTGTGGTCTGATCTACCTTTATAATTCCTTTAGTGTCATCGTTAAACTCGTTTGTTCTGAATCTTTCTATAATTCTAGGCTTTGCTTGTTCTCTCCTTTAAGTAAATCAATTTCTATTAAGCAATACGTATATTTGAATGAGTAATGGTCGCGATTCAGCGGCTTGAGATACCATTTTAAATATACACTTTTATTATTTTAAGCTGAACGACATGGTACACTACGTCGTCATGTGAACTTGAAAAATCAGGCAAAGGCCTAGTTTTTTCCCAACTTCCCATCTTTCTCTCAATGCGAATCATGAAGAGTAGATTTGAGAGCTTCATAACAAGAGAAATAAGCATCGAAAGATATTTTCTTATTTAGCTGTAGCTCGATAAAAACCAAGTATGATACAGTTCACACAGTGTAATGTCTGCAATAGGTCCTCTAAGAAGTGCCCTCTTAAAACCTCACTTACTCTCAGCGTAAATAATTGAAAGGACTAACTTTGTAGTTCCAAACGAGCTTTTTGAAGCCCTTATATGAAAGGGCTGCAAATGTAGAGAGCTCACCTGATGATGAAGTTTTACTTTGAAACCCGGGTCGTGGGAATAAATCGCTCCTGTGGAACTACAAAGTTAGTCCTTTCATTTATTTATAATAAATCGGTTCCATAAAGTTACGCCAGAAACCATCAATTACTCTCAGTGGTTAAAACAACTGATTAAACTTAATATAAATTATATTAGTGAATATATTCCAAATTGCAATAATCACTTTTACGCTAATGATTTGAAAATGTATCACCAGTTTCACATTATCAACCTCTATAGAATTGTTGATGAATTGAAATTAAATTTTGCTTTTTGTTGCTATGGGGTTCACAAAATTTACTAAGAATATACCCAACTGAAGGAGGCGCAATTCCTGTGTGTCGCAGGCATCTATGTATCCCATCAATTTCATTCGGGATATTTCTTGCCGGTTAAGTATTTATGCAAATATTTCTTTCCATCGGCTCCATATATGACATGATCTCTAAGTAAACCTACATTCCCGCACCATGGCACGGAAATCTATGGCCCTAAGTCGATATCTGTGTGCATTTTATGTCCATATGTGTTTGCATGTCTATATGTGCAGTGTGTGTATGTATTAATGATTATAATGGCCTTAATACTACGTGTATGATGATGGGTGGAATGGAGAAGGTACCATTTGGTCTCAATTTCGCCCCAATGAAGACCCCAATCGGTATAATTATCTGTGCCCACTTGTCTGGCAGAGTGCATTGGGCTTTCGAGGGCGGGAGATTAATCAGTGTCCCCGTGTTACTGGGAATTGGATGTGTCATGCTCTTCCCATCTTTATATGAGATGGGTGAAAGATTAACCTCCAAGGAAAGAGATATCCGAAATGGCTGCCATCAGTTGTAATAGGCATTAAATCAATTTAAATTTCCCCTTTTCTGATCTCAATTACAGAGGTTGTCAGGAGTGGAGAACTTGGTTTCCTAGTGCTTC
Source organism: Hetaerina americana (assembly GCF_022747635.1). Lineage (NCBI taxonomy): Eukaryota > Metazoa > Arthropoda > Insecta > Odonata > Calopterygidae > Hetaerina > Hetaerina americana. The sequence goes on from NW_027286348.1 coordinate 323,181, forward strand.
GAGCAGAAATTGAAATTTGTATTTTTCTGGAAGAATTTTTCAAATTGGATCGCCATTCAAGACAATCATTTACCAATTGCAGGAATATTGGTAAGTAGAAATGTATCCAATTGTGTCCAATATCATAATGTTTATTGAGAAAGTTTATTTGCTAAATGGATTAACCACTTTCCCGAAAGGATTTTAATTTTTTCTGCACCTAAATTGTTATTTTATTATTCTATTTGATTGATTTGTTAATGTAAATGAAAGACGTGGCTTGGTCCGATGTCTGAAAAAAGTTATATTATAATACTGATTCCCCGTTTGCTTTACAATGGGGTAATTAGTTAGGTGCTGATGTGCCCTATCTCCTCCACCCATTGTATTAATATACTCGGCACTGACTTTTCACTTCCTTAGCATGATATCCCTTTTTTCAATCCAACAAGTTCTTCATTATGTACCATAGAGAGTACAGTAACAGGCTTTTTGTCTTGCCATGTTATCACTGTAACTTTACCTCTCTGGAAGGCGGTGAATTATCCCAATTTCAATTTCTTTTTCTATGATATCACCCGATACTTCCTTCCGTGTAACTCTCAATGTCCCATAGGTGTCGGTTCCTTTGGCAAAGCAATAAATCAGCCAGCTCAGGGGAGGTGTAATGATTGTCTTTATTCGTGCAATAATGATTACCTAGTAGAGGTTTCATTAGTGTTAGCACAATGAAGTATGTTATAAGAGCATTTGTATATTCCACATTAAACTCTGACCCTTTTCCAGTTTGAATAATAAATGGCCATATATATCCAGACTTAGACTCGCAACGCATAAATGCATCTATCCCAAACCTAGCTCTTTTTAAGGATGGACACCTTAGGAGAGAATATTTGCTTCAATTTGTAAAGAAAGGAATTCCTCTTTCAATAAGCAAAAATGATATTTTAACCCTCTTAGTGGGGCGGCTATATATATATATCGGCTCTTGAGTAGGCTATTGTTTAAATCGCTGTAACTCATGGTTTTTTCTTGAATAATTTATGGTTTTTGTGCTGTCGATAGGGTGAATTCAATACAATTATATGACACATTTTTTAATTTTTTATTGGCAATTTTAAATGCTTTTCAAAAAGTATAATTCTTACTATAATTTTACGTTCAGTTTTGTACATGGAGGGAAGCTCAGCCTAATTGTCTGCCAGTTTTTTATGCTAAGTGGTCTTTCCACTATGAAGAACCACTGAAAGGCTACTAATCTGTTTTCATCTGTAATCTCTTGAATGTGTAATGGTGTGGTGGTGTTGATATATACCTGCTTATTCAGACTTTGTTGATATGATGGAAATGAGAGCACTGCTTTGTAATCATTTTGGTTTCTCTTGCCATCCATCTTATCTAATCATGAGAAGAAATCAAGAAATGGTTAGGCCACTAATAATAAATTTGAATAATAGTTACATGGGAGGGATTGATACATCTGATATGATGGTGCATACCGTAAAGTATTAGAGGAAAGTTGTCTTTTGTGTAATTGCTCGTATGGTTCTCAATTCCTATATAATATACAAAGAAAATAATCCCATTAGAAAAATGACAAGACTTCAATATACATCATGTATCATAGTCTCTTGAGCAGGAATGGCTCGGAAAGGCAGATTGACTCATCTCCTAGTGCACATGGATCAAGAGCTGAACTGCAGCAACTACTGGGGAGAAAAGAAAAAAATTGTGTGCTTTGTAGTGGAAAACATGGCCAAAAGAGAAAAAGGGCCCGTGCATAAAGTGCGAGAAAGGTGTGCACAGCATTTGTTTGATTAACCATAGATGCTAGATGAACTGCCCGATGAAAAGGGGAATAGTCCCAATTTTTAACTCTGTTAGATCACACTTTTCAACAAAATCGAACTATGCACAGGCTGACAAAAAAATTTCTAACTCACTGGTTTTTCTTTATTTATTTATAATATTTTCCAACTGTCTTTTTGATTCTTTCTTTTATTTAAATATGGTAGTTTTATTTAAAAATGTTTAAAAAAATATTAGTATTGTCTAAAAATCGAAATATTATTGCTAAAAAAATATTCGTCAAATTTATAATCCTGTAATAATTACATTTATTTTCAGATGATGCAAATGTATAACATCAGTTTTAACTACAATATTTTATTTTAAAGTAAAAAAAACATGGATATCAAAACAAATAACTTCATGTTTTTTTTCCTAAGGTGATACATTTTCTTAAATTACCCTTGGCACTTCTCACTAAGAATCACCCCTGGCATCCCCACCGCACTAAGAGGGTTAATTAGACCTAAACAATCTGCAAAAATCTAATGTCATAGTATTGCCATCTATGAGTACTAGCAAGTGTTTTGATATATCTGGGTTCTACTTATTGTTTGTAATATCCACCTTCTTTCTTACGTCAATTGCAGTGAATGAGAAGATAGTCAACGGAGAATGCTACCTTGATCAAAAAGTTCCCGGAATAATCACCGTGTGGCGCTCCCATCGTTCCGATTTGAGTTCTGTTTTTTTGTTAAATTGGTACATCTGTTGTTGATATTCCCTTTAAATCTTAGTGTCATAACTTGACATTTGCAAAAGTTACGTAGCCAAGAGTACATCTATCTCTGTGTGTGTTGGCGATTTTTTACAATTGCAGAAATGGATTTAAATTTGCAACAACGAACTTGTATTAAATTTTGCGTAAAAAACGGATTTAGTGGCGCACGGACGTTGGAAATGTTGGAAAAGTGTTTCGGCAACGATTCCCTAAAAAAAACGGTCGTTTACCAGTGGCGCGAGCGGTTCAGAAGTGGTCGTGAGTTAATCGAAGATGATGAACGCAGTGGCAGACCATCGACATCGAAAGTCGGTGAAAAAATTGATAAAGTAAAAGAAATGTTGGTCAATAACCGCAAATTAACCATCAGAGAAATAGCGGAGGACTTGAACATTGCCTATGGATCCGCCCAAGACATTGTGCTTAATGATTTGGGTTTCCGTCGTGTAGCAGCAAAGTTGGTGCCAAAATACCTCAATTTCATGCAAAAAAGAGACCGTGTTGACTTCGCAAAAGACATGATTTGCGAGGCTGAATCCGATCCCACATTCATCAAAAGGATCATTACTGGAGACGAGACGTGGGTTTATGAGTACGACACGCAATCCAGACATCAGGCAAGTGAATGGCGTTCACCAAATGAGCCGAGACCAAAAAAACCATGTCGTTTTCAGTCAAAAAAGAAGGCAATGCTAACGGTTTTCATGGATTACAACGGTGTAGTGCATCATGAATTTTTGCCAGAAGGCGAGACAGTAGACAAAGAGTATTATTTGGGCGTTATGACACGTTTGCGTGAAGTAATTCGCCGAAAGAGACCAGAAATGTGGGCAGAAAACTCTTGGATTTTGCACCATGATAACGCACCGTCGCACAGTGCTATCATTATTCGTAATTTTTTGACGAAAAATGCAACAAATACCATCCAACAGCCACCGAATTCACCTGATTTGGCTCCCTGTGACTTCTTTCTGTTCAATCGAGTTAAAAAACCATTACGGGGAACGCGTTTTAGCAGCCGAGAGGAAGTAATGGAAAAATCGCAGGAAGCACTGATGGACATACCGAAAACCGAATATAAAAAATGTTTCGAGGATTGGATCAAGCGCTGGCATAAGTGTGTTGCAGTCGATGGGGATTACCTTGAAGGGGACAATTTGGATTTAGATGAATAAACTTGTATTTTTAATTTTCTGAATAAATTCCGGGAACTTTTTGATCAAGGTAGTACCTTCCACCTCAAATCCACGCACCTGTGCACCTCCAATCAATTGAACGCCTTTCCTCCGCTTCACGCTTCAGCACCAATGGCAGCACACCAAGCAGACGACTCTCTCTCCATAGAAGAGCGACTGTTCTCTTCGTTATTCATTGGCTCACTATTGTCGGAGTGCGAGGGATTGTTGGGGGAAGTGGAGGACGTGGACGCGAGGGGCGTGCGGGGATGGACGGCGCTCCACGTGGCAGTCCGGGCGGGGAAGGATGATTGGGTGGAGAGACTGCTGGGGATGGGAGCGGACCCCAGGCTGAGGGACGCAGAGGGTGATGATGTACTGCAGGTAGCCGAAGAGATGAGCACCAACAGGACTGAAGACGCCAACTTGAGTGCTAGAATGAAGATACTGATGCTGGTGCGAGTGGTGCACCAAAACAACAGTGCTCGTGGACTATCAGTTCCAATGGCTCCATGTAGCTGTAACACTCCAAGTGAGGTTCCATTACTCCAAAGTGAAAGGTCAGGTCAGTTTACCGCTTTGAAGGAACTGATTCTTGGTGTGTCTAGGGAAATTGGATCCCTGAAAGGGACTGTTGTGGAGTGTAAACGGGAATTGGAAGCGAGGGACTCACTCTTGATTGCTTTGGAGTCTGGAGTGACCTCTCTCGTTGAGAAGACCGCTTCTCTGGATGCGGTGGCGCGTGGGTGTGGGGCGAGGGAGGGTGTGGCCGGGGCAGCGTTGGCAGTGATTGAAAGGGAGAGGGATTGCATCGATGCTATGATGCGCATCAAGACCATCTTGAATGCAGTCGACGCGAATGCAGACAACGCAAATGAGTCCTGTGTTCGGCGTATTTATCAAAGGGTCCAATCGGAGGGTCACCTTACGGCTGCCATTTTGAGGTTCATTGTTAAGCAGTCTGGGGTCTCCGTTCACATCGACTGCTCCTCTAAAACAATAGAGAGGATGAAGGGAAGGGTGATTAATTACGATGGAGAGGAGAAGCACGGAAGTTTCTTTGGCTCATTTGCAGATTATTCGGAAATGAGGGTGTTCGTTGGGGGATGGTATATAAGGCATGATGTGGAATGGTTAAGGAAATGTGGTGCTGCTATTCTTATTTCTGCTCTGTGTCAGTTGGCCGTGCACCTTGCCTTCAAGAACGGAGGGCGATTGTACGCAGAGAGTGACACTCTCACTTAAAGAGGCTTTAGAGAACAAAACTCTGAGGGCAAAGGAGATATATTTGACATCCATAATCCCTAAATTGTTGGTCAAATATCGATCGAATTCCCCACAGATATCCGAACTTTGCCGTGGACTCCCTCTCCTCTTTGAATATTTGGAGGGTCATGTGATGGTGACTCTCGAGTCAACAGTGCCTTCTCTTTGATCTCGTTCCTAATTAGCTTCCTCTGAAAATGTATATTTTCCGCTTTTCCACCTAGATTGTCCAATCAATGAGTTAAATGTTGCACAGAATATTATAATTAAATGCAATTAAATTATTTTTTCTGTTTTTGAACCAATAGTTTGGAGGAATGAAATGTAGGACTAAATGAAGATCTTTTTAAGTTAGATTGATGATTATCTCCTTAATATTGTGGTAAAAATAAAATAAATCCCCATCATTGGTGAATTAAACGTTAATTTCATATGGTTAAAATATGTCTGTGTTGAATGTGGAAACTCCATGGCTTGACCTTATACTGACCATGTCAATTTTTACCATTTGTAAGTTTCCCTTTGGATTCATTGAAATGGAGACATATTTAATTATTTGACGTTGATTTGTGAAATCTGTGCTCATATAGTTTCCCTGCCTAGTCCTGTATTGAAACAAATTCATTTGCATACTTTGTTTTGGCCAAGATGTTCCTATTGTTTTAAGATGGAAGAACATCCCCATCCTCTTTATTCATGTCTCAATTGCCCCTTTAGCACAATATTCCTGCGTATCAGATGTATGCCTTTGCAAATAAATCCTTATTTCATGTTTCCAATTAGATTCCTTTGAAATATTTCCCTAACCATAATGTACCAATATAATGTGTGTACAGGCTTTAATGCATGCTCTTAACTCACTGTAATATTTGATGAAATATTAAATGAATGAATATAGATATTATCAACCTTCCATAGAGCATAGGTGCAATTGGTTAAAATAATTTGACACACTGAAATTCTTTCATTGAAATGCAATGATTGTGTGGATGGCTGAATAAAGTAACTGTCGGGACATCTGCCACAGTGTCTTGGGAATTATTATCTTCTGTTAACGTTAATTTGGATATTATTGCCAATGGCTTCACCTCTGCTCCGGCAATGAATATGATATTTATTTAATGATACTTAAAAAGCATAACTTGTGTTCCCAAAGGAGTAATTCTGTATTATCAGCATTAATATGATTAAAGTACTCGTATCTGAATATATAACAGTAGATGATGGCTAAATAAAGTACACAGGTTGAAAGCAATGTATGCTTAGGGGAAATATCAAGTTTGTGTTTGAGGACAGTGTTTTACTTAAAATGGTTTTATTCATTGTACCAATATTATTGTCCAATGCATGGTTTTACTTATTGAAAAATGTAACAGTTCCTTGAAATGATAAACGAATGTATTTGATTTTTATTATTATAAATATTCCATGGCACACTGAAGATGCAATTCCTTACATTGTTCCACTCTGAATGGAATGGAGCATTGAATGAATGTTGAAATCACTTCTCAAATACTTGTCATCTTGAAGAGGAAGCAATTCACATTCTAAGGAGTTTTTTGACAAACTTATATCTTTGTACATGTAGTCTTACTGTTCTTTTCCCATGGAGAATAAATAAAAAACTTTTGTTTTGAAACCAATTATTTTGTTGTGATTTCTTTTGTATAAATATTAGTTTATTAAAGATTTAAATGGAAGCGTTCTCCTAGAAAAGAGAGAAGGGAAATGCTGTTACCATATTCTTCATTAAACAAGAGAATAGAAGACTGCTATGAATGTACGCAAATGGAAGTGCGAAGAATGTACAAATCTGATCTCTTCATCTTGATTATGTATTACTCTACGTAAATGGTTCACTCTTCATTGCAGTGATTTATTAATTATAATTGAGCTTATCATTGAAAGCAGTGATGCCCTTGTACGTTAAATTAATACACCATAATAATTAATAATCCTGGTGTCCAAAAAGCCTCTTTCCATAAAATCATAACTCTTTGAAAGTGATTAATTAACGTTATTTTTCAAATGTCAATTTCAATCTTTGTTTTATCACATTTTATTGATATTTTAGTCCATTCCTTTGGAGGGCTGTTTGCATTTATTCTTGAGATAACATTGAGGTGAGGTTTGCTTATCATTAAATCCTTCACGCAACTGATGATAATCACTTTGTTTAATTGAAAATGAATTTTTCTTTGAAAATAATTTGATGAAGACAATTTGAATATTTCTTTTGATGTTCCTTAACCTTGGTACATTTATAATCTTTGGTATGTGGTAGCTTGCTTTCACAGCAGCACTGTCTTTGTTGGATACAAAGATTATACTTTGTATCAACCGCTAGACTACGTGACAATGGAATGTAAAAAAGATGGTGAAATTCAGAGAGGGCTCGCTGTTTGCTCAAGTGATTCAGTTGACAGTTCTGACAACTCTTTAAGCATTGTTACAATGTGAAATTATTAACGGTGAGAAACATTTTCCATTCCAAGGGATGGAGCTTCTATTTCATGGACTTGATATGGTAGCTGATGGCATTTAAATGCATTTTCTTTATTTTTAGAGGAATACCTTTCGAGAGAGATGATCCCACGGGTCAATACAAGGAATGAAAGAGCTGTAATTTCATGGGAAGCATCACTGTCAGCTATTGTAGACTGAGGAATTGTATGCAGTGCAGAATGTATTTTATAAAAGAAAACCCTTGAAGAAGAATTGAGTGGAATAAATTATGCTGCAATGGTGATGAACTCAATTTGAAACTCTTGTGAGGTCACTTGTGGAACGTCTTGTGAAGGCAATGCACACCATGTCAGTTGTCTGCTGGCTTTAATCAAGTGTGTGTGGCAGATATTTGATTGAGAATGGACATTCAAGAATATTTAAATCAAATACTATAGCTGGGTTTATATTTTTTGATCAAAGTTGAAGTATTTAAGAAAGCCAATACACTTCATGCTTGTTTTATTCTCCAAACAATAGTTTCAAAGAATTTAATCATCTCTTTAATATTGCTGTTTAGTGATAATTTTGATGATAATGAGATAATAGCTTGAATAATCCCCCTAACATTTCTATTTATAATCTTGCTCCATCATGATTCCATCACCATCTATAATAAAAGGTAATATCTCTCTCTTTAAGGTAAGTGAGAAGGTTTTCTTTGAACAGCATTGCATGTGAACTTGAATTTTTTTGAAGTATACGCCTCGTGACAAGAGGAATAAGTGGTCAAAAGATGTTTTAGGACCAATGAGGACAAATTTTGAAACATTCCATTGAATAAATAAACTGTATGTATACATATAAATGGTAAATTTTGAAAGTAATGCAAATCATTTCATTGTGACGCAAAATATCCATGGCAGCGTTGTATTACTGGTCTGGAAATGTGGTTAGGGGTCTACCCTTTCAACTCATGCTGGTCGTAAGCTTGCTCTGAGATGTCAAACAGGGTGCCTTTAATGCGTGGCGTACCTGATTCCACAAGTGTATCATTGATGATAAGGGGGGGAAGAGTGTTTTAAGCATATGTACAAGTACGAAGATCAATACTTTTATTTTTCCCAGAGAATGCACATTAATTTTATGTTATAATGTGCACATATATGTAAACCATAAACACAGTAGTTATCAACCAAAAGTTCGGTGCATAAATAAATTTCAATAAATTGCATAAAATGACAATAAGCTGTACAATGTTTAACTCTTTAATTGGTCAATCATGGTGGAAAAGCTGAAAACGTACATTTTCACAGTACTTGAGTTTATAAACCAAAGTGCAAAGAAATTAATGAGTAAATTAATCATTGAAGAGCAATAGGGAATGGGAGCGAAGAGAAGGCACTGTTGACTTGAGAGTCGCCATTACATGACCCTCGTAATATTCAAAGAGTAGGGGATATAAAATGCGATTTTCAGAGGTCACACTAGAATTCGATCCAAATTGGGTGATAAAATAAGGGATTAGGGATATCAAATATATCTCCTTTGCCCTTGAAGTTTTCTTTTTTAATGCTTCACACACTAAAACATCTCTCCTCCGTTTTCCCTTTGACTGACGAAGTACTTTCTTGAAACGCCGTTTGTTGAGAGTGTCACTCTCTACATAGGGTCGCCCTCCATTCTTGAAGGCAATGTGCACGGCCAACTGACACAGAGCAGAAATAAGAATAGCAGCGCCCCTTATCACTGGCCATTCTACATCATCCCTTATATACCATCCCTCAACGTACACCCTCATTTCTCAATAATCTGCAAATGATTGAAATAAACTTCCGTCCTCCTCCTCTACGTCGTGATTATTCACCCTTCCCTTCATCCTCTCTATTGTTTTAGAGGAGCAGTCGATGTGAACGGAGACCCCACACTGCTTCAGAATGAATCTCAAAATGGCAGCCGTCAGGGGACTCTCCGATTGGAGCCTTCCATAAATACACCGAGTATAAAACTTCTTATCTTCGTCTGCATCCATGACGGTCGTGATGCCCATCATCGCCTCGACACAATCCCGCTCCCCTTCATCGATTCGCTTCTTTTCAGGGACTGCCCATGCTGCCCCTGCCATGCCCTCCCTCGTCCCCCTTCCACGAACCCCCCCCCACTCCGGAGAGGCACTCTTCACAATGAGAGATGTCACTCCGGACTCCAAAGCAACAATAGTCTTTTTCAGGGAACCAATTTCCTTCCGTCAGTCATCAGTGGGCGTCATCAGTGGTGCTGGCGCTCATCACTTCGGCTACCTGAAGCACGTCATCACCCTCTGCGTCCCTCAGCCTGGGGTCCGCTCCCATCCCCAGCAGTCTCTCCACCCAATCGTCCTTCCCCGCACCGACTGCCACGTGGAGTGCCGTCTGTCCCCGCACGCCCCTCGCGTCCACGTCCACCACCTCACCCAACAATCCCTCGCACTCCGACAATTGGGATCCAATGAATAATGCAGAGAACAGTCGCTCTTCTATGGAGACAGAGTCGTTGGCTTGGTGCGCTTCCATTGGTGCAGTAGTGTGAAGCGGAGGAAAGGCGTTCAATTCATTGGAGGTGCACAGGTGCGTGGATTTGAAGAGGAAGATATTCTCCGTTGACTCTATCTTCTCATTCACTGCAATTGATTTAGGAAAGGAGGTGGATATTAAACTAAATAGTTATAGTTAAAAGAACTAAAAACTTCACCAACTCTCAAACTTTCACATTTGAAGTCATTCCCAGGAAATATTCTGGACAGATGCTTCACCATGTCTTCAGGCGTTGCATTGGACTGGACACGACCAACGTAGAAGAGAGTCTTGCGAGGAACTCCCACAAAATTGCACGTAACAGCAGGCTGCTTAGAACTCCCAAAAACCGTATTACGTTTGCGTTTGTTTCTCTTGTAATTCACCTTTTGAAAACCTTCCTCGTCAGTAACGATGGATTTAAAACTCATGGTGTTAAATTTTGCGTTTACATTTTTAGGGCACAAATCGGAGTTGTCACTATTGAGGCCTAATTGCTCGTTGACTTCAGGTTTCAATTCCGTAGAAAACGTTACAGCTTCCTTTGCAATTGGCTGCAAGGTAGTACTTTCCGTGGATCCGGTAGATTGGAGAGCTAGTAACTCCATTTTCAAATTTTCAATGTCGGCCGCCATATTGTAAATATTGGGCTTATTTACACGGCATAAAAAAAACTTCCAGTAAATGTCGTGGCAGTCCGAGAGAGCTTCTAATGTTATATCACTTAAGCCGGAGCATTTATGGTGATATACACACGAGCAAATATCGCAACTAACGACCATATCACGTACTTCGAGTCGTGTTTTACAAGAGCCACATCGTTGTACGGCCAAGTTGACGCCATCTTGCGTATGAGTTTGCTGCAATTGATTGCATTTGCTGCAATTGACGTAAGAAAGAAGCTGGATATTACAAAGCATAAGTAGAACCCAGATATAACCAATTACTTGCTAGTACTCATAGATGAGAATACAAGTTTAAGGATTTGTTAGGCCAAAGTTACTGTATGAAGAAACGAATTCTAACATGTCCATAATTTTATGAGTCACCGTATTATTTTCTTGCTCTGTATTGCTATCAAAACAAGTTCTTTTTCCAAATCAACTTGTAACTTAAAAACATATGATACTATGTGGATGTAAGTGGTTTGACATATCAATATCATGAATGATGATAGATATTGTGGTTGTAGCGTAGTAACGAGGTGCGATTTTAGCAATTCCTTTGTTTTTTTGCGGCGTATATTTAGTATGTTTGAACACTGAGATTTAAACATGTTGTTGTATATATTTCACTTTCATTCGCATTCGTCGTTTGAGTACAATCGGAGAAGTATTGTATGAAACAAAACGTTCATGTTTGGAATAAATCCACGAAAGGACATACAACTATATATATGTATATCAGTTGGACATACATATATATAGTTGGACAAATTTATATTTTCCAAAGAAGTGATTTGGTATAACCTGGGTTAATATTGATTGAGAGGTACAAAATCTGGTTTTTTAAACAAGTATGATGGTCAATTAAAGTACGCTCGTTGTATGCTGAGAATGCTTAAGCCTAATGCTTGGGTTTAAGTGTAATATGATGTGGTATCAATTTCCAATTATGTCAATTACAGTTTGTGCCAATATGATGTGCCCAATGGTTTTAATGTATTACTTCACTTTTTGAAAAATGTAATAGTTCATGAAATATTAAATGACTGTATATAACTATTATAAACCTTCCACGGTACGCTGAAGATGCAATTACTTAAACTGTTCCACTCTGAATGGAATGGAGCATTGAATGTTGAAATCACTTCTCAAATACTTGTCACCTTGAAGAGGAAAGTGTGTACATTTTGCTGAGGGGTTGGAGCTTTGGACTACTGACCAGGGGGTCCCGGGTTTTTTATTCCCAGGCAAGGCACTCTGGGCACCTGCAGGTCCACCCAAGCTATGTGATTATTTGGGTACCAGATCTTCCTGGGAAACCATAACCGGCACAGGGAAGGGAACTGGCCCCCATACCCTGATGTGTGAATTTTACATGCCGTCGGGCTTAATACTGGGTAAACCTTCCATCACCCATACCAAACCGAACTTTGGGTTGATTTCTGTTTTTATGGTTATATGATTGCATTGAAAGGTTAGTCTGATATTTATAACCTGTGAAGGAAGGTATACACAGGGAAGGTTATGTTGTTTTTCCAGAATGAGAAAGGCTAAGTGAAACATGACAATAAGATGACAGAAACTAGAGCCGGTAAAATAGATTATTTCGGAAGGGTGTTTTGGAACAAAAAGTTGTACATGGTACGGTCATTAGATGAAGATTAATTGCATTATTAGACAAAGAGGCTTTCACGCGGAGGAGGGAATTGGTGAGAGGGGAGTTTATTAAGGATGGAAAGGCACGTAATTTTGTATTAAATGAAATATGGTCATTGATGCAGAGTCACGACAGAATTAATTAGCAAAACCTTTGAATTATTTATGGTTCCAGAATGCAGAGAGTGTATTTATTGTTTTAGGAATACATTAAAGGCATCATCAACCATTTGAATAGCTAAAGTTCACTTTACCAAACCAATGTCAACATAATGTACATGAATCTTGGTGTTTTTCCAGGTTAAACTAGCTCGAGAGAAATGAAAAACTGTTGGACCCTGTGCGTTTGGTCAAATTTCAACACAAATAAGTCAGAAACTTTCGTCCCTGCCAGTTAAATGATCATACAGTAATAAAATATCAATGTGGTGTTCCAATGTGTAAAACAACCCATGTATACATAGGTTTGAAATTGATTTATATGTATTAAAACATTAACTATATTTCGGCAGTGCTCTGATTAAATGAAGACCACTACGAATGCAATACCATATTCCTTCGTATAGGATGCATGCCTTCACAATGACATCCGTATTTCTCGTTTTCCATTAGATTCCTTTGAAATATTTTGCTGCAGTATAAACTACTATTTGCTACTATATTTATGCCTACGTGTATATAATACTAATAATATTGCTAGGGTCCACCTGAAACTTACCTTTAGCAGTGAAGTACCGGTAGCAATTGTAATTTACAAGTGTGTGTGGTATTTTTAACATGCAAAGAGTTTCTTTAAGATTGGTGGTGGGACATTTGGAACAGAATTGTGAGGCCCTTATAAGTTTAACCATAGTGAAAAATTGATTTTATATTATCTGTGGTCATTGGGTTGAGCAGATGTGAATTAAAAATTTGCAATGAAGCTGAAAAATGTAAAAATTCATATACTTTCGGCTCGATGTTACAGTGTCCAAAACAACATGCCACTACTTTCTTGTCCCTCTAGCATTTTGCGGGCATTGAAAGGCCAGAAATCATTGAAACAACAGTTCAATCATGAGATATGGGGATGTTCATGTGTCAGAAATGTGTTGATTGGTAATCCAAACAGAGTTTGTCCCTTTTTTGCATTTCGGTGAACATTTCAAGTAATTCTGGAGGCTGTGGTTGTTCACTTCTCTTATTTTTAGTGTTAAGAATAGTTTATTTCAATATTTTACTGATAGGTTTATGTTTTATTCTCATAAGGGTTGATTGTTCAGGGAATGTATTCTGATTGCATCAGCTGTCGTTTATAAAAATCTATAAACACAGTAATAAAACCATAGGTAAGGTTTGGTAGGTGAGGGTTTAGTGTTCGCTCAATACCAATCCCTGAACTGTGTAAGAAATTCACAAATTACTATTAATTAAGGGATCAAGCTCCTTTCCCTATGGTTTCCTAAGAAAGTGATAACTGGGGAAATGAGGAGCCAACTAGGTCTCGAGCTGCTCTCTAGAGACTTGGATACAATCTCCGATTGGTGCAATGAATGAGGATTCATGCTTAACACAGATAAATGCGAAGTTTTGAGATTTTGGAACCTAGGAATTGGCGAAGAGGTCATTAACTGTGAAATAGAGGGCTCAGTACTAACTATAGCCAATCAAGTTAAATATTTAGAGTTAGTTCTAAGATAACGCCTTTCACAGGGAGCACATATCAGGACAATGTACAGATCTGCTTATGAATAATCTCGGTTTCATTTAACAAGTGGTGGGGGAAATGTAAGGAAAAATATAAAGAGAGGTGTTATTCTGCTCTAGTTAGACCTTATTTTTAATTAGCTGCGAGTATTTGGGATCCTTGTTGAGGAAATATGGCTAGAATGAGATCACAGGAAGTCCAGTGCAAATCCACCTGATTTGTCAGAGAAGTCGTTATATTAAGAAGATGTGTGTGACAGGTCTCTTAGGGGATTTAGTCTGGGAGCCACTTGAGATAGGAGGCGCCACGCTGCTTAGGTAGATCAGACCACAAGGATTAAATAAGGTTTACAGATTTAAATATTCATTCTTCCCCCTTAACAATCAGGAATCATAATAGCAGTAAAAACCCAAAGTCACTCTAGAAATATTAAATACATTCGATTTCATAGCAGTTTTCCAATCTCTTGTGCAATTACCAATGCGATATAAGCATTCAACATCTCTCTTTTGTGGAGATGCCTTGGTTTAAAGAAACAAGTTATTTATTTATTTCACATTTGGAAAAAACAATAAAAAAATACATGTACGAAGCTATTTGTTTGTCAAACAGTTCCTTAGAATAAGCATTGCTTCCTCTTCAAGATGACAAGTATTAGAGAAGTGATTTCAACATTCAATGCCGTATACCATTCAGAGTGGAACAATTTAAGTAATTGCATCTTCAGTGTGCCATGGAATATTTATAACAATAAAAATCAAATACATTAATTTAATATTTCATGAACTATTATATTTTTCAGAAAGTAAAATCATGCATTAAAACCATTACACACATTATATTGGTACTATTGACAGCAAGAAATTAAGTAATACACAGTAATTTACACAAACAAACTGTAATTTATATTTAAACTTCGCTTTGATCCTCCAAATGCAATTTTCATTTACGAGATACACAAATGGACTTGCAATGAATTCGCAAATTTCTTGTATACAATACACTCAATATTTAGAGTAATTATATGATATACTCTACAGATTCAGGTGAGTTGTAGCTGAGGTTCGTCGTTATGTTATCAACAAATTTGCACTTTCCCACAGATGTAACCTGCCTCCATCCCTTCCCGCTTCATCCTTCTTTATTCTTCCCACTGTCAGGGCACCAGCTATCTGCCACCGTCCTCTCTTAATAATGACCACAAGTGCTTATCTTCCCCACCCCCTTCCTCTCTTTGCCTCTCCATTTCTTTAGTTACTCTGATACTTTGGGTTTTCCATATTTCCCCTCTTAGTCCCCGCCCACCTTACCTTCTTATTCCTTCCCCCACCTTCCTCAAACAGAACTATAAATAGGATGTATTAAGCATATCAAATTTTCTATTGTACCTGAAGATGGTTCTATGAACTGAAATTCTTTGTACATTACAAATAAATCCGTGGAAAAGTGCAAAATTTGATTTTGAAGGAAATATTTAATCCACTACTTCTTTGGCAAGTCTTAAATTTCCCAACAAAGAAGAAATTCAAAAGTAGAAATTGCGATTAACGTCATGACTATCATTACCAATAAAAAATAAAAGGGATTTTAAATTACATATTAAACAATTTCATTTAATTTCCCAAGGCATTTGGTTCAAAAATTAACAAAACAATTTTGAATTCATTCATGCCGACACGATAAAACAAAAGAGAAGAGGCATGCATGTATGATGGCAAAAAATCCAAATGTTAATAATAATAATTGCATTAAATGACAATATTCGATGCAACATTTAACTCGTTGATTAGACAATCTTGGTGGAAGGCAGAAAAGATACATTTTCAGAGTCCTTGAGTCAAAAAACCAAAGTACAAAGAAATTAATGCAGAAATTCACCATGGAAGGTAATTAGGAACGAGATCAAAGGGAAGGCACTGTTGACTCGAGAGTCGCCATCACATGGCCCTCCAAATATTCAAAGGACACCTTTGTAGTTCCACACGAGCTCGTGGCATGGCTATCATAATAAATATATATGAAGATGGGGGGAATGGAGAAGGTACCGTTTGGTCTTTTAGCCCCAATAAACACCCTCTTTCTGACTATTGCTTTCTCTGCCCACTTGTCTGGCAGAGTTCATGGGGCGAACAATGGCAGGAAATGAGGTCATTGTGTCCACATGTTACTGGGAATTGGATGAGTCATGCTCTTTCCGTCTTTCAGTGAGATGGGTGAAAGATAAACCTCCAAAGAAAGAGATATCCAAAATGGCCACCATCAGTTGCATATAGTTGCATTAGGCATTAAATCAATTCAATTTTCTCCATTTCTGATCTTAATTACAGAGTTTGCCAGCGGTGGAGAACTTGGTTTGCTAGTGATCCGGAAATTGAACTTTATATTTTTCTGGAAAAAGTTTTCAAATTGGATTGCCATTTGAGAGAATCATTTACCAATTGCAGCAATATTGGTAAGTAGAAATGTATCCAATTATTCCAACATCATAATGTTTATTGAATCTGCTAAACGTATTAACCACTTGCCGCGTGAGATTTTATTTTTTTCTGCACAAAAAATGTCATGTTTTTCTATTTGTTCATTTCATTGTTATGTTTATAAAGAGAAAAGACAGTGTTGCAGAAAATTTTTATGACATACTTTTTATAAAAATTGAACATTTTGCCATGAGTAATTTTACAATAATTCCTGTAAGTATTTCACTGTGTGCTTTATTTTGATACAAGCTGCTGCACAGAGTCCAGCATCGCATGCTTGGCAATAGAACCTTGTTCTTCTCCTGATCTTATTGCCACTTCGATCCCTTTTGGCTCAACAAATTGCACACTGCCTACAAGGCTTTTCCTTCTTCTCCGTAGGTGGAATATATTCGGAGAAGTGCCTCTCAGTTAGGCGTCTAGGATTTTGTTCTACTGAAGGCCTTCCACCCTCACATGACGTATCATGTGTGTGGTACCTCTCAATTATATCTTCCACTAATGTCATTCTTAAGTCTAGGTTATTCTTTATTCCACCATTCTTCCGATACAAGACGAAAGCATTTTCCAGTTCCAACTAGTGAAATTAAAATTTTTTATTTCGAAACAAGGTTAGGTAGTTAGGTGCTGATCTGCCCTATCTCCTCCATCCATTGAATTAATATGCTCAGCACTGATTTTAGGCTTCCTTAGCACAATATCTCTTTATTTAAATCCAACTAGTTTTTCATTATGTACTGTAGAGAGTACAGTAACAGCCTTTTTGTCTTGCCATTTCATCACCATAACTCTACCTCTCTCAAAGGCGGTGAATTCTTCCAATTTCAACTTCTTTTTCTTTGATATCATCCCGCACTTCCTTCCTTGTAACTCCTAATGTCCCATAGGTGTCGGTTCCTTTGGCAACCAATAAATCAGCCAGCTCTGAGGAGGTGTATTGATCTGTAGACAGGCAATAACCTTTACCTAGTAGAGGTTTCATTAGTGCTTGCACAATCTGGGATATTACAGGAAGATTTGTGTATTCAACATTAAACTCTGACCCTTTTCCAGTTTGAATAATAAATGACCATATATATCCAGACTTAGACTTGCAAGGCATAAATGTATTTACCCCAAATCTAGCTCTTTTGAGGGGAACATTCTGAATCCATGGTAGCCTATCCTTCTACAGCGTGAGACTTTCATCATTAGAAATGTCCCTCTCAGGTGTCCACAAATTTGAGAACTTTTTGCTGAGGTATTTAAGTACGGGCCAAATTTCATTTAGCTTGAGGCAAGGATGTGTATCTATAGCAAAGGTATTATTGTCTGCAAAATGCAGATGGCGGCTGATGAGTACAAATATATGGTATGACATAATATTTAAAGAGAATGAAGTAAGAATGGTCAGCATCTTTCATCTACATCTACATAATACCCCGCAAGCCGCCGCAAGGGTGTGTGGTGGGGGGTGTTAGGTCACCAACTGTAAAAAGGAACATTACCACATGTAAAACAACAACGTGAAAATTACACCCACATTTGAGCTTCTATGTCGCCGTCTTTCGATATATCTTCCGCTCTCATCTTGGGTTTGGATTATCTTGACAATAAATTAGGTAGCACGCTCCCCGCTTTATATAAGGTTTCCACTCAAGGATATTTCTCAAAGTGCTTTCGGAAAATGCAGCATTAACTGCGAGGAAGCCGGCTCTACTTTACTCTCTCGCTCCACCGCGGTTCAAACAATGCTCTGCTAATATACATTCGGTTGAAATGGAGAGATTAATTAATACTAACTTGCTCCTTTCAACGAGGGCAACATGAAGACGGCTACATTCCATGCGCCATGATCGCAAATAAAGCACATCCAACTAATTACCTCATTTGCCTCCCTGTTGATACTTACTGTAATTCGTACTAATAGTACTACATGGAAAGGACTGAAAAAAACGTTTGATAGCACATGTTAAATGTATCGCTGACACAAGTGGTACGTAGTCTTTCCAGTAATTAAACCTCAGGTAATACAATGTATCAGAAAAATAATGAGCTTGTTGAACTCTTGTCGCCCGTATTTATGCTGGCGTTGTCGCCAGTGCGGGCAGTATATCCGGATGCGAGGATTCGGAAGTAAGAAATGTAATTGGACTTTTTAAAATTTTTCCTTCATATTATTAAAAGTATTTTTGGGGAGGACGAGCAAATTTGACCAAAACCATTCTTCAAATGGTTTGCTTATGATTCCTTGGAAGTATGATTTAAAGCAAAAAACACTCTAATTTCATTCGTATTGACAGGCTGACTGTCTTTACACCTTGAAACGTAGGTTATTGTCAACAAATGCCTGGAAGTGTTGTAGAATTTCAGCAGTGTCTTCAATGTCGAAATAAAAAGCAAGAGGTTCAGTGAAAGGAATCTTGGAGGTGGTGGTCTGGGACGTTGATGGGAATCAATAGGACGCAAGCAATTGGGCAGATACATCTTCATCATAATCAGAAAGTATGACGGTATCTTATTTCTTTCAAATCATATATGGAAATGCTCTCGGAATTCCTAGTTTTGGAATTAGACATGATAACAGGAAACCCTCCCTCTTTGTAAAAATAATAATAAGCACATTTCTATGCCTAAAAATCTCTTTAGGATGAAGTATTAGAAAAATTAATTGATAACATTTTATAAACATTCTAATATCCTTCCTTATCTTGTGATAAGAAAGAAAGAGAATTCTATATTGAAATAAATTACGGTGAAAGCCCAGCCCAATATCTTCATTTTCGAAAACAGAGTAAGAAAGATGACCACTCACACCAAAACATTGCCGTCCTAATCTAAATAATATATTATAAAAGAATAAATAACATACTAAAAGTTTCCCACTGCTGTCACTGGTGTGCTGTATGCTAGAGGTGTCTGAAGAGTAAGCTGGGAACTTCTTGGAGAAAGCATTCATTGAAACACGTGTACATCAGAATCGGAGTGAAGGAATTTTGATGTCCGTGGCACACTTGGGCAATTCAATTTTGGGTGAAAGTCGTTTCCTGAGTCGGACACGGGCATGTCAGTCAAGTGGTCAAGGATGCTCGTGTCAACTGTGATGTAATGATGTTTTTCTTAATTGAGTGTACTCTCAGAGTGGGATGTATTCCACCAAGATGTTTCCTGTTTCAGTAGTAGTTTGGTGTAGATACTTGTTAGCTGTGATAGTTTATTATTTAACATATATTGTCAGGCCCACCAATTAGAGGATTTAAAAGATTTGAAGTTGATGTTTCTCAGTTTTTAGTTTAATCTATCCATATTCATGTACTACGAGGGTCATCCGGAAAGTAGTACCCGTTCGTGAAATAAAGACACAAAAGTAAATATTAACAAACATAAAAAATTTTATTTGAAAGAGGATACTTTAAACTACTTCTCAACATAATCTCCAAGCAAATTAAGGCATTCGTCATAACGTGTGACAAGTTTCTGTATTCCTGCTGCATAGTCCTTCGCCGCCAGCTCATTGAGATACAGGGTCACTCCTTCTTTAAGTTCTTCATCGCTGTCAAATCTTTTTCCTGCCAAAAAGTCTTTAAGCTTTGTAAAGAGATGAAAATCTGAAGGGGCCAAGTCCGGGCTATACGGTGGATGGTCGAAAGTTTCCCATTTGAATTGCTGCAAAAGTTTTTGTGTTATCCCAGCTGCATGAGGCCTGGCATTGTCATGAACGAGAATGACACCAGTAGACAATAGATCTCGCCGCCGATTTTGTATTGCCCGCCGTAATTTCTTTAATGTTTCACAATAAGCATTGGCATTAATAGTGTCTCCACGGGCCATAAAATCAATAAGCAATACACCTCGTCGATCCCAGAAAATGGTTGCCATGAGTTTCCTGGTGGACAGAACTGTCTTGAATTTTTTTGGTTTGTTTGGTGAATGAGCATGATGCCACTCCATTGACTGTCGTTTACTCTCAGGTGATGCATAACAAACCCATGTTTCGTCACCAGTAATTATGCGAGTCAAGAAAGAGTCTCCTTCATCAGAATAACGTCCCAAAAACGTCAGTGCTGCAGCCATACGCTTGGTTTTGTGCTCATCTGTAAGCTTGCGAGGGACCCATCTTGCACAAATTTTTGCATAATGCAGATGGTGTGTAACAATTTCATGAACAATTGTTCGAGAAACATTGGGAAAATGCTCACAGATGTCATCAATTGTGACGCGCCGATCGTTCCTCACGAATTCGTCAACTGAGCTCACCAGTTGGTCTGTAATGACAGACGGTCTCCCCGAACGCTCATCGTCGTGTGTGTTCCCCCTCCCCATGTTGAAGTTGCGACACCACCGCCGAACAGACGACTCGTCCATTACATTGTCTCCATACACCTCCTTTAATTGGCGATGAATATCACATGGGCGAACGTTTCTTGCATTGAGGAATTTAATCACTGCCCTCACTTCGCAACTGGCGGCGTTCTCAATTTTTTTAAACATTGTAAACAATCACAGAAACAACACAGGCAATGCTAGCGTCACGCAACTTGGCTCAGAGAAGGCAGACAAGCCACTGAAGCTATCTGACCTCGTCCAGCGGCTACTCGCGTCGTCAGCACTTCATGTGGCACGAACGGGTACTACTTTCCGGATGACCCTCGTATAATGCAAATAATACCGACCCACAAATGTTTATGTAATTTCTCCGTAAAGTTGGGTTAAATGTAGATTTCATTTGAAATAAAATCTTCATTCTGATGCAGGTCGCATTGAAAAAATGTCTCCATCAACACGAATTATTATCAGTTGTAATGTTTGTTAGTTTGATGGTGGTCTATTTTGAAAGAAATTGATTCCCAGAGTTGAATCTTGAATAAAGAAATATTTATTTAAGACAGCATTTTCAAAAGATTTTTGATAAAGTTGTTTATAAAATGTGTTAATCAAAGGTAATGTTATGCATATTACTTGTTTAAATGTAGAATTATGTACTTATTAATGTAAATTTGGTATTCTATTTAAAAATAAAATGAGAGCATTTGCACATAATGCAATTCCACTCTGTCAAAGAAAACCAAAGCCATTTGATTTTTTAGAAAGGATGGCAATCTTTGGAGAGGATATTTGCTTCAATTTGTCAAGAGAGGAATTCATTTCTGCAATAAGCTAAATTGACATTTTCATTTGACCTAACTTATCAACAAAAATCGAATTGCATTGTATTCTCATCTATGAGTACTAGCAAGTAATTGGTTATATCTGGGTTCTACTTATGCTTTGTAATATCCACCTTCTTTCTTACATCAATTGCAGCAAATGAGAAGAAAGTCAACGGAGAATATCTTCCTCCACAAATCCAGGCATCTGTGCACCTCCAATCAATTGAAACTCTATCCTCCGCTTCACGCCACAGCACCAATGGAAGCGCACCAAGCGGCCGACTCTCTCTCCACAGAGGAGCGAGTGTTCTTTGCCTTATTCAACCACTCCCCCTTGTCGGAGTACGAGGGATTGTTGGGGGAAGTGGAGGACGTGCACGCAAGGGGCGTGCGGGGACGGACGGCGCTCCACGTGGCAGTCCGGGCGGGGAAGGACGATTGGGTGGAGAGACTGCTGGGGATGGGAGCGGACCCCAGGCTGAGGGACGCAGAGGGTGATGATGTGCTGTGGGTAGCCGAAGTGATGAGCACCAGCAGCACTGAAGACGCCAACTTGAGTGCTAGAATGAAGATCATTATGCTGGTGCAAGTGGTGCACCAAGACAACACTGCACGAACTCCATTTCAATCAGTTCCAATGGCTCCATGTAGCTGCAACACTCCAAGTGAGGTTCCGTCACTTATAAGTGAAATGTCAGGTCAGATTACCGTTTTGAAAGAACTGATGCTTGGTGTGTCGAGGGAAATTGGATCCCTGAAGGAGACTGTTGTGAACCTGGAGAGAGAATTGAAGTCAAGGGACACTTTGTTGATTGCTTTGGAGTCTGGAGTGACCTCTCTCGTTGACAAGAGTACCTCTCAGGAGGGAGTGGTGAGTGGGTGTTGGGCGAGGGAGTGTGTGGATGGGGCAGCGTTGGCAGTAATTGAAAGGGAGAGGGATTGCATCGAGGCTATGATGGGCATCACGACCATCTTGGAGTCAGACCATGAAAAGGAGTCCTTTGTATGGTGTATTTATCAAAGGGTCCAATCGGAGAGTCCCCTGACGGCTGTCATTATGAGATTCATTGTGAAGCAGTCTGGGGTCTCCGTTCACGTCGACTGTTCCTCTTTTACAATAGGGAGGATGAAGGGAAGGGTGATGGATCACGATGGAGTGGAGAAGGATGGATGTTCATTTGGCTCATATGCAGATTATTCAGAAATGAGGGCGTACGTTGGGGCAGTAAGTAATTAGGGAGAGAAATTGGGTTCTACTAATCTTCTTGGTGCTTTGTGTCAGTTGGCCGTGTACATTGCCTTCAAGAACGGAGGGCGACCATACGCAGAGAGTGACACTCTCAACAGACGGCGTTTTGAGGTAGTACTTCGGCAGGCAGAGAAAGTGAAGAACTTGGACGGAGATGGATATATTTTGGTTAGTAAGGCATTATGGAAGGAAACTCTGAGGGCAAAGGAGATATATTTGATATCCATAATCCCTGAATTGTTGGTCATATATGGATCGAATTCTCCAGAGATATCCAAACTTCGCCGTGGACTTTCTCTCCTCTTTGAATATTCGGAGGGTCATGTGATGGCGACTCTCGAGTCAACAGTGGCTTCTCTTTGCTCTCGTTCCTGATTAGCTTCCTCTGAAAATGTATCTTTTCCGCTTTTCCAACAAGATTGTCTAATCAACGAGTTAAATGTTGCACAGAATATAGTCATTTTATGCAATTATTATCATTAACATTTGGATTTTTTGCCATCATACATGTATGCCTCTTCTCTTCTACATCTACATCTACATAATACCCCGCAAGCCGCCGCAAGGGCGTGTGGCGGGGGGTGTTAGGTCACCAACCGTAAAAACGAAAAATACCACATGCAAAAAACAACACGGAAAATTACACCCCAGCAGCGCACACACTCATGCAAAACTCCCTCCATCCAATACTCATGCAAACACATACACCGCAAAACAACAAAAAACTGCACCCCAGGATACAGCACGAAAGCCATCCTAAAACACGCAAGCCAGGACACAACAAGCAAGAATGTGAAACATCACTACCACATGAAAATGCACCACAAAACACTCAACCCCCCAAAGAGACAGTAAAAGGAAGGGAATTCGACCCAACGTTGCAGGTAGCAGGAATTTCCCCCCGCCGGGAGGGAAGAGGGACTGAAAGGGAAACTTAAAAACAGATGAACAGAACACGAATGATATCATGCGGAAAGAATGGGTTATTATAACAAAACACATAAGGTTAGTGGAGGAGCATGCATTTAAGTAGAACTAATTATTTTTTAGACACTGAGGGTGCAAGTGGAATTTTTACTATCTACAATCCTACAGTTGCTATCCCGTATTGTCCGTGGGAAGAAGGAGTCCTTGAGTCGGCTAGTCCTGGCATCTATTTCCCGAATTTTATATGCATGATCCAAGCGACCAATGTATGTAGGAGTACGAATAATCTGCGAGACCTCGGTGCTGAAACATGCGGATCTGAATTTATTTACTTATGTGTTTACTCTTGTGTTTTATTGTGTCAATTTGAGGGAATTCAAAATTGTTTTGCTAATTTTTGAACTAAAAACTATGAGAAATTAAATAAAATTGTTTAATATGTAATTTAGAATTCCTTTTATTTCTTATTATTAATGATCGTCTTCATGTCAATCGCAATTTATAGTTCTGAATTTGTTCTCTGTTGGGAAATGTAAGACTTGCGATAGTACGAATTTGGGAATTTCTTACACAGTGAAGGGATTGGTATTGAGTGAACACTAAACCCTCACCTACCAAACCCTACCTACGGTTTTATTACTGTGTTTATAGATTTTTATAAACGACAGCTGATGCAGTCAGAATACATTCCCTGAACAATCAACCCTTATGAGAATAAAACATAAACCTATCAGTAAAATATTGAAATAAACTATTCTTAACGCTAAAAATAATAGAAGTGAACGACCACAGCCTCCAGAACGACTTGAAATGTTCACCAATATGCAAAAAAATGGACAAACTCAGTTTCAATTACCAATCAACACATTTCTAACACATGAACATCCTCATATCTCATGATTGAACTGTTGTTTCAATGATTTCTGGCCTTTAACACCTGCCAAATGCTAGAGGGACGAGAAAATAGTGGCATGTTTTTTTTGACACTGTAACATCCAGCCGAAAGTATATGAATTTTTACATTATTTTCACTTGGTTGCAAATGTTAACTTCACATTTCAACACAAGAACAATAGATAATCTAAAATCAATTTTTCACTATGGTTATAGCTGTAAGGGTTTAACAATTCTGTTCTAAATATCCCACCACCCTTAAAGAAACTCTTTAAATGTTAAAAATACCAAACACACACACACAGGCACATTGCAATTTCTACCGGTACTTCACTACTGAAGGTAAGTTTCAGGTGGACCCTAGCAGTATTATTGGTATTATATACACGTACGTATATATACAGTAGCAAATATTAGTTTATATTATATACTGCAGCAAGATATTTCAAGGGAATCTAATTGGAAACGAGAAAAAAGGATGTCATTGTGAAGGCATACATCCTATACAAAGGAATAATAAGGTATTACATTTGTTGGGTTCATCATGGTTTTCTGCCAACAATCTCCATATGAATCCCAATAAAACTCAGCATCTTCTATGTACTCTAAAATTGTGCTACACTGGATACTGTCCCTGTGAAACTGCTGGGATTTTATTCAGACTAGAAGTTAAGTTGGAGTACTAATATTCTATACATTAGGAAGAAACTTGCACAAGCCTTATTTCTGCTCAGGAAATTGAAATTATATGTTAGTAAGGATTACTTAATTAATGCCTACTATGCATTCTTTCACTCACATATTACTTATGGCATTAGACTTTGGGGGCATTCATCTGGTATTAAGCTAATTTTTGTGATGCAGAGAAAGGCAGTCCGTACCTTATCTAATTCATGTCCAGGTGAACACTGTAGACCTCTCTTTTTAAATTTATAAATTATGACTGTATACCATTTATATAAATACGAGTAGCTACTCCACTAGGGCTGACGTTCACAGCAATAACACCATAGAAAGTCTAATGTGCATTTTCCATACTGTAGGCTAGAGAGGACTTACAAAGTTGAAGGTCTACCTATCAAATTGTTTAATATGCTTCCAAAATCTGTAAAGTCAGCCCCCAATGTAGTGTTCCGCAGGGTGCTGCGTGATTGGCTTACCTCCAATCCTTTATACTTAATAGAGTGGGATTATGAGCTCGACTTTACTAGCCTAAAATTATAAGGTCTAGCGTGAGTAGAATACTAGGTGTAAGTATGCAAATATATTCAAATAAGTATTTTATTTGATTGTATATTGTACTGTATACTGTATTATCTATGAACAACCGTATGTTCCTAAAGGACGACATCCACCATATGTGAATATGATTATAAAATGAATAAAGTATATTATTATTTAATCAGAGTTCTGCAAAAATATAGTTAATGTTTTAATACACATACAACAGTTTCAAAACTATGTATACATTGATTGTTTCACAAATTGGAACTCTACATTGATATTTTATTACTGTATGATCATTTAACTGGCAGGGAGGAAAGTTTCTGACTTATTTGTGTTGATATTTGACCAAACGCACAGGGTCCAATTGTTTTTCATTTTATCGATCGTGTATATTTATTCTATCGTGACTCTGTATCAATGACCATAATTCATGCAATACAAAATTATGCTCCAAATCAAAGTTTTGGTGAAAGCCTCTTTGTCCATTAATGCAATTCATCTTCTTCTAATTTCCGTACCATTTAAACCTTTTTGGTCCAAAACACCCTTCCGAAATTATCTCTTTTACCGGCTCTAGTTTCTGTCATCTTATTGTCATGTTCAACTTAGCCTTTCTCATTCTGGAAAAACAACATAACCTTCCTTGTGTATATTTTTCTTCACAGGCCATAAATATCAGACTAACCTTTCAACGGAATCAAGCCAAGTGAACAATGCCTACGCTAACTGAAAAACTAGAGCTTCATCATCAGCAAAACTTACTAAATATAGGGATTCCCCACCGATTTAAATTTATACATCTAGTTCTAATCCCATTAACGCCTCTTTGATCATTTTCTCTACACATATGTATAACCAAAAAACCAGTAATTAACAAGAAGTTTGGTTGGGTAGGGGTGATGGTAGGGTTCAACCAGTATTAAGCCCGACGGCATGTAAAATTCACACATCAGGGTATGGCGGCCAGTTCCTTCCCCTGTGCTGGTTATGGTTTCCCAGGAAGATCTGGTACCCAAATAATCACATAGCTTGGGTGGTGCTGCAGGATCCTTGCCTGGGAATCGAGCAAGGTGAGTGGGCATTGAGGGGTTGTGGGGAGCAGATTTCATAAGCAGACATGTTTTACATGGGGGATGGCTGCAGGAAGGGGAAATAAGAGGAAATTTGTCTGAGGGGCGCTAAAGGACTTATGATTTTATTTTTATTAAAATAAAATTATACTAATAACTAAAGTGCGTTGTAATGACATAATAATTACGTGTAAACCAAAACCCTTCGTCTATGTAAGACACCACCAATGATAATGGTCACCCCATGCCATACTTCTTCTTCCTAACACTGCCCATCCGGACTCCTTCCGTCCGTCCCCCCTCACAACTGGTTTCTCTGGTGGCTTTTGATGCTCTCAATCGTTGACATTTTTCCTTGTTAGGAAGTACCCCACTCCCCCTCCTCATTAACCATAATTTTCCATACAGCCTACTGATACATCTTTACTCTCTGCGCTCTGAATGCTTCCAAATTCCATTTACTTCGCCATCTTCCCTGTTTTATCTTTTTTCAATCGGATGCTAACCAATTACGTCCTTTGTAGGCATTTGCTCCTACGAAAACGTGCTAATAAAACATGCATGCTTGCATTAATTAGACTGGATTAATAACTCATCTAAATAGGTAAATGAACAAGAAACGCATATCAAAATTAAATTAATAATATTAGGAATACGACATTTTGAGCCGCGGCGCACATTTTGAACACATTGCCATCTATCCCCGAAAAATTCAACTTTGTAGTAATCCCAATTGTATCACGACGCCCTCTTTGGGGAAGAAAACGGACTCGTAGGTCTCGGACACGGGAGTTGGCTTCCGGCATTTGCTCACGTGTTCTCATCTGTCATTCTACAATTGCAAGTCGGAGTGAGCAGTTCATCGGAGGCCTTCCCTTCCGGCGTTGTGTTTCGTGAGTACTCAATTTACTTCTCGCATATTTAGATTTTATGTTAACTAGCCAATCATTAGCATATTTGGTTGAATTATTTCCATTCATAGTAAATAGCGGTCTTTCATTCGAACTTTACGCGTCGGGATAACGTTTCCTCTTTAGTCCAAATTCCTTTCAAAATAAGAATTAACTGTAAACGTGTAACTGTATTTGTTGGAGTAAACATGAATTGCCGCATTAAAATAATAAATTATGCAAGATATTTCATTGTTCCATCGCACTGGTACTGTTTCCATAGACTAAGTCGACACGTTTTGTTATAATGTGTTGTTATGCAGTTTTCGTTAAAGTTCCTTGCTACAGTTTCAAAGGATTCCTATTATTAACGAAATTCCAGTTTATCCGTTGAAGATCTTTTGACCAAGTTGAATATCGGACAACTTGTGGATTAATAGGAAATGGTGTTCTTTTAAACACCACGTGTCGGCATCCATTTTCCTCTGCAGTCGGTTCTTCTTCTTAACTTAGTTATAACTGAAAACGTGTAGCTTTATATTTGAATGGATAACATTGCTTTGCCATATCAATACAATTTATGCTGTTCGAAATTTTAGTATTTCATCGTACTCAAAATTTTGTATGATTCATGGAATATACGTGGCTTTCTCGTCCGGTGTGGTAGTTTTCGTAAAAGTTCTTCATTACGGATTCCAATGATTCCTGTAATTATTCAAATTGCATGGTGTAAATGTTATTTCCCTGGCTTCATTTTGCTATCTACTACTTGATATTTTCCCACTGATTTTAAATTTGGTAAATTTATTAACCTGCCCATTCGTTTGCTCGTTGTTAGTGAACCCAGTGTTTACTGTCTTATTTTAGGACAGCATTTACGGAGCCTATTTTCATTCTTCGTCGCGACTTGCTTCAATAGGAATGCACCATGCACATGCACCTATAAGAATATCTAGCACATATATCTAGTATGCTTTAACCCCGTGTTGGTAATTTATCTATTTGTTCTAGTGTTTTGTGGATATGAGTGGATATTGATTGTTTTATCCTGGTAATTCTATTTTTAAATATTCTCGTGGTCCGTTCAGATTTGCCTCGCTTTGTTTGTATATTTTAGGCTTGTCTTTTTAAATTTGACGAACTTAGTTCATAACTCGGCGAGGATAGCGTTATGTTCACTGCGTCCATCTATTATTTCAATGTTAGAAATGATTTCGGGCTTAAAAGAATTCACAAATATATCTAGAATGCTTGGGCCCCGTGTGAGTAATTTGACAATTTGTTCTCAAGGGTGTTTTGTGAATATATGAAGAAGTTATCGGCATGAGTCATGGTTTTTGGCAGATTGTCCTACGCATTACACGTCCCAGTCAATTGACTGTAATTTGTGACACCAGTCTTTATTATAATACTGTTCTATATCTGCTGCTGAAAGTGGATATTCGTTCGTTGAGCTTGTGCAGGACGTCCCTGTTAGAATCTGGGGGTCTATTAATTGAACAAACGAATAGGCTTCCGTCGTTTCTTACTGTAATGATTTCTGATTGTTCGGGGAAAAAATGAGTATTTGTTTCTCTCTGTGCTTAAATCTATCTCCCTTATTTTGTGTGGTCTGATCTACCTTTATAATTCCTTTAGTGTCATCGTTAAACTCGTTTGTTCTGAATCTTTCTATAATTCTAGGCTTTGCTTGTTCTCTCCTTTAAGTAAATCAATTTCTATTAAGCAATACGTATATTTGAATGAGTAATGGTCGCGATTCAGCGGCTTGAGATACCATTTTAAATATACACTTTTATTATTTTAAGCTGAACGACATGGTACACTACGTCGTCATGTGAACTTGAAAAATCAGGCAAAGGCCTAGTTTTTTCCTAACTTCCCATCTTTCTCTCAATGCGAATCATGAAGAGTAGATTTGAGAGCTTCATAACAAGAGAAATAAGCATCGAAAGATATTTTCTTATTTAGCTGTAGCTCGATAAAAACCAAGTATGATACAGTTCACACAGTGTAATGTCTGCAATAGATCCTCTAAGAAGTGCCCTCTTAAAACCTCACTTACTCTCAGCGTAAATAATTGAAAGGACTAACTTTGTAGTTCCAAACGAGCTTTTTGAAGCCCTTATATGAAAGGGCTGCAAATGTAGAGAGCTCACCTGATGATGAAGTTTTACTTTGAAACCCGGGTCGTGGGAATAAATCGCTCCTGTGGAACTACAAAGTTAGTCCTTTCATTTATTTATAATAAATCGGTTCCATAAAGTTACGCCAGAAACCATCAATTACTCTCAGTGGTTAAAACAACTGATTAAACTTAATATAAATTATATTAGTGAATATATTCCAAATTGCAATAATCACTTTTACGCTAATGATTTGAAAATGTATCACCAGTTTCACATTATCAACCTCTATAGAATTGTTGATGAATTGAAATTAAATTTTGCTTTTTGTTGCTATGGGGTACACAAAATTTACTAAGAATATACCCAACTGAAGGAGGCGTTATCCCTGTGTGTCGCAGGCATCCACGTATCCCATCAATTTCATTCGGCATATTTCTTGCCGGTTAAGTATTTATGCAAATATTTCTTTCCATCGGCTCCATCTATGACATGATCTCTAAGTAAACCTACATTCCCGCACCATGGCACGGAAATCTATGGCCCTAAGTCGATATCTGTGTGCATTTTATGTCCATATGTGTTTGCATGTCTATATGTACAGTGTGTGCATGTATTAATGATTATAATGGCCTTAATACTACGTGTATGATGATGGGTGGAATCTGTGCCCACTTGTCTGGCAAAGTGCATTGGGCTTTCGAGGGTGGGAGATTAATCAGTGTCCCCATGTTACTGGGAGTTGGATGTGTCATGCTCTTCCCATCTTTATTTGAGATGGGTGAAAGATTAACCTCCAAGGAAAGAGATATCCGAAATGGCTGCCATCAGTTGCATTTAGTTGGATAAGACATTGAACCAATTTAAATTTCTCCTTTTCTGATCTCAATTACAGAGTTTGTCAGCGGTGGAGAGCTTGATTTCCTAGTGATCCGAGCAGAAATTGAAATTTATATTTTTCTGGAAGAATTTTTCAAATTGGATCGCCATTCAAGACAATCATTTACCAATTGCAGGAATATTGGTAAGTAGAAATGTATCCAATTGTGTCCAATATCATAATGTTTATTGAGTAAGTTTATTTGCTGAATGGATTAACCACTTTCCCGAAAGGATTTTAATTTTTTCTGCACCTAAAATGTAAGTTTTTTATTATTCCATTTGATTGATTTGTTAATGTAAATGAAAGCCGTGGTTTGGTCCGACAAGTGAAAAAAGTTATATTATAATGCTGATTCCCCGTTTGCTTTACAATGGGGTAATTAGTTAGGTGCTGATCTGCCCTATCTCCTCCACCCATTGTATTAATATACTCGGCACTGACTTTTCGCTTCCTTAGCATGATATCCCTTTTTTTAATCCAACAAGTTCTTCATTATGTACTTTAGAGAGTACAGTAACAGGCTTTTTGTCTTGCCATGTCATCACCGTAGTTTTTCTATGATATCACCCGATACTTCCTTCCTTGTAACTCTCAATGTCCCATAGGTGTCGGTTCCTTTGGCAAAGCAATGAATCAGCCAGCTCTGGGGAGGTGTAATGGTTGTCTTTATTCATGCAATAATGATTACCTAGTAGAGGTTTCATTAGTGCTAGCACAATGAAGTATGTTATAAGAGCATTTGTATATTCCACATTAAACTCTGACCCTTTTGGACCTCTGGGAGTCTACGAGTAATTTCGGGTATCATTGGAGAATTTGATCCAATATAGACAATCAATTGAGGGATTGCAGATATCAAATACATCTCCTTTGCCCTCAGAGTTTTTTTCCCTAATGCGTCATTAACAAAAAGAAATACTCCTCCCTCCCTTTTCTTTACTTCCTCTGCCTGCCGAAGTACTACCTCGAAATGCCGTCTGTTGAGTGTGTCACTCTCTGCATACGGTCTCCCCCCGTTCTTGAAGGCAATGTACATGGCCAACTGACACAAAGCACCAACAAGACAAGCAGCACCCCATGTCTCATCTACTACACTTTGCCCAGTCTTCCCTGCCCCAACGTATGCACTCAATTCTGAATAATCTGCAAATGAGAGGAATGTATGCCCGTCCTTCTCCTCTCCATCGTGATCCATCACCCTTCCCTTCATCCTCTCTATCGTGCCAGAGGAGCAGTCGATGTGAACGGAGACCCCAGACTGCTTCACAATGAATCTCATAATGACAGCCGTCAGGGGACTCTCCGATTGCACCCTTTGATAAATACGCTGAACAAAGGACTCCTTTTCATGGTCTGACTCCAAGATGGTCGTGATGCGCATCATAGCCTCGATGCAATCCCTCTCCCTTTCAATCACTGCCAACGCTGCCCCGTCCACACCCTCCCTCGCCCCACACCCATGCACCACTCCCTCCTGAGAGGTACTCTTGTCAACAAGAGAGGTCACTCCAGACTCCAAAGCAATCAAGAGTGTGTCCCTCGCTTCCAATTCCCGTTTCAACTCCACAACAGTCTCTTTCAGGGATCCAATTTCCCTCGACATACCAAGAATCAGTTCTTTCAAAGCGGTAACCTGACCTGACATTTCACTTATAAGTGACGGAACCTCACTTGCAATGTTACAGCTACATGGAGCCATTGGAACAGATTGAAATGGAGTTCGTGCAGTGTTGTTTTGGTGCACCACTCGCACCAGCATCAGGATCTTCATTCTAGCTCTATGATTGGCGTCATCAGTCCTGTTGGCGCTTATCTCTTCGGCTACCTGCAGCAAGTCATCACCCTCTGCGTCCTTCAGCCTGGGGTCCGCTCCCATCCCCAGCAGTCTCTCCACCCAATCGTCCTTCCCCGCCCGGACTGCCACGTGGAGCGCCGTCCGTCCCCGCACGCCCCTTGCGTCCACGTCCTCCACTTCCCCCAACAATCCCTCGCACTCCGACAATTGTGAGCCAATGAATAACGAAGAGAACAGTCGCTCTTCTATGGAGAGAGAGTCGTCTGCTTGGTGTGATTCCATTGGTGCAGTAGTGTGAAGCGGAGGAAAGGCGTTCAATTGATTGGAGGTGCACAGGAGCCTGGATTTGAGGAGGAAGATATTCTCCGTTGACTGTATATTCTCATTCACTGCAATTGAAGTAAGAAAGAAGGTGGATTTTACATAAATTAAGTAGAACTCAGATATAACAAAACACTTGCTAGTACTCATAGATGGCAATATAATGACATTAGATTTTTGCAGATTGTTTAGGTCTAATTGACCCTCTTAGTGCGGTGGGGATTCCAGGGGTACTTAGTGAGAAGTGCCAAGGGTAATTTAAGAAAATGGATCACCTTAAGAAATAAACATTATGAAGTTATTTGATTTGATATCCATGTGCAGTTTCTTTTTTTTTTTTTTAATAAAATATTGTAGTTAATACTGATGTTATACATTTACATCATCTGAAAATAAATGTACGAGCTTGTAACTATTACAGGATTATAAAATTTGACGAATATTTTTTTAGCAATAATATTTCGATTTTTAGACAATAATAATATTTTTTTTAATCATTTTTTAATTAAACTACCATATTTAAATAAAAGAAAGAATCAAAAAGACATGTAGAAAAAATTATAAATAAATAAAGAAAAATCAGCGAGTTACAAAATTTTTTTGTCAGCCTCTGCATAGTTCGATTTTGTTGAAAAGTGTGATATTACTGCGTTAAAAATTGGGACTTTTCATCGGGCAGTTCATCTAGCACCTATGGTTAATCAAACAAATGCTGTGCACACCTTTCTCGCACTTTATGCACGGGACCTTTTTCTCTTTTGGCCATGTTTTCCACTACAAAGCACACAAATTTTTTCTTTTCCCCCAAGTAGTTGCTGCAGTTCAGCTCTTGATCCATGTGCACTAGGAGATGAGTCAATCTGCCTTTCCAAGCCATTCCTGCTCAAGACACTATGATACATGATGTATATTGAAGTCTTGTCATTTTTCTAATGGGATTATTTTCCATGTATATTATATAGGAATTGAGAACCATACGAGCAATTACACAAAAGACAACTTTCCTCCAATGCTTTACGGTACGCCTTTCATCCAAGTACACCATCATATCAGATGTATCAATCCCTCCCATGTAACTATTATTTAAATTTATTATTAGTGGCCTAACCATTTCTTGATTTCTTCTCATGATTAGATAGGATGGACGGCAAGAGAAACCAAAATGATTACAAAGCAGTGCTCTCATTTCCATCATATCAACAAAGTCTGAATAAGCAGTTATATATCAACACCACCACACCATAACACATTCAAGAGATTACAGATGAAAACAGATTAGTAGCCTTTCAGTGGTTCTTCATAGTGGAAAGACCACTTAGCAAAAAAAACTGGCAGACAATTAGTGTTTGAAGTTTTTGTACTTGTAGTCTTATTGTTCTGGAATGGATAATAAATGAACGCATTTGAGTTTTTAAACTGAAAAATCGATTTTTCTTTATAATCAATATATAATATCACTTAAGCAAACCCAGGAAAGAGGTTGGTGGAGTTTCTATTCAAGGAAAGTCCTTAAGTCGGCCTCTGAAGAGATTGGCATATCATTGAGGTGGGGTAGAGGATAAGTCTTCCGCATGGGGAATAGAAGGAAGTAACGTCGATGTTGGCCATTAGGTTGGTGGTGGAGGAAGTAATGTGTGTCTTTTGTTTAGGAGAGATTTCCAGATTCGCTTTTTTCCAACCCGTACGCCCTTCAGTTTCACTTGAAAGGCAATCTCCGCTCTAGGCTGACAAACAAGGATGTAGTCTGCAGTAATTACTGAGGTAATACTTCCGAAGTTACGTTTTTTAAGGCTAAAATGAATGACACTAAAACCTTAGTATCTTCATTTAACAATTCTTAAAAAACGAGGGCTGTCCTTCAACAGCAACTTACTCGTGAAAATAAACAATTGCATTTCTCAATATTCTGCAAGAGAATATCAACTCAGATTATACCATGAAATTGGCCCACGGATAGATAGCCCATGACTGAGTCAAGAGGATTGCCGAGTAAATAATATACTGGACTACCAACACGGAAGTTTATCAGCGAAGAAAAGGGCTATATCTCATATTTTAGTGCATTTATATCGCCACGATTGAGACTTTAAACTCAGTAATCTTATTTCTAATGAATAAAAATCAGAAATTATTCTTCAACGTAGAATATGATCCAGGGCCCTCCAAATAACACTAATATGAAAATAGCCCGTGCGATCAGGCATATTTTTTGGGAAATTATCAAGTTATTGAACATATCTCCCAAAATAGCACAATTTTGTACTTGACAATAGACGATTTAGTTTTATGAAATTGTGCACACAGTGATTACGGTGACAACTTTAGGGAAATGCATTCACTGGTTCCGAAGAGTTAGCCCATTGCATCGATGATGCAACTTGTGCGTGTTGGTGGCCCTGAAAACGGAGGTTTATCTCTTAATTTAATTAATCTTGGAATTACTTATCCTCTGTTGACGCTAATTTGGATATTATTGTCAATTGCCTCACCTCTGCTCTTTAGATGAATATATTTACTATTTCATTGTACTTAGAAGGCGAATATTTTTCTCCAAAATCTATTTTTCCGAAGACGTAATTTTTCATGATGCGGGTTAATATGATTAAAATATTCAATATCTAGAAATATAAATTTAGACGATTCTTAATTCCAACAGGCACGTTTAGAGCGATGAATGTCTAAAGAGGAATATCAGGTTCAAGTGTTATATAATGTCGCTTCAAATTTCTATTCCTGGAAATAAAGTGATGGAGACAGTATGAATATTTGAATCGGCTGACTTGTTTTTTAATTATATTCTCTGGCGCCGGTGAATCTTAATATCTACGGGTTCCCTTGGCCTTTAGGATAATGATTCTTCCTAATCGTATTGTTTTGGCCACGTGAATAGCCACTCTAAAAGGAAGATAACTCTATCAAGTCCGCCTGTGTGAGATAAGGGAGTTCTCTGCATCTATGCTTTGTCCTCGCCTTATGTTCCTCTTCTTTGCATAATATGATATCCCTATCTTATTTCCTTGGAACCATCCCTGTATCATTCTTTCTTTTCATTTCGTCATGACAGTTGCGAGGGAAAAAGGCCTCACCATCATCTATATTCTCTTTCCTCATATTTCTTTCTCGAGAAAGGGAATTAAAAAATTTTTCTATATAATCCCAAGTAATGAGGGTCAAGCTTTTTTTGAGTGAATATAATTGAGAGAGAATTAAGTTAAACACCTGGAAGGAGAATGAGAATTGAGTATTTTAAGGAAGTGTTGGTCGGAAGGAATTTCGTTAAAAAAAACCGCTGACCTAGAAGAAGTCCAGGCCTGAATTAAGATGTCATTTATGGTCCATAGGAGGTCAAAGGAGAGATACAGTGTACTAGTGCCCCGACTTAAATGTTCTTGCGTGTTCGATTTAATCCGTGATTATTCACTATTTCATAAAAATGTGCGAAAAATGAGAAAAATTGTTCCATTTCATTGCTTCAGCACGTCCCCAATGGAGCAGAAACAGCATCGCATGAGTTGGTGCTGGATCAAACGACCGACACGGAAGAGACAAACAAGACATCAGTTGCTAGGTAGCTTGATCTATCAATGTTTTAGAAGCACTCACGAGAGCAATTAAACATTTGGACTGCA
Organism: Hetaerina americana; assembly: GCF_022747635.1. NCBI lineage: Eukaryota > Metazoa > Arthropoda > Insecta > Odonata > Calopterygidae > Hetaerina > Hetaerina americana. The sequence continues at coordinate 359,792 of NW_027286348.1, forward strand.
CAGTAGGACACAAATAAAAAAATTAACACGTAGGGGGACACTCACATGGTAGATATTTCAACCTTTCGGCCTTCTTCACGTGAGTCTGGAAGTTATCGTTAGGAAACTATTAAGTCTGAGGGGTCGTGCAGGGCATGCTGGGAAGGGAATTAGGGGAGGGGGTTATGGGCGGGTATTTTTAAGCATTGGACACCTTATATATATTGGGTTCCCACCTTTTTATTGGTGGCTGTATTTGTACTAATTCTAGGGAGAACCATAGTCGAAGGAAAGGTTGTGGGAATTTGCGTGTGAAGGGATAGGAAGAGAAGAGAGTGAGGCAGAAATAAAAAAGGATTAGCACAGATTGTTCGATTGAGTAGAGAAGGGGAATGTAAAATGTGAAGGGTCTATGTTTGCACGTCAGAAGATACATAATCTTGAAGTAAGGTTTGGTGCTTTCTTGGTTTGAAGTAAGGTTTGAGTGAATGTCGGCAAATATGTTCAAATACATAAAAACAGTAATCAACCCGAAAGGTCATTTTGGTGGTTGATGGAAAAGTTATCCCAAGACAAAGTCCGACGGCGTGTTAAGTTCACACATCAGAGAAGGGCGGCCAGTTCCTTTCCCTGGGTTTCCCTATGGTTTCCCTAGATCACCCTATGGTTTCCCTAGATCACCTGGTACCCGAAGAATAGATTAGTTTTGGTGGAGCTGCAGATGCCCGAGTGCCATGCCCGGGAATCGAACCCAGGCCCCTCCGATTATCAATCCCAACGCTCTGGACTACCGCGACCCACAAACACATACACATAATAATTTACTTCTGTCGACGTTGACAGTTCTTATATATACTTCAATTTTCAATTTCCCTCTGAGAAATGTGGTATCGCCACAAATAATTAGGATTGCATGTGATATTCTTGCAGGATTTGCATCAAGATTTATTTTCAATGAACCCTCAAATGAAGGATTTTATAAACTGTTTCAGAATCAAAGACATTTTCCCAGAATGAATAGCAACCAAAATTAACAGTCATGATTATGTTGGGAAAAAATAAAGATATCCTTTCCCAATTACATTTTAAATTTGATTTCTCCATTGTCTGATAATCCTTCCAATGATAAGAATTTGAAAATTTAATATTTTACACAAACAATACTGTTAGCAATATTTAAATTAAACATATTTAATGTTTCTAAAATCTCAGCAAGATTGAATATCATTTATAACATTTAAAAAGATTACTTAATTTAAAATTGCTCATTCCTTTTTGGTAATTAATTCATTTTACATTTTCAATTCTATAATCGCGTTTTAGACTTGAAGCTCCGTTCTAAAAGTTCAATTTTTGAGTGATATAATTCGAAATAATTGTTTAAATATAGGCTTGCAATGCAGGCGGGGCACCAGTACACAATATCCCTCCTTTGACCTTGTAGTGAGCACTACTGACATCTTGTTTTAATCCTGGACTTCTTCCCGGTCGCCCGTTTTCTTCTCTAAGAACTGCCTTCCGACGGAAACTTCCGGACTTGAAATGGCACCATCACATCCAAAACTCAATACTCCTTCTTTGTCCAGGTGTTCAACTTAAATTTCTAAATTATCTTCAATTAAAAACGGCATATCCCTAGGAAACCAATGACATTACGAGGTTATATACAAGGCTTTTTTACTTCTATTTCTCGAGAAAGAAATCTAACAAATGACATTACACAGGGCGGATGTGGCCTTTTGCCCTGGCTACTGTTATAACGAAACAAAAAAAGGATGACACATCAATGATTCAAAAGAAATGAGATATGAAGATCATACCAAGAAAAGAAGAGGAACAGAAGGTGATGGCGAACCATAAATGCAAAGAACTTGCTTATCTCATAAGGGTGGACTTGATGGAATTATCTTCCTTAGTAAGTGCCTTTCCACGTAGCCAAAAAAGAGTAATGAGACGACTCATTTTCTAAAAGCCTAAGAGGACTCTAAGGTCTCAAGACGGGAGTGGGCGTCCGGCAGTTGCTCACATTTCTCATTCTGCAGTTGCAAGTCGGAGCGACAAGTTCCTCAGAGGCCTTCCCTTCCGGCAGGGTGTTTCGTGAGTACTCAATTTACTTCTCGCAAGTTAAGATTTAACGTTAACTAGTCATTCATTAGCATATTTGGTAGAATAATTTGTATTTATAGAAAAAACGGTCTTTCGTTCGAAAATTCACGGGTCGGGATAACCTTTCCTCTTCAGTCCTTCCAAAATACGCAAACACTCAAAGCCACCAGCTAACAGAGACATGCTCCTACAAGTATACCTAACATCTTGGCAATGTTTAATTTTGTTCCGACTTGTTATTTCAAGGTTATGTATCTAAGGTTGTATGTCTAAAGTGACTTCTTACTGTAATTTTTTCTGATTATTCGGGTAATTAATGATTATTGGTTTATATCTGTACTGGAATATATTTCCCCCTTATTTTATCTTTGTGTGGTCTGATTTACGTAAGTAGTTTGGGGCCGTTATAATTTCTTTAGCGACATCGTTAAAATCGTTGTTTCTGAACATTTAAGTCTTGCTGTTTCTCTTCGTATGTCATGTGGCTGCCTGTCTAATTTCCAAGTGTTATCTGAATTGGTTGTTAGTGTTTTATTCTTGTATTCTGGTAATTCTATATATATATATATATATATATATATATATATATATATATATACACACATATATATAGTCTCGTAGTCCGTTCAAATTTGCCTTGTTGTATTGGTGTATTTTAACTCGACGAGAATACCCGTAAGGTCACTGCTTCCGTCTCTTATTTGAATGTTAGTAAAGATTTCGGCCATTGAAGTCGAGAATAAAGCTAGTATGCTTTGGCCCCGTGTTGGTGATTTAGCGATTTGTTCTAATGGGTGTTTTGTGAATATATGGAGGAGTTCTAGGCATCGATCTCGGTTCTTGGCAGATTTTCCTACGCGCTACGTGCCCCAGTCAATTGATGGTAGATTTTTGTCAACGGCCTTTATAACAATATTGTTGCAATGTCAGCTGCTGAAAGTGGATGTTTGTTTGTCGAGCTTGTGTACGAAATCTGTGCAAGAATCTGGGGGTCTAATAATAAAACAAACGGATAGGCTTCTTCCGTTGTGTTACATAATGCTGCACCAAACGCTTTCTATGCCAGTTACGTCGCATTCGTATCGTTGGCTACTGACATGTGACTTAACTGCAATGAATACTCCCCCACCCAATCTATTTGGCCTCTCCCTTCTGTAAGTGTTGAAACCGTTTGGAAAAACCTCATTATTTTGTTCATCTCACGTGAGCCAACCTTCCGCACCAGCTACTATGTCCGAGTTTGTACTGACAAAAATGTGACCAATGTGCGATATTTTAATGCAACAATTTCAGAGTGTAAAAATCATTTGCCTTGACCGCATCTCCCGCAGTTTCTTTGGAATTTGCGATATTTTGTATTATTTTAAACAAAAAACTATCTTGAACTTCATAGTGTTTCACTATATTGCCAAAATACCGACCTACAGATGTTAATGTAATTTCTCCGCAATAGTTAGGTTAAATACAGTATTCATTTGAAATTCGATCTTCATTCTGATTCAATCAATAACTTAAAGCTCTGCTAAACTTCGCTGCCCTTCTGTTTAATCTGATAGGCAAACTACGCGCAAGTGGGAAAAACAAGGACGAAGTCTGTAGTAATTACTGATGTAACACAGAACTTCAAAAGTTAAGTTTCTCTAGTGTAAAATTAATGACGCTAAAATATTGGTATCTTCATTTAAACATTCTAAAATAACGACGGCTTACCTTCGAGAGTAAATTAGTTATTTACGCTTCACGGCGGATAAACATTATTTTCATTACGATATGCAATTATTCCTAATAATTGGTAATTCTCAATATTCTGCAAGTGAATATCAACCGAGAGAACACGATTTAAAAGGGAACAAATTCAGATAGAATAATAATAATAAACAAATAGATGGAATTCGGAAACAGCCGTGAATGAATATTGCCCACGGATTGATAGCCCACTACTGTGTCAAGCGGGTTGCAGACTACGGACTTTTCCATAAAGCCAACACGAACATTTATTTTCGAAGCAAAGGGCTACATCTCATATATCAGTGGCTATATATCGCCATGATTGTTTCTTTAATAAACCCAGTAATCTTATTTGTAATGAACAAAAATCACGTTAATTATTCTTCATCGTAGAATATGATACAGGGCCCTCCGAATAACACTACAGTGAAAATAGCCCAAGCGGTCAGGCGTGTTTTTAAGGGAAATTGTGAAGATTTTGACCATAACTCCCAAAAGAGAACAATTTCTTACTGGACAATAGACGGTTTAGTTATATGAAAGTGTGTATAATGTGATTACGGTGACAACTCAAGCGAAATGCATTCACTGGTTTAGAAGAGTTAGCCCTTTGCATCGAGAGTGCAACTTGTGTGTGTTGGTGGCCGTGAAAACGGAGGAATATCTGTTAATGCAATTAATCATGGTATTAATTACCCTCTGTACACGTTAATTTAAATGTTATTTTCAAAATCTATTTTCCGAAGTAGTCATTTTTCATGATTTGGGTAAAAATGATTCAATATCTGGTTAAATAAATTTAGACGATTCGTAATTCCAATAGGCACGTTTAGAGCAATGAATGTCTAAAGAGGAATATCAGGTTCAAGTGTTATATTATGTCGATTCACATATCTAATCCTGGAAATAAACTGATGAATATTTAATTCCGCTACCTTGGTTTTTAATAATATTTTCCGGCGCCAGTGAATTTTAATATCTATAGTAGCCTTTGGCCTTTTGAATAACGATTCTTCGTAATCGTATTTTTACGGCTAAGTGAATAGGCACTCTAAAAAGGAAGATAAGTCCATCAATTTTGCCGTTATGAGATAAGTGCCTTCTTTGCATCTACGCTTTGTCCTCGCCTTATGTTCCTCTTCTTAGCTCGATAAGATATCCCTATCTTATTTCTCTGGAACCATTCGCGTATCATTCTTTCTTTATGTTTCGTCATAACAGTTGCGAGGGAAAAAGGCCTCTCCACCATCTTTCTTTTCTCATTAGATTTCTTTCTTGAGATTGGGAAGTAAAAATTCTTCAATATAACACCAAGTAATTTTTTCCAAGACCTGAAATTTTACAGAATTAGGACACATAAAACATTCTTGATGTGGCATCCGGGAGAAAGTACATCCCCCCAAGCATAATGTGAGCTCCCATAACTCCCAACTGTCTCCAGATTCTCTGAACTCGAACTTATCTGCGGACAATTAAACAGATCTCTGGCGCCTAGAACTTGACGGTATATTTAGAACGTTCTTCTAAGTGAGTAGTCACAGATCATCGTCATTACCAACATCTAAATACTAAGATCGGTTAACGGCATTCGAAGTTAATGAAGAGGTAACAATTATGAGCATAAATTCTTTTAACCCCCGGGTGAAACTTCTTTTGAGTGAAGATAATTGAGAGAATTAAGTTAACACATCGACGGAGAATGAGAAATGAGCATTGGATGTAATAGTAAGGAAGTTTTGGTCGGAAGGGATTGGTTGAAAAGAAAACGACTGTCCTAGCATGGGTCCAGGCCTGAAAAAAGATGTCATTTGTGTTCCATTTTAGGTAAAAGTAGTGAAACGGTCTACTGGTGTCCTACAATGTTCTTGCGTGTTCTATTTAATCTGTGATTATTCACTATTTATAAAAATGATCGAAAAATGAGAAAAAAATTCCGTTCCATTGGCTTAGCACATCCACAAAGGGGAGAAATCGGCAATGCAACAGTTGGTACTGCATCCAACGACCAACACAGAAGAAACAACAACGGTTGCTAGGTAGCTTGATGTATCGATGTTTTGGAAGCACTCACGAGAGCAATATAACATTTGGACGGCATAATAGGACTCAAGGACTCCTTCTTCCCACGGACAATACGGGATAGCAACTGCAGGGTTATAGAAAGCAAAAATTCCACTTTCCACCCTCAGCGTCTAAAAATAATTAGTTCTACTTAAATGCATGCTCTTTTGCTAAACTTATGTGTTTTGTTATAATAACAGATTCTTTCAGACATACCTCATTCGTGTTCTTTTCATCTGTTTTTAAGTCTTCCTTTCAATCCCTCGCCCCTCTCCGCGGGGGGAAATTCCTGCTACCTGCAAAGTTGGGTCGTATTCCCAGCCTTTTACAGACTCTTTGGGGGGTATAGTATTTTATGGTGCATTTTCTTGTGGTTGTGATGTTTCAATTTATAGCGTGTATGTCCCGGCTTCCGTGTTGTAGGATGGCTTTCGTGCTGCATCCTGGGGTGCAGTTTTTTGTTTGTTTTGCGGTATATGTGTTTGGATGTAGGGATTTTTGCATGAGTGTGTGCGCTGCTGTGGGTGTAATTTTCCGTGTTTTTTATGCATGGGATATTTTTCCTTTTCATGGTTGGTGACCTAAGACCCCCCGCCACACGCCCTTGCGGCGGCTTGATGGGTATTATGTAGATTTAGAATAGAACGGAAATAAAATAGATAACACGCAAAAGGACACTCACATTGTAGATTATTTAAGCTCTTGGCCTTCTTCACGTGAGTCTGGAAGTTATCGAAAGGAAACTATCGAGTCTGAGGGGTCGTGCAGGGTATTCTGGGAAGAGAAGTAAAGGAGGGGATGGGGGTGGAAATTTTTGAGCATCGGAGAACGAGTATATTTTGGGATTAGCGGGTTCCCACCTTTATATTGGTGGCTGTATTTGTACTAATTCTCGGATGCTTAGGGAGAAACATCGGTCGAAGGAAAGGTTTGGGAATTTGCGTGTGAAGGGATAGGAAGAGAGTAGAGTGAGCCAGAAATACAACAGGATTAGCACAGATTGTTCGATCGGATAGAAAAGGGTAATGTAAAGTGTAAAGGGCCTATGAATGCACGTCAGAAGATAGATAATCTTCTTTGAGGGGCAATTAGCGTGGTAAGGTGGTGGGACGGAAATGCACACCATCACGAGCAGATTTCATAAGCAGACATATTTTACGTGGGGGACGGTTGCAGTTAGGGGAAATGCGAGGAAATTTGTCAGTGAGGGGCGTTGAAGGACTTATGATTTTATTTTTATTACAATAACATTATAATAATGACTAAAGTTCGTTGTAGTAATATAATTATTAGGTATGAACTAAAACCCTTCGTCTATGTAAGACACCACAGAAGATAATGGTCACCCCATGCCATACACCTCTTCCTAACACTGCCCATCCGGACTCTCTGTCCATCCGTCCCCCCTCACAACTGGATTATCTTGTGGCTTTTGATGCTATCATTCGTTGACATTTTTCCTCAATAGGAAGTGCCCCACCCCCCCTCCTCATTAACGATAATTCTCCCCACGGCCTGCTGTTACTCCTTTCTCCCTGCACTCTGAATGCTTCCAAATTCCATTTACTTCGCCATCTTCCCTGTTTGATCTTTTTTCAATCGGATGCTGACCAACTATGTCCTGACTTATCATCTGGTCTTAGGAATCTGATCTAATTAAACATGCATGCTTGCGTTTATTAGACTAGATTAATAACTCATCTAAATAGGCCCCGAGCACAAAGTCGTAATTGATGGAGTGTCATCGTGTTTGAGTATATTTGGACAAATATATTCATGTACAAATAAACAGTAATCAATCCGAAAGGTAATTTTGGTGGTTGATGGAAATGTTCTCCCAAGACAAAGTCCGACGGCGTGTTTAATTCACACATCAGGGCAGGGGGGCCAGTTCCTTTTCCTGGACCGGCTACGGTTTTATGAGGGTCGTCTGGTACCCGAAGAAAAGCATAGCTTGGAGCTGCAGGTGCCCGAGTGCCATGCATGGGAATCGAACCCAGGCCCCTCCGATGAGCCGTCCAACGCTCATGACTAACGCGACCCACAAACACATATACATAATAATTACTTGTGTCAACGTTGATAGTCTTATTATACTTTAATCCTAATTTACCCCTGAGAAATGTGGTAACGTTACAAATAATTAGGATTGCATGTGATTTTCTTGCAGTTTTGAATTAAGATATAATTTCAATAAACCCTCAAATGAAGGATTTTTTAAACTGTTTTAGAATCCAAGACATTTTACCAGAATGAATAGCAACACAAATGAACGGCCATGATTATGTGAGGAAAAAATAAAGAGGCCATTCCCCAATTACATTCTAAATTTGATTTGTCCATTGTCTGAAAATCCTGCCAGTGATAAGAATTTGAAAATTGATATCTTACACTAATAAAACTATTAGCAATAGCATACTTGAACGTATTTAATGTTTCTAAAATCTCAGCAAGATTGAAAAGCATTAATAAAATAAAAAAATATGACTACAGTTTAGAATGCAAAATCCTTTTTGGTAAAAACTTGTTCATCTTATATTTTATATTTTCACTATTATATTCGCGTTTTAGAGCCGAAGCTCCGTTCTAAAAGTTCAGTTTTTGTGTGACGTAATTCCAAACAATCCTCGAAGTATAGGCCTGAATTGAAGTAGGGTACACAGTGTCCATCCTACGTCGTGCGGAGCTCACTTGACATCCTATTTGAGGCCTGGACTTCTTCCCGGTCGCAAGTTTTCTTCTCTAAGAACTGCCTTCCGACGGAAACTTCCTTACTCGAAATTGCATAATCACTTCCAAAACTCCATTCCCATTTTCGTCAAGGTTTTCAACTTAATTCTCTATATTATCTTCTATTAAAAAAGGCGTTCCATCTTGGAAACCATGATATTAGGAGTTTATATACAAGGCTTTCTTACTTCTGTTTCTCGAGAAAGAAATCTAACAAATGAGGCAAAAGGCGGTGGTGAGGCCTTTTTCCCTAGCAACTGTAATGACGAAACATAAGGAGAAAGGAAGATACACGAATGGTTCCAAAGAAATGAGATATGGAGATCATACCAAGAAAAGACGAGGGACAGAAGGTGATGACGAATCATAAATGCAAAGAACTTGCTTATCTCATAACGGTGGGCTTGATGGAATTATCTTCTTCGTAAGTGCCTTTCCACGTAGCCGAAAAAAATATTACGAAGAACATTTTCTAAAAGCCCAAGTGGACTCGCAGGTCTCAAGACGAGAGTGTGGGCTTCCGACAGTTGCTCACGTATTGTCCGCTCTCATTCTACATATGTAAGTTGGAGTGGCAAGTTCCCCCGAGTCCGCTTCACTTCTGGCGGTGTTTTTCGTGAGTACTCATTTTACTTCTCCCAAGTCAACATTTGATGTTAACTAGTCATTTATTAGCATATTTGGTAGAATTATTTACATTTATAGGAAAAAAAGGTCTTTCGTTCGAACTTAACGGGACGGTATAACCTTTTCTCTTCAGTCCTGCCTAAATACGCAATCACTCCAACACTAGCAAACATAGACAAGCAACTACAAGTATATCTATCATCTTTGCAATGTTTAATTTTGTTCCGAATTGTAGATTCAAGGTTTTTGGTATGTCTGAAGTGACATTTCTGGTTCTATCAATTACGATTTCTGATTGTTTGGGGAAAGAATGAGTATTTGTTTATTCTGTCCTGGTATCTATTTCTTCCTTAATTTATCTTTATGTGGTCTAATTTACCTAAGTAGTTTGGGGCCGTTTTAATTCCTTGAGTGACATCGTTCAACTCATTTGTCCTGAACCTTTAGAAAAGTCGAGGCCCCGCTTGTTCTCTTCTTATCTCAAGTGACTCCCAGCCTTAATATTCTAACAGAACTGTCGAAGTAGGGTTCATATCATTACAATTTTTAACGAACATGGCGGGTTTGTATCTGGACCTAATCTGACTTCTTATATATTTCCTAAGGATCCCGTATACTTGCGGCATATTCCAAATGAGGTCTAACCAGAGCAACACGTAATATTTCCTTGCTTGATCAATGTTATATCTCCTCATGTGTTCCCCGGTTGTGTGTGGAGGATCGTTTAGGGAGTTTTTGTTTTAATTGTAGACTCCGGGAAAAATTTAAAAAAAGAGTGTAGTGCTGTGCGCATAATCCTTTTCGCCTTGACTACGACATTGTTTTAGTTTCTGTTAGGATGTGTTCAAATAAACCTAAACTTTATGAAATTTGACCGTGGCCTTTTTAATGCGGATCTGACTTGGCTGTTCTAACCTCCAGGTTCCTTAATGTCGCAAATGAGTTTCGATGAGATGTAAGTCTTCCTTTTTTTACGTAAATATTTAAGATATATTTCCAATGGTCTGTGAAGTGATTGTCAAATTTTTAATCTTGTAATCTGGTAATTCTGTTTTTAATTATTCTCGTAGTCCGTTAAAATTTTCCTATGTGTAGGTATATTTTAAACTTGTCTTTAATAACTTTGACGAACTAAAGTTTTTAATTCGGCAAGGATAGACTTGTCGTCATTTATTCCGTCCATTATTTCAATGCTTGTAAAAATTTCGGGCTTCGAAGTCGCTAGAAGATATCTAGTATGCTGTTCCCCATGCTGGTGATTTTACAATTTGTTCTAAGCTTCTACCGTTGTAGTCCTTAATGTTGCACCTAATAATTTTTATGTCATTTACGTCGCATTCTTACCGTTTGCTACCGAGTTGTGACTATTATGCTATGATTACTCCCCCGCCCAATCTATTTCGTCAGTCCCTTCTGTAAATTGTGAAACCGTTTGGAAAAACTTCATTTTTTGCTAATTCTCCCGTGAGCCAACTTTCCGTCCCAACTATGTCTGCGGTTGTACTGACAAGAAAATGCTTAATATGCGATGTTTTGTTTAATAATGCTGCGGCAGTTTAATGTTATATTTTAAAATATAAATTAAATCATAAAATATTCAAAAATGGAAATAAATGTGGCTGCACCTAATTTCGAAATATTATCTGGCCTTTCTTTTGCTGTGGTTTATTGCACGTAGTTTTGTACGTACTTTGAAATGCACGATTCACAACTAACGGCAACTATCCTGGCCTTCGACTTACACGTTCAGTCCACTCGGGAGTTGTGAAATTATTATTTTTAAGAAACCACGAATATTTTTAGTATTCAACGCGTATACTCATTGTTAATGGGTATTATGTGCTTAAATAGTTGAATGAAGGCAATATAATTCGTGCTATTATCTTACGTAATGTTCTCCTATTCATGTGTCAAGGGTTTTCTCAAAGGAAAAACTTTTCAGATTATGTTCTCCCTTTTACAACTCGGAAGGAATCAAGAAAGTAGTTCCTATTGGAGATCACGTGATGGGCCGTCTATTAGTTATACATTATGCATGACAATGTGTGAAATATCATAAGACCCTTAAATGTAATCGCAGAAATTATGGCATTTGAGACTCAATACTAAAAACTACTCCTACTTACTATTTCGTTAGATGGCAGGGCAAATAGATTAAAACAAACTTGATATCATTATTGCGTTGAATGACATGGCTTATGTTTAAATTATGTTAAAAGTACCGCATCTGTAATTGCACTTCCAATACAGCTTATCAAGTTTTTTATCTGTATAGTGCAATATATTTTGATAATACCAATATTTGTCTCGTTAATGATCGCGATGAAGTGGCTTCATATACCATTTTAAATGTAAACTTATATTATTTTAAGTTAAATGACATCGTACACTACATCGTCACGAGAACTTGGAAAATCAGGCAAAGGCATCGAACTCATTTCTTCCGAACTTCCCGTCTGGCTCCCAATGCGTTAGAATGATGAGGAGTAGATTTGAGAGCTCCGTGTTAGGAGAAATACGCATCGAATGATAATATTTTGATTTGTAGCTTAAGCTGGATATAATTAAACTTTCACACTGATCAAACAGTGTAAGAATCGCAATACGACCTGTCACGAGTGCCCTCCTAAACCACACATACTCTCATTGGTTCAATTAACTGATGGAGTCCGACCATACATGAAATTCGTCATTCGGTTTCACTGACAAAGATATTAACTTAGCAAAACTTGAAATCTTGAATTTTCCTCCTTAATCTTAAGAATTAATTCGCTAATACTTAAGTGAAGGACTTTGGAGAGTAATCCCCCACGATTCATCCTCCTGCCGGCTTCGTATACACAGGGGTGTTCCCCAAGGAGCCATACTCGGATCCATGGTTTTCCCCTGTATAAACATATGAAAGATGGTTATATGGTAGAATGTTTAAGCATATTGTGTCTGTATATTATAGGTATATATAGGTATTGGGTATTCATGTATTTCAAAATTTTGTGGTCATCTTTATGTGTACATGATGCTTGTTGAATGGTCTCAATTTCGCCTTAATAAAGACCTCTTACTATCTGACTATTGTTTTGCCTACCTGTCTGTCTTCACGTCTTTTCATAATTTTAACGAGATGGGTGAAAGATTAACCTCCACAGGAAGAGAATTCCGAAATAAACGCCATCTGTTTCATTAGTTTTAAAAGGCATTAAACCAATTCAACATTTACTTTTTCTGATCTCAATTACAGAGTTTGGCAGCAGTGGGTAACTTTGTTTGACAGAGATCCGGAGATTGCACTTTTTACATTTCTTTAAGAAGTTTCCCAATTGGGTCGCCATTTGAGAGAATCATTTACCGATTGCAGCAATATTGGTTAGTAGAAATGTATCCAACATCAAAATGTTTATTGAATAAGTTTATTCGCCAAATGGATTGAAGGATGCGTGATGATGGATCTTTTGATGTAATGATGGATTTCTCAGTTAAGTGTAATTTCATAGTGTGATGTTTTCCACCTAGGTGTTTACTTTCTCTGTATTAGTTTTAGGTAAAGATTTTAATAAGCTATTATAATATTTATGGCCTACTGATCGTTTATCTATGAACATTTATTGAATCTGTGAATAAATCTACCGAGTGGAAGTATAAAATTGATTCCATTTTCATGTAAGGTTTCATGAGTTTTGTACTTAGAAATTCACGATTCTCAACTAAAGGCTACTATCCTGGCCTTGGACTTATACGTTCAGTCCACTCGGGAATCGTGACCTTTAGATTTCTAAGAAGCTACGAATGTTTTTAGTGCTCAACACGTATATTCAGTGTTTAAGGGTATTGTGTGCGTAAATAGTTGCATGAAAGCTATACAATTCGTGCTATATTCTTAGGTAATGTTCTCGTGTTCTTGTGTTAAGGGTTTTCTCAGAGGAAAAACTTTGAAAATTATGTTCTTTCTCGTACAACTGGGAACGCAACAAGAAAGTATTCCGAGATTATACGGGTCCACGTTCGTAGGTTTGCCGACGTTTCATTTGCCGAGTCGTCCATCGTCTTCAGAGCATGTCGTTACTCAGGTATTTGGCCGCCTTATATAGTTTGGTCAAGAGGTCAGGTCACGTCTGATTGGTAGGACGCTTTCCGCCTCTTGTTTTCCTTAATGTTCCTGAAAATGGGTTTCCACGCGTTACTGAGGGAGTATCCGCTGTCTAGCTGTCCCTGTATAAGGCGGCTAAATACCTGAGTAATGACATGCCCTGAAGACGATGGACGACTCGGCCATCGAAACGTCGGCAAACCTGCGAACGTGGACTCGGTGGGACACCCGAATAATCTTGGAAAATATCTAGTATGCTTTTGCCCCGTGTTGGTGATTTAACAATTGTTTCTCGGGAGTGTTTAGTGAATATATGAAGGAGTTCTTGGCAGATTGTCCTATGCATTACTTGTCCCAGTCAATTGACGGTAATTTGTGACATCATCCTTTATTATAATACTGTTATACATCTGCTGCTGAAAGTGGATATTCGTTCGTTGAGCTTGTGCAGGACGTCCCTGTTAGAATCTGGGGGTGTAATAATTGAACAAACGAATAGGCTTCTGCTGTTTCTTACTGTAATGATTTCCGATTGTTCGGGGAAAGAATGAGTATTTGTTTCTCTCTGTGCTTAAATCTATCTCCCTTATTTTGTGTGGTCTGATCTACCTTTATAATTCCTTTAGTGTCATCGTTAAACTCGTTTGTTCTGAATCTTTCTATAATTCTAGGCTTTGCTTGTTCTCTCCTTTAAGTAAATCAATTTCTGTTAAGCAATACTTATATTTGAATGAGTAATGGTCGCGATTCAGCGGCTTGAGATACCATTTTAAATATACACTTTTATTTTTTTAAGCTGAACGACATGGTACACTACGTTGTCACGTGAACTTATAAAATCAGGCAAAGGCCTAGTTTTTTCCAAACTTCCCATCTTTCTCTCAATGCGAATCATGAAGAGTAGATTTGAGAGCTTCATAACAAGAGAAATAAGCAACGAAAGATATTTTCTTATTTAGCAGTAGCTCGATAAAATCAAAGTATGATACAGTTCACACAGTGTAATGTCTGCAATAGGTCCTCTCACAAGTGCCCTCTTAAAACCTCACTTACTCTTAGTGTAAATAAATGAAAGGACTAACTTTGTGGTTCCAAACGAGCTATTTGCAGCCCTTGTATAAGAAGGGCTGCAAATGTAGAGAGCTCACCTGATGATGAAGTTTTACTTCGAAACCCGTGTTGTGGGAATAAATCGCTCCTGTGGAACTACAAAGTTAGTCCTTTCATTTATTTATAATGAATCGGTTCCATAAAGTTACGCCAGAAACCATCAATTACTCAGTGGTTAAAACAACTGATTAAACTTAATATAAATTATATTAGTGAATGTATTCCAAATTGCAATGATCACTTTTACGCTGATGATTTGAAAATGTATCACCAGTTTCACATTTTTAACCTCTATAGAATTGTTGATGAATTGAAATTAAATTTTGCTTTTTGTTGCTATTGGGTACACAAAATTTACTAAGAGTAAACCCAACTGAAGGAGGCGTTATCCCTGTGTGTCGCAGGCATCCACGTATCCCATCAATTTCATTCGGGATATTTCTTGCCGGTTAAGTATTTATGCAAATATTTCTTTCCATCGGCTCCATCTATGACATGATCTCTAAGTAAACCTACATTCCCGCACCATGGCACGGAAATCTATGGCCCTAAGTCGATATCTGTGTGCATTTTATGTCCATATGTGTTTGCATGTCTATATGTACAGTGTGTGCATGTATTAATGATTATAATGGCCTTAATACTACGTGTATGATGATGGGTGGAATCTGTGCCCACTTGTCTGGCAAAGTGCATTGGGCTTTCGAGGGTGGGAGATTAATCAGTGTCCCCATGTTACTGGGAGTTGGATGTGTCATGCTCTTCCCATCTTTATTTGAGATGGGTGAAAGATTAACCTCCAAGGAAAGAGATATCCGAAATGGCTGCCGTCAGTTGCATTTAGTTGGATAAGACATTGAACCAATTTAAATTTCTCCTTTTCTGATCTCAATTACAGAGTTTGTCAGCGGTGGAGAGCTTGATTTCCTAGTGATCCGAGCAGAAATTGAAATTTATATTTTTCTGGAAGAATTTTTCAAATTGGATCGCCATTCAAGACAATCATTTACCAATTGCAGGAATATTGGTAAGTAGAAATGTATCCAATTGTGACCAATATCATAATGTTTATTGAGTAAGTTTATTTGCTGAATGGATTAACCACTTTCCCGAAAGGATTTTAATTTTTTCTGCACCTAAAATGTAAGTTTTTTATTATTCCATTTGATTGATTTGTTAATGTAAATGAAAGCCGTGGTTTGGTCCGACAAGTGAAAAAAGTTATATTATAATGCTGATTCCCCGTTTGCTTTACAATGGGGTAATTAGTTAGGTGCTGATCTGCCCTATCTCCTCCACCCATTGTATTAATATACTCGGCACTGACTTTTCGCTTCCTTAGCATGATATCCCTTTTTTTAATCCAACAAGTTCTTCATTATGTACTGTAGAGAGTACAGTAACAGGCTTTTTGTCTTGCCATGTCATCACCGTAACTTTTCTATGATATCATCGGGCACTTCCTTCCATGTAACTCTTAATGTCCCATAGGTGTCGGTTCCTTTGGCAAAGCAATGAATCAGCCAGCCCTGGAGAGGTGTAATGATCTGTAGACAGGCAATAATGATTACCTAGTAGAGGTTTCATTAGTGTTAGCACAATGAAGTATGTTATAAGAGCATTTGTATATTCCACATTAAACTCTGACCCTTTTCCAGTTTGAATAATAAATGACCATATATATCCAGACTTCGACTCGCAAGGCATAAATGCATCTACCCCAAACCTAGCTCTCTTGAGGGGAACATTCTGAATCCATGGTAGCCTACCTTTGTACAGCGTGAGACTTGCATCAATAGAAATATCCATCTCAGGTGTCGGAAAAATTTGAGAACTTTTGGTTTAGGTATTCAACTATGGGTCAAATTTTATTTGGCTTGACACAAGGATGGATAAGTGCAATTTTGGTGTATAATTTGTAATAGTTCGCTAATGAAACCTTGAAGTCAATTGCTATTATTGTTACTCCCCTAAGTCAAAGACAAAAGCCATTTGATGTTTTAAGGATGGACACCTTTGGAGAGAATATTTGCTTCAATTTGTAAAGAAAGGAATTCCTCTTTCAATAAGCAAAAATGATATTTTAACCCTCTTAGTGGGGCGGCTATATATATATATATATCGGCTCTTGAGTAGGCTATTGTTTAAATCGCTGTAACTCATGGTTTTTTCTTGAATAATTTATGGTTTTTGTGCTGTCGATAGGCTGAATTCCATACAATTATATTACACATTTTTTAATTTTTTATTGGCAATTTTAAATGCTTTTCAAAAAGTATAATTCTTACTATAATTTTACGTTCAGTTTTGTACATGTCGGGAAGCTCAGCCTAATTGTTTGCTAGTTTTTTCTGCTAAGTGGTCTTATGAAGAACCACTGAAAGGCTACTAATCTGTGTTCATCTGTAATCTCTTGAATGTGTTATGGTGTGGTCGTGTTGATATATAACTGCTTATTCAGACTTTGTTGATACGATGGAAATGAGAGCACTGCTTTGCAATCATTTTGGTTTCTCTTGCCATCCATCCTATCTAATCATGAGAAGAAATCAAGAAATGGTTAGGCCACTAATAATAAATTTAAATAATAGTTACATGGGAGGGGTTCATACATCTGATATAATGGTGCGTACTGAAAAGTATTAGAGGAAAGTTGTCTTTTGTGTAATTGCTCGTATGGTTCTCAATTCCTATATAATATACAACAAAAATAATCCCTATTGAAATGTAATGAAATAATTGACTTTGTAATTCCACACACTTTATTTAAAAAACACACGACCCAGGTTTCGACGTTGAACGTCATCAAAGTTACGCCTGAGACAACAAAAATAATCCCATTAGAAAAATGACAAGACTTCAATATACATCATGTATCATAGTCACTTGAGCAGGAATGGCTCGGAAAGACAGATTGACTCATCTCCTAGTGCACATGGATCAAGAGCTGAACTGCAGCAACTACTGGGGAGAAAAGAAAAAAATTGTGTGCTTTGTAGTGGAAAACATGGCCAAAAGAGAAAAAGGTCCCGTGCATAAAGTGCGAGAAAGGTGTGCACAGCATTTGTTTGATTAACCATAGGTGCTAGATGAACTTCCCAATGAAAAGGGGAAAAGTCCCAATTTTTAACTCAGTTAGTTCACACTTTTCAACAAAATCGAACTATGCAGAGGCTGACAAAAAATTTGTCACTCTCTGGTTTTTCTTTATTTATTTATAATTTTTTCTGCAGGTCTATTTGATTCTTTCTTGTATTTAAATATGGTAGTTTAATTAAAAAATGCTTAAAAAAATATTTGTATTGTCTAAAAATCGAATTATTATTGCTAAAACAATATTCGTCAAATTTATAATCCTGTAATAATTACATTTATTTTCAGATGATGTAAATGTATAACATCAGTATTAACTACAATATTTTATTTTAAAATAAAAAAAACTGCACATGAATATCTAAACAAATAACTTTTGTTATGTTTTTATATATAAATATGTTTTTTATCTTAAGGTGAAACATTTTCTTAAATTACCCTTGGCACTTCTCACTAAGTACCCCTGGAATCCCCACCGCACTAAGAGGGTTAATTAGACCTAAACAATCTGCAAAAATCTAATGTCATTATATTGCCATCTATGAGTACTAGCAAGTGTTTTGATATATCTTGGTTCTACTTATTGTTTGTAAAATCCACCTTCTTTCTTACGTCAATTGCAGTGAATGAGAAGATAGTCAACGGAGAATACTAAGAGGGTCATCCGGAAAGTAGTACCCGTTCGTGCCGCATGAAGTGCTGACGACGCGAGTAGCCGCTGGACGAGGTCAGATAGCTTCAGTGGCTTGTCTGCCTTCTCTGAGCCAAGTTGCGTGACGCTAGCATATCCTGTGTTGTTTCTGTGATTGTTTACAATGTTTAAAAAAATTGAGAACGCCGCCAGTTGTGAAGTGAGGGCAGTGATTAAATTCCTCAATGCAAGAAACATTCGCCCATGTGATATTCATCGCCAATTAAAGGAGGTGTATGGAGACAATGTAATGGACGAGTCGTCTGTTCGGCGGTGGTGTCGCAACTTCAACATGGGGAGGGGGAACACACACGACGATGAGCGTTCGGGGAGACCGTCTGTCATTACAGACCAACTGGTGAGCTCAGTTGACGAATTCGTGAGGAACGATCGGCGCGTCACAATTGATGACATCTGTGAGCATTTTCCCAATGTTTCTCGAACAATTGTTCATGAAATTGTTACACACCATCTGCATTATGCAAAAATTTGTGCAAGATGGGTCCCTCGCAAGCTTACAGATGAGCACAAAACCAAGCGTATGGCTGCAGCACTGACGTTTTTGGGACGTTATTCTGATGAAGGAGACTCTTTCTTGACTCGCATAATTACTGGTGACGAAACATGGGTTTGTTATGCATCACCTGAGAGTAAACGACAGTCAATGGAGTGGCATCATGCTCATTCACCAAACAAACCAAAAAAATTCAAGACAGTTCTGTCCACCAGGAAACTCATGGCAACCATTTTCTGGGATCGACGAGGTGTATTGCTTATTGATTTTATGGCCCGTGGAGACACTATTAATGCCAATGCTTATTGTGAAACATTAAAGAAATTACGGCGGGCAATACAAAATCGGCGGCGAGATCTATTGTCTACTGGTGTCATTCTCGTTCATGACAATGCCAGGCCTCATGCAGCTGGGATAACACAAAAACTTTTGCAGCAATTCAAATGGGAAACTTTCGACCATCCACCGTATAGCCCGGACTTGGCCCCTTCAGATTTTCATCTCTTTACAAAGCTTAAAGACTTTTTGGCAGGAAAAAGATTTGACAGCGATGAAGAACTTAAAGAAGGAGTGACCCTGTATCTCAATGAGCTGGCGGCGAAGGACTATGCAGCAGGAATACAGAAACTTGTCACACGTTATGACGAATGCCTTAATTTGCTTGGAGATTATGTTGAGAAGTAGTTTAAAGTATCCTCTTTCAAATAAAATTTTTTATGTTTGTTAATATTTACTTTTGTGTCTTTATTTCAC
Source organism: Hetaerina americana (assembly GCF_022747635.1). Taxonomy (NCBI): domain Eukaryota; kingdom Metazoa; phylum Arthropoda; class Insecta; order Odonata; family Calopterygidae; genus Hetaerina; species Hetaerina americana. Next base: position 379,268 of record NW_027286348.1, read on the forward strand.
GAACGGGTAATACTTTCCGGATGACCCTCGTACCTTGATCAAAAAGTTCACTCCACATCACCAATGGAAGTGCACCACGCAGACAACTCTCTCTCCATAGAAGAGCGGCTGTTCTCTTCGTTATTCATTGGCTCACAATTGTCGGAGTGCGAGGGATTGTTGGAGGAAGTGGAGAATATAGACGCAAGGGGCGTGCGGGGACGGATGGCGCTGCACGTGGCAGTCCGGGCGGGGAGGGACGATTGGGTGGAGAGACTGCTGGGGATGGGAGCGGACCCCAGCAGGCTGAGGGACGCAGAGGGTGATGACGTGCTGCAGGTAGCCGAAGAGATGAGCGCCAACAGGACTGATGACGCCAATCATAGAGCTAGAATGAAGATCCTGATGCTGGTGCGAGTGGTGCACCAAAACAACAGTGCGCGTAGACTATCAGTTCCAATGGCTCCATGTAGCTGTAACACTTCAAGTGAGGTTCCATTACTCCAAACTGAAATGTCAGGTCAGTTTACCTGCTTAGAACTCCCAAAAACCGTATTACGTTTGCGTTTGTTTCTCTTGTAATTCACCTTTTGAAAACCTTCCTCGTCAGTAACGATGGATTTAAAACTCATGGTGTTAAATTTTGCGTTTACATTTTTAGGGCACAAATCGGAGTTGTCACTATTGAGGCCTAATTGCTCGTTGACTTCAGGTTTCAATTCCGTAGAAAACGTTACAGCTTCCTTTGCAATTGGCTGCAAGGTAGTACTTTCCGTGGATCCGGTAGATTGGAGAGCTAGTAACTCCATTTTCAAATTTTCAATGTCGGCCGCCATATTGTAAATATTGGGCTTATTTACACGGCATAAAAAAAACTTCCAGTAAATGTCGTGGCAGTCCGAGAGAGCTTCTAATGTTATATCACTTAAGCCGGAGCATTTATGGTGATATACACACGAGCAAATATCGCAACTAACGACCATATCACGTACTTCGAGTCGTGTTTTACAAGAGCCACATCGTTGTACGGCCAAAGTTGACGCCATCTTGCGTATGAGTTTGCTGCAATTGATTGCATTTGCTGCAATTGACGTAAGAAAGAAGCTGGATATTACAAAGCATAAGTAGAACCCAGATATAACCAATTACTTGCTAGTACTCATAGATGAGAATACAAGTTTAAGGATTTGTTAGGCCAAAGTTACTGTATGAAGAAACGAATTCTAACATGTCCATAATTTTATGAGTCACCGTATTATTTTCTTGCTCTGTATTGCTATCAAAACAAGTTCTTTTTCCAAATCAACTTGTAACTTAAAAACATATGATACTATGTGGATGTAAGTGGTTTGGCATATCAATATCATGAATGATGATAGATATTGTGGTTGTAGCGTAGTAACGAGGTGCGATTTTAGCAATTCCTTTGTTTTTTTGCGGCATATATTTAGTATGTTTGAACACTGAGATTTAAACATGTTGTTGTACATATTTCACTTTCATTCGCATTCGTCGTTTGAGTACAATCGGAGAAGTATTGCATGAAACAAAACGTTCATGTTTGGAATAAATCCACGAAAGGACATACAACTATATATATGTATATCAGTTGGACATACATATATATAGTTGGACAAATTTATATTTTCCAAAGAAGTGATTTGGTATAATCTGGGTTAATATTGATTGAGAGGTACAAAATCTGGTTTTTTAAACAAGTATGATGGTCAATTAAAGTACGCTCGTTGTATGCTAAGAATGCTTGGGTTTAAGTGTAATATGATGTGGTATCAATTTCCAATTATGTCAATTACAGTTTGTGCCAATATGATGTGCCCAATGGTTTTAATGTATTACTTCACTTTTTGAAAAATGTAATAGTTCATGAAATATTAAATGACTGTATATAACTATTATAAACCTTCCACGGTACGCTGAAGATGCAATTACTTAAACTGTTCCACTCTGAATGGAATGGAGCATTGAATGTTGAAATCACTTCTCAAATACTTGTCACCTTGAAGAGGAAAGTGTGTACATTTTGCTGAGGGGTTGGAGCTTTGGACTACTGACCAGGGGGTCCCGGGTTTTTTATTCCCAGGCAAGGCACTCTGGGCACCTGCAGGTCCACCCAAGCTATGTGATTATTTGGGTACCAGATCTTCCTGGGAAACCATAACCGGCACAGGGAAGGGAACTGGCCCCCATACCCTGATGTGTGAATTTTACATGCCGTCGGGCTTAATACTGGGTAAACCTTCCATCACCCATACCAAACCGAACTTTGGGTTGATTTCTGTTTTTATGGTTATATGATTGCATTGAAAGGTTAGTCTGATATTTATAACCTGTGAAGGAAGGTATACACAGGGAAGGTTATGTTGTTTTTCCAGAATGAGAAAGGCTAAGTGAAACATGACAATAAGATGACAGAAACTAGAGCCGGTAAAATAGATTATTTCGGAAGGGTGTTTTGGAACAAAAAGTTGTACATGGTACGGTCATTAGATGAAGATTAATTGCATTATTAGACAAAGAGGCTTTCACGCGGAGGAGGGAATTGGTGAGAGGGGAGTTTATTAAGGATGGAAAGGCACTTTAAAACTTTGACATGGAGCGTAATTTTGTATTAAATGAAATATGGTCATTGATGCAGAGTCACGACAGAATTAATTAGCAAAACCTTTGAATTATTTATGGTTCCAGAATGCAGAGAGTGTATTTATTGTTTTAGGAATACATTAAAGGCATCATCAACCATTTGAATAGCTAAAGTTCACTTTACCAAACCAATGTCAACATAATGTACATGAATCTTGGTGTTTTTCCAGGTTAAACTAGCTCGAGAGAAATGAAAAACTGTTGGACCCTGTGCGTTTGGTCAAATTTCAACACAAATAAGTCAGAAACTTTCGTCCCTGCCAGTTAAATGATCATACAGTAATAAAATATCAATGTGGTGTTCCAATGTGTAAAACAACCCATGTATACATAGGTTTGAAATTGATTTATATGTATTAAAACATTAACTATATTTCGGCAGTGCTCTGATTAAATGAAGACCACAACGAATGCAATACCATATTCCTTCGTATAGGATGCATGCCTTCACAATGACATCCGTATTTCTCGTTTTCCATTAGATTCCTTTGAAATATTTTGCTGCAGTATAAACTACTATTTGCTACTATATTTATGCCTACGTGTATATAATACTAATAATATTGCTAGGGTCCACCTGAAACTTACCTTTAGCAGTGAAGTACCGGTAGCAATTGTAATTTACAAGTGTGTGTGGTATTTTTAACATGCAAAGAGTTTCTTTAAGATTGGTGGTGGGACATTTGGAACAGAATTGTGAGGCCCTTATAAGTTTAACCATAGTGAAAAATTGATTTTATATTATCTGTGGTCATTGGGTTGAGCAGATGTGAATTAAAAATTTGCAATGAAGCTGAAAAATGTAAAAATTCATATACTTTCGGCTCGATGTTACAGTGTCCAAAACAACATGCCACTACTTTCTTGTCCCTCTAGCATTTTGCGGGCATTGAAAGGCCAGAAATCATTGAAACAACAGTTCAATCATGAGATATGGGGATGTTCATGTGTTAGAAATGTGTTGATTGGTAACCCAAATAGAGTTTGTCCCTTTTTTTGCATATTGGTGAACATTTCAAGTCGTTCTGGAGGCTGTGGTCGTTCACTTCTCTTTTTTTTAGCGTTAAGAATAGTTTATTTCAAAATTTTACTGATAGGTTTATGTTTTATTCTCATAAGGGTTGATTGTTCAGGGAATGTATTCTGACTGCATCAGCTGTCGTTTATAAAAATCTATAAACACAGTAATAAAACCATAGGTAGGGTTTGGTAGGTGAGGGTTTAGTGTTCGCTCAATACCAATCCCTGAACTGTGTAAGAAATTCACAAATTACTATTAATTAAGGGATCAAGCTCCTTTCCCTATGGTTTCCTAAGAAAGTGATAACTGGGGAAATGAGGAGCCAACTAGGTCTCGAGCTGCTCTCTAGAGACTTGGATACAATCTCCGATTGGTGCAATGAATGAGGATTAATGCTTAACACAGATAAATGCGAAGTTTTGAGATTTTGGAACCTAGGAATTGGCGAAGAGGTCATTAACTGTGAAATAGAGGGCTCAGTACTAACTATAGCCAATCAAGTTATATATTTAGGGGTTAGTTCTAAGATAACGCCTTTCACAGGGAGCACATATCAGGACAATGTACAGATCTGCTTATGAATAATCTCGGTTTCATTTAACAAGTGGTGGGGGAAATGTAAGGAGAAATATAAAGAGAGGTGTTATTCTGCTCTAGTTAGACCTTATTTTTAATTAGCTGCGAGTATTTGGGATCCTTGTTGAGGAAATATGGCTAGAATGAGATCACAGGAAGTCCAGTGCAAATCCACCTGATTTGTCAGAGAAGTCGTTATATTAAGAAGATGTGTGTGACAGGTCTCTTAGGGGATTTAGTCTGGGAGCCACTTGAGATAGGAGGTGCCACGCTGCTTAGGTAGATCAGACCACAAGGATTAAATAAGGTTTACAGATTTAAATATTCATTCTTCCCCCTTAATAATCAGGAATCATAATAGCAGTAAAAACCCAAAGTCACTCTAGAAATATTAAATACATTCGATTTCATAGCAGTTTTCCAATCTCTTGTGCAATGACCAACATGATAATAGCATTCAACATCTCTCTTTGGTGGAGATGCCTTGGTTTAAAGAAACAAGTTATTTATTTATTTCACATTTGGAAAAAACAATAAAAAAATACATGTACGAAGCTATTTGTTTGTCAAACAGTTCCTTAGAATAAGCATTGCATCCTCTTCAAGATGACAAGTATTAGAGAAGTGATTTCAACATTCAATGCCGTATACCATTCAGAGTGGAACAATTTAAGTAATTGCATCTTCAGTGTGCCATGGAATATTTATAACAATAAAAATCAAATACATTAATTTAATATTTCATGAACTATTATATTTTTCAGAAAGTAAAATCATGCATTAAAACCATTACACACATTATATTGGTACTATTGACAGCAAGAAATTAAGTAATACACAGTAATTTACACAAACAAACTGTAATTTATATTTAAACTTCGCTTTGATCCTCCAAATGCAATTTTCATTTACGAGATACACAAATGGACTTGCAATGAATTCGCAAATTTCTTGTATACAATACACTCAATATTTAGAGTAATTATATGATATACTCTACAGATTCAGGTGAGTTGTAGCTGAGGTTCGTCGTTATGTTATCAACAAATTTGCACTTTCCCACAGATGTAACCTGCCTCCATCCCTTCCCGCTTCATCCTTCTTTATTCTTTCCACTGCCAGGGCACCAGCTATCTGCCACCGTCCTCTCTTAATAATGACCACAAGTGCTTATCTTCCCCACCCCCTTCCTCTCTTTGCCTCTCCATTTCTTTAGTTTCTCTGATACTTTGGGTTTTCCATATTTCCCCTCTTAGTCCCCGCCCACCTTACCTTCTTATTCCTTCCCCCACCTTCCTCAAACAGAACTATAAATAGGATGTATTAAGCATATCAAATTTTCTATTGTACCTGAAGATGGTTCTATGAACTGAAATTCTTTGTACATTACAAATAAATCCGTGGAAAAGTGCAAAATTTGATTTTGAAGGAAATATTTAATCCACTACTTCTTTGGCAAGTCTTAAATTTCCCAACAAAGAACAAATTCAAAAGTAGAAATTGCGATTGACATCATGACTATCATTACCAATAAAAAATAAAAGGGATTTTAAATTACATATTAAACAATTTCATTTAATTTCCCAAGGCTTTTGGTTCAAAAATTAACAAAACAATTTTGAATTCATTCATGCCGACACGATAAAACAAAAGAGAAGAGGCATACATGTATGATGGCAAAAAATCCAAATGTTAATAATAATAATTGCATTAAATGACAATATTCGATGCAACATTTAACTCATTGAATGGACAATCTTGGTGGAAGGCAGAAAAGATACATTTTCAGAGTCCTTGAGTCAAAAAACCAAAGTACAAAGAAATTAATGCAGAAATTCACCATGGAAGGTAATTAGGAACGAGATCAAAGGGAAGGCACTGTTGACTCGAGAGTCGCCATCACATGGCCCTCCAAATATTCAAAGGACACCTTTGTAGTTCCACACGAGCTCGTGGCATGGCTATCATAATAAATATATATGAAGATGGGGGGAATGGAGAAGGTACCGTTTGGTCTTTTAGCCCCAATAAACACCCTCTTTCTGACTATTGCTTTCTCTGCCCACTTGTCTGGCAGAGTTCATGGGGCGAACAATGGCAGGAAATGAGGTCATTGTGTCCACATGTTACTGGGAATTGGATGAGTCATGCTCTTTCCGTCTTTCAGTGAGATGGGTGAAAGATTAACCTCCAAAGAAAGAGATATCCGAAATGGCCGCCATCTGTTGCATCAGTTGTAATAGGTATTAAATCAATTCAATTTTCTCCATTTCTGATCTTAATTACAGAGTTTGCCAGCGGTGGATAACTTGGTTTGCTAGTGATCCGGAAATTGAACTTTATATTTTTCTGGAAGAAGTTTTCAAATTGGATTGCCATTTGAGAGAATCATTTACCAATTGCAGCAATATTGGTAAGTAGAAATGTATCCAATTGTGTCCAACATCATAATGTTTATTGAATCTGCTAAACGTATTAACCACTTGCCGCGTGAGATTTAATTTTTTTCTGCACAAAAAATGTCATGTTTTTCTATTTGTTCATTTCATTGTTATGTTTATAAAGAGAAAAGACAGTGTTGCAGAAAATTTTTATGACATACTTTTTATAAAAATTGAACATTTTGCCATAGGTAATTTTACAATAATTCCTGTAAGTATTTCACTGTGTGCTTTATTTCGAAACAAGGTTAGGTAGTTAGGTGCTGATCTGCCCTATCTCCTCCATCCATTGAATTAATATGCTCAGCACTGATTTTAGGCTTCCTTAGCACAATATCTCTTTATTTAAATCCAACTAGTTTTTCATTATGTACTGTAGAGAGTACAGTAACAGCCTTTTTGTCTTGCCATTTCATCACCATAACTCTACCTCTCTCAAAGGCGGTGAATTCTTCCAATTTCAACTTCTTTTTCTTTGATATCATCCCGCACTTCCTTCCTTGTAACTCCTAATGTCCCATAGGTGTCGGTTCCTTTGGCAACCAATAAATCAGCCAGCTCTGAGGAGGTGTATTGATCTGTAGACAGGCAATAACCTTTACCTAGTAGAGGTTTCATTAGTGCTTGCACAATCTGGGATATTACAGGAAGATTTGTGTATTCCACATTAAACTCTGACCCTTTTCCAGTTTGAATAATAAATGACCATATATATCCAGACTTAGACTTGCAAGGCATAAATGTATTTACCCCAAATCTAGCTCTTTTGAGGGGAACATTCTGAATCCATGGTAGCCTATCCTTCTACAGCGTGAGACTTTCATCATTAGAAATGTCCCTCTCAGGTGTCCACAAATTTGAGAACTTTTTGCTGAGGTATTTAAGTACGGGCCAAATTTCATTTAGCTTGAGGCAAGGATGTGTATCTATAGCAAAGGTATTATTGTCTGCAAAATGCAGATGGCGGCTGATGAGTACAAATATATGGTATGACATAATATTTAAAGAGAATGAAGTAAGAATGGTCAGCATCTTTCATCTACATCTACATAATACCCCGCAAGCCGCCGCAAGGGTGTGTGGTGGGGGGTGTTAGGTCACCAACTGTAAAAAGGAACATTACCACATGTAAAACAACAACGTGAAAATTACACCCACATTTGAGCTTCTATGTCGCCGTCTTTCGATATATCTTCCGCTCTCATCTTGGGTTTGGATTATCTTGACAATAAATTAGGTAGCACGCTCCCCGCTTTATATAAGGTTTCCACTCAAGGATATTTCTCAAAGTGCTTTCGGAAAATGCAGCATTAACTGCGAGGAAGCCGGCTCTACTTTACTCTCTCGCTCCACCGCGGTTCAAACAATGCTCTGCTAATATACATTCGGTTGAAATGGAGAGATTAATTAATACTAACTTGCTCCTTTCAACGAGGGCAACATGAAGACGGCTACATTCCATGCGCCATGATCGCAAATAAAGCACATCCAACTAATTACCTCATTTGCCTCCCTGTTGATACTTACTGTAATTCGTACTAATAGTACTACATGGAAAGGACTGAAAAAAACGTTTGATAGCACATGTTAAATGTATCGCTGACACAAGTGGTACGTAGTCTTTCCAGTAATTAAACCTCAGGTAATACAATGTATCAGAAAAATAATGAGCTTGTTGAACTCTTGTCGCCCGTATTTATGCTGGCGTTGTCGCCAGTGCGGGCAGTATATCCGGATGCGAGGATTCGGAAGTAAGAAATGTAATTGGACTTTTTAAAATTTTTCCTTCATATTATTAAAAGTATTTTTGGGGAGGACGAGCAAATTTGACCAAAACCATTCTTCAAATGGTTTGCTTATGATTCCTTGGAAGTATGATTTAAAGCAAAAAACACTCTAATTTCATTCGTATTGACAGGCTGACTGTCTTTACACCTTGAAACGTAGGTTATTGTCAACAAATGCCTGGAAGTGTTGTAGAATTTCAGCAGTGTCTTCAATGTCGAAATAAAAAGCATGAGGTTCAGTGAAAGGAATCTTGGAGGTGGTGGTCTGGGACGTTGATGGGAATCAATAGGACGCAAGCAATTGGGCAGATACATCTTCATCATAATCAGAAAGTATGACGGTATCTTATTTCTTTCAAATCATATATGGAAATGCTCTCGGAATTCCTAGTTTTGGAATTAGACATGATAACAGGAAACCCTCCCTCTTTGTAAAAATAATAATAAGCACATTTCTATGCCTAAAAATCTCTTTAGGATGAAGTATTAGAAAAATTAATTGATATCATTTTATAAACATTCTAATATCCTTCCTTATCTTGTGATAAGAAAGAAAGAGAATTCTATATTGAAATAAATTACGGTGAAAGCCCAGCCCAATATCTTCATTTTCGAAAACAGAGTAAGAAAGATGACCACTCACACCAAAACATTGCCGTCCTAATCTAAATAATATATTATAAAAGAATAAATAACATACTAAAAGTTTCCCACTGCTGTCACTGGTGTGCTGTATGCTAGAGGTGTCTGATGAGTAAGCTGGGAACTTCTTGGAGAAAGCATTCATTGAAACACGTGTACATTAGAATCGGAGTGAAGGAATTTTGATGTCCGTGGCACACTTGGGCAATTCAATTTTGGGTGAAAGTCGTTTCCTGAGTCGGACACGGGCATGTCAGTCAAGTGGTCAAGGATGCTCGTGTCAACTGTGATGTAATGATGTTTTTCTTAGTTGAGTGTACTCTCAGAGTGGGATGTATTCCACCAAGATGTTTCCTGTTTCAGTAGTAGTTTGGTGTAGATACTTGTTAGCTGTGATAGTTTATTATTTAACATATATTGTCAGGCCCACCAATTAGAGGATTTAAAAGATTTGAAGTTGATGTTTCTCAGTTTTTAGTTTAATCTATCCATATTCATGTACTACGAGGGTCATCCGGAAAGTAGTACCCGTTCGTGAAATAAAGACACAAAAGTAAATATTAACAAACATAAAAAATTTTATTTGAAAGAGGATACTTTAAACTACTTCTCAACATAATCTCCAAGCAAATTAAGGCATTCGTCATAACGTGTGACAAGTTTCTGTATTCCTGCTGCATAGTCCTTCGCCGCCAGCTCATTGAGATACAGGGTCACTCCTTCTTTAAGTTCTTCATCGCTGTCAAATCTTTTTCCTGCCAAAAAGTCTTTAAGCTTTGTAAAGAGATGAAAATCTGAAGGGGCCAAGTCCGGGCTATACGGTGGATGGTCGAAAGTTTCCCATTTGAATTGCTGCAAAAGTTTTTGTGTTATCCCAGCTGCATGAGGCCTGGCATTGTCATGAACGAGAATGACACCAGTAGACAATAGATCTCGCCGCCGATTTTGTATTGCCCGCCGTAATTTCTTTAATGTTTCACAATACGCATTGGCATTAATAGTGTCTCCACGGGCCATAAAATCAATAAGCAATACACCTCGTCGATCCCAGAAAATGGTTGCCATGAGTTTCCTGGTGGACAGAACTGTCTTGAATTTTTTTGGTTTGTTTGGTGAATGAGCATGATGCCACTCCATTGACTGTCGTTTACTCTCAGGTGATGCATAACAAACCCATGTTTCGTCACCAGTAATTATGCGAGTCAAGAAAGAGTCTCCTTCATCAGAATAACGTCCCAAAAACGTCAGTGCTGCAGCCATACGCTTGGTTTTGTGCTCATCTGTAAGCTTGCGAGGGACCCATCTTGCACAAATTTTTGCATAATGCAGATGGTGTGTAACAATTTCATGAACAATTGTTCGAGAAACATTGGGAAAATGCTCACAGATGTCATCAATTGTGACGCGCCGATCGTTCCTCACGAATTCGTCAACTGAGCTCACCAGTTGGTCTGTAATGACAGACGGTCTCCCCGAACGCTCATCGTCGTGTGTGTTCCCCCTCCCCATGTTGAAGTTGCGACACCACCGCCGAACAGACGACTCGTCCATTACATTGTCTCCATACACCTCCTTTAATTGGCGATGAATATCACATGGGCGAACGTTTCTTGCATTGAGGAATTTAATCACTGCCCTCACTTCGCAACTGGCGGCGTTCTCAATTTTTTTAAACATTGTAAACAATCACAGAAACAACACAGGCAATGCTAGCGTCACGCAACTTGGCTCAGAGAAGGCAGACAAGCCACTGAAGCTATCTGACCTCGTCCAGCGGCTACTCGCGTCGTCAGCACTTCATGTGGCACAAACGGGTACTACTTTCCGGATGACCCTCGTATAATGCAAATAATACCGACCCACAAATGTTTATGTAATTTCTCCGTAAAGTTGGGTTAAATGTAGATTTCATTTGAAATAAAATCTTCATTCTGATGCAGGTCGCATTGAAAAAATGTCTCCATCAACACGAATTATTATCAGTTGTAATGTTTGTTAGTTTGATGGTGGTCTATTTTGAAAGAAATTGATTCCCAGAGTTGAATCTTGAATAAAGAAATATTTATTTAAGACAGCATTTTCAAAAGATTTTTGATAAAGTTGTTTATAAAATGTGTTAATCAAAGGTAATGTTATGCATATTACTTGTTTAAATGTAGAATTATGTACTTATTAATGTAAATTTGGTATTCTATTTAAAAATAAAATGAGAGCATTTGCACATAATGCAATTCCACTCTGTCAAAGAAAACCAAAGCCATTTGATTTTTTAGAAAGGATGGCAATCTTTGGAGAGGATATTTGCTTCAATTTGTCAAGAGAGGAATTCATTTCTGCAATAAGCTAAATTGACATTTTCATTTGACCTAACTTATCAACAAAAATCGAATTGCATTGTATTCTCATCTATGAGTACTAGCAAGTAATTGGTTATATCTGGGTTCTACTTATGCTTTGTAATATCCACCTTCTTTCTTACATCAATTGCAGCAAATGAGAAGATAGTCAACGGAGAATATCTTCCTCCACAAATCCAGGCATCTGTGCACCTCCAATCAATTGAAAGTCTATCCTCCGCTTCACGCCACAGCACCAATGGAAGCGCACCAAGCGGCCGACTCTCTCTCCACAGAGGAGCGAGTGTTCTTTGCCTTATTCAACCACTCCCCCTTGTCGGAGTACGAGGGATTGTTGGGGGAAGTGGAGGACGTGCACGCAAGGGGCGTGCAGGGACGGACGGCGCTCCACGTGGCAGTCCGGGCGGGGAAGGACGATTGGGTGGAGAGACTGCTGGGGATGGGAGCGGACCCCAGGCTGAGGGACGCAGAGGGTGATGATGTGCTGTGGGTAGCCGAAGTGATGAGCACCAGCAGCACTGAAGACGCCAACTTGAGTGCTAGAATGAAGATCATTATGCTGGTGCGAGTGGTGCACCAAGACAACACTGCACGAACTCCATTTCAATCAGTTCCAATGGCTCCATGTAGCTGCAACACTCCAAGTGAGGTTCCGTCACTTATAAGTGAAATGTCAGGTCAGATTACCGTTTTGAAAGAACTGATGCTTGGTGTGTCGAGGGAAATTGGATCCCTGAAGGAGACTGTTGTGAACCTGGAGAGAGAATTGAAGTCAAGGGACACTTTGTTGATTGCTTTGGAGTCTGGAGTGACCTCTCTCGTTGACAAGAGTACCTCTCAGGAGGGAGTGGTGAGTGGGTGTGGGGCGAGGGAGTGTGTGGATGGGGCAGCGTTGGCAGTAATTGAAAGGGAGAGGGATTGCATCGAGGCTATGATGGGCATCACGACCATCTTGGAGTCAGACCATGAAAAGGAGTCCTTTGTATGGTGTATTTATCAAAGGGTCCAATCGGAGAGTCCCCTGACGGCTGTCATTATGAGATTCATTGTGAAGCAGTCTGGGGTCTCCGTTCACGTCGACTGTTCCTCTTTTACAATAGGGAGGATGAAGGGAAGGGTGATGGATCACGATGGAGTGGAGAAGGATGGATGTTCATTTGGCTCATATGCAGATTATTCAGAAATGAGGGCGTACGTTGGGGCAGTAAGTAATTAGGGAGAGAAATCGGGTTCTACTAATCTTCTTGGTGCTTTGTGTCAGTTGGCCGTGTACATTGCCTTCAAGAACGGAGGGCGACCATACGCAGAGAGTGACACTCTCAACAGACGGCGTTTTGAGGTAGTACTTCGGCAGGCAGAGAAAGTGAAGAACTTGGACGGAGATGGATATATTTTGGTTAGAAAGGCATTATGGAAGGAAACTCTGAGGGCAAAGGAGATATATTTGATATCCATAATCCCTGAATTTTTGGTCGATTATGGATCGAATTCTCCAGAGATATCCAAACTTCGCCGTGGACTTTCTCTCCTCTTTGAATATTCGGAGGGTCATGTGATGGCGACTCTCGAGTCAACAGTGGCTTTTCTTTGCTCTCGTTCCTGATTAGCTTCCTCTGAAAATGTATCTTTTCCGCTTTTCCACCAAGATTGTCTAATCAACGAGTTAAATGTTGCACAGAATATAGTCATTTTATGCAATTATTATCATTAACATTTGGATTTTTTGCCATCATACATGTATGCCTCTTCTCTTGTTTTATTGTGTCAATTTGAGGGAATTCAAAATTGTTTTGCTAATTTTTGAACTAAAAACTATGAGAAATTAAATAAAACTGTTTAATATGTAATTTAGAATTCCTTTTATTTCTTATTATTAATGATCGTCTTCATGTCAATCGCAATTTATAGTTCTGAATTTGTTCTCTGTTGGGAAATGTAAGACTTGCAATAGTACGAATTTGGGAATTTCTTACACAGTTAAGGGATTGGTATTGAGTGAACACTAAACCCTCACCTACCAAACCCTACCTACGGTTTTATTACTGTGTTTATAGATTTTTATAAACGACAGCTGATGCAGTCAGAATACATTCCCTGAACAATCAACCCTTATGAGAATAAAACATAAACCTATCAGTAAAATATTGAAATAAACTATTCTTAACGCTAAAAATAATAGAAGTGAACGACCACAGCCTCCAGAACGACTTGGAATGTTCACCAATATGCAAAAAAATGGACAAACTCAGTTTCAATTACCAATCTACACATTTCTAATACATGAACATCCTCATATCTCATGATTGAACTGTTGTTTCAATGATTTCTGGCCTTTAACACCTGCCAAATGCTAGAGGGACGAGAAAATAGTGGCATGTTTTTTTTGACACTGTAACATCCAGCCGAAAGTATATGAATTTTTACATTATTTTCCCTTGGTTGCAAATGTTAACTTCACATTTCAACACAAGAACAATAGATAATCTAAAATCAATTTTTCACTATGGTTATAGCTGTAAGGGTTTAACAATTCTGTTCTAAATATCCCACCACCCTTAAAGAAACTCTTTAAATGTTAAAAATACCAAACACACACACACAGGCACATTGCAATTTCTACCGGTACTTCACTACTGAAGGTAAGTTTCAGGTGGACCCTAGCAGTATTATTGGTATTATATACACGTACGTATATATACAGTAGCAAATATTAGTTTATATTATATACTGCAGCAAGATATTTCAAGGGAATCTAATTGGAAACGAGAAAAAAGGATGTCATTGTGAAGGCATACATCCTATACAAAGGAATAATAAGGTATTACATTTGTTGGGTTCATCATGGTTTTCTGCCAACAATCTCCATATGAATCCCAATAAAACTCAGCATCTTCTATGTACTCTAAAATTGTGCTACACTGGATACTGTCCCTGTGAAACTGCTGGGATTTTATTCAGACTCCAAGTTAAGTTGGAGTACTAATATTCTATACATCAGGAAGAAACTTGCACAAGCCTTATTTCTGCTCAGGAAATTGAAATTATATGTTAGTAAGGATTACTTAATTAATGCCTACTATGCATTCTTTCACTCACATATTACTTATGGCATTAGACTTTGGGGGCATTCATCTGGTATTAAGCTAATTTTTGTGATGCAGAGAAAGGCAGTCCGTACCTTATCTAATTCATGTCCAGGTGAACACTGTAGACCTCTCTTTTTAAATTTATAAATTATGACTGTATACCATTTATATAAATACGAGTAGCTACTCCACTAGGGCTGACGTTCACAGCAATAACACCATAGAAAGTCTAATGTGGATTTTCCATACTGTAGGCTAGAGAGGACTTACAAAGTTGAAGGTCTACCTATCAAATTATTTAATATGCTTCCAAAATCTGTAAAGTCAGCCCCCAATGTAGTGTTCCGCAGGGTGCTGCGTGATTGGCTTACCTCCAATCCTTTATACTTAATAGAGTGGGATTATGAGCTCGACTTTACTAGCCTAAAATTATAAGGTCTAGCGTGAGTAGAATACTAGGTGTAAGTATGCAAATATATTCAAATAAGTATTTTATTTGATTGTATATTGTACTGTATACTGTATTATCTATGAACAACCGTATGTTCCTAAAGGACGACATCCACCATATGTGAATATGATTATAAAATGAATAAAGTATATTATCATTTAATCAGAGTTCTGCAAAAATATAGTTAATGTTTTAATACACATACAACAGTTTCAAAACTATGTATGCATGGATTGTTTCACAAATTGGAACTCTACATTGATATTTTATTACTGTATGATCATTTAACTGGCAGGGAGGAAAGTTTCTGACTTATTTGTGTTGATATTTGACCAAACGCACAGGGTCCAATTGTTTTTCATTTTATCGATCGTGTATATTTATTCTATCGTGACTCTGTATCAATGACCATAATTCATGCAATACAAAATTATGCTCCAAATCTAAGTTTTGGTGAAAGCCTCTTTGTCCATTAATGCAATTCATCTTCTTCTAATTTCCGTACCATTTAAACCTTTTTGGTCCAAAACACCCTTCCGAAATTATCTCTTTTACCGGCTCTAGTTTCTGTCATCTTATTGTCATGTTCAACTTAGCCTTTCTCATTCTGGAAAAACAACATAACCTTCCTTGTGTATACCTTTCTTCACAGGCCATAAATATCAGACTAACCTTTCAACGGAATCAAGCCAAGTGAACAATGCCTACGCTAACTGAAAAACTAGAGCTTCATCATCAGCAAAACTTACTAAATATAGGGATTCCCCACCGATTTAAATTTATACATCTAGTTCTAATCCCATTAACGCCTCATTGATCATTTTCTCTACACATATGTATAACCAAAAAACCAGTAATTAACAAGAAGTTTGGTTGGGTAGGGGTGATGGTAGGGTTCAACCAGTATTAAGCCCGACGGCATGTAAAATTCACACATCAGGGTATGGCGGCCAGTTCCTTTCCCTGTGCTGGTTATGGTTTCCCAGGAAGATCTGGTACCCAAATAATCACATAGCTTGGGTGGTGCTGCAGGATCCTTGCCTGGGAATCGAGCAAGGTGAGTGGGCATTGAGGGGTTGTGGGGGGCAGATTTCATAAGCAGACATGTTTTACATGGGGGATGGCTGCAGGAAGGGGAAATAAGAGGAAATTTGTCTGAGGGGCGCTAAAGGACTTATGATTTTATTTTTATTAAAATAAAATTATACTAATAACTAAAGTGCGATGTAATGACATAATAATTACGTGTAAACCAAAACCCTTCGTCTATGTAAGACACCACCAATGATAATGGTCACCCCATGCCATACTCCTTCTTCCTAACACTGCCCATCCGGACTCCTTCCGTCCGTCCCCCCTCACAACTGGTTTCTCTGGTGGCTTTTGATGCTCTCAATCGTTGACATTTTTCCTTGTTAGGAAGTACCCCACTCCCCCTCCTCCTTAACCATAATTTTCCATACAGCCTACTGATACATCTTTACTCTCTGCGCTCTGAATGCTTCCAAATTCCATTTACTTCGCCATCTTCCCTGTTTTATCTTTTTTCAATCGGATGCTAACCAATTACGTCCTTTGTAGGCATTTGCTCCTACGAAAATGTGCTAATAAAACATGCATGCTTGCATTAATTAGACTGGATTAATAACTCATCTAAATAGGTAAATGAACAAGAAACGCATATCAAAATTAAATTAATAATATTAGGAATACGACATTTTGAGCCGCGGCGCACATTTTGAACACATTGCCATCTATCCCCGAAAAATTCAACTTTGTAGTAATCCCAATTGTATCACGACGCCCTCTTTGGGGAAGAAAACGGACTCGTAGGTCTCGGACACGGGAGTTGGCTTCCGGCATTTGCTCACGTGTTCTCATCTGTCATTCTACAATTGCAAGTCGGAGTGAGCAGTTCATCGGAGGCCTTCCCTTCCGGCGTTGTGTTTCGTGAGTACTGAATTTACTTCTCGCATATTTAGATTTTATGTTAACTAGCCAATCATTAGCATATTTGGTTGAATTATTTCCATTCATAGTAAATAGCGGTCTTTCATTCGAACTTTACGCGTCGGGATAACGTTTCCTCTTTAGTCCAAATTCCTTTCAAAATAAGAATTAACTGTAAACGTGTAACTGTATTTGTTGGAGTAAACATGAATTGCCGCATTAAAATAATAAATTATGCAAGATATTTCATTGTTCCATCGCACTGGTACTGTTTCCATAGACTAATTCGACACGTTTTGTTATAATGTGATGTTATGCAGTTTTCGTTAAAGTTCCTTGCTACAGTTTCAAAGGATTCCTATTATTAACGAAATTCCAGTGTATCCGTTGAAGATCTTTTGACCAAGTTGAATATCGGACAACTTGTGGATTAATAGGAAATGGTGTTCTTTTAAACACCACGTGTCGGCATCCATTTTCCTCTGCAGTCGGTTCTTCTTCTTAACTTAGTTAAAACTGAAAACGTGTAGCTTTATATTTGAATGGATAACATTGCTTTGCCATATCAATACAATTTATGCTGTTCGAAATTTTAGTATTTCATCGTACTCAAAATTTTGTATGATTCATGGAATACACGTGGCTTTCTCGTCCGGTGTGGTAGTTTTCGTAAAAGTTCTTCATTACGGATTCCAATGATTCCTGTAATTATTCAAATTGCATGGTGTAAATGTTGTTATTTCCCTGGCTTCATTTTGCTATCTACTACTTGATATTTTCCCACTGATTTTAAATTTGGTAAATTTATTAACCTGCCCATTCGTTTGCTCGTTGTTAGTGAACCCAGTGTTTACTGTCTTATTTTAGGACAGCATTTACGGAGCCTATTTTCATTCTTCGTCGCGACTTGCTTCAATAGGAATGCACCATGCACATGCACCTATATTATTATTATTATTATTACTTTTTATTTGCCCAGAGATCACAATACAAAAATACCAGGTGGGTGAAGTATGTACATGATATAAGGCACGTCAATGAGGAGCAAAGACACAGGCTCAGTTAAGATACATAAAAGAATAGATGCTCATAGTTACATAAGTGTTTGGTACAAACCCATGAACATCGGCTGTAACATGCACATACAATATCAAATTCAGAAAAATCATTGATCACAAACATGAATCAGACCATTACCATTGCTAGAAACTAAAAGTATGAACTTACTGGTCGGGAATATTGTTGAGATATTCATCAACCGAGTAAAACATATTGCGTTGTAGATATCTTTTTAGTTTATGCCTGAATACGGCAGTTCCCTGTGTATCCTTGATACTTTTGGGTAGTTTGTTAAATAATCTGATGCCCATTTCATTGGGTCCTAATTTCAATGCTTTAGTTCTTATATTCCCATAATGGAAGTCATTCCTGCCTCTGGTGTAATGATGATGATAGGCAGAGTTAAGAGAATAGTTGCCGATGTTATTTTTTATATATAGAATTAAAAACATAATGTAGATGCATGGGAGAGGTAGCAAATTTAATTCATGGAAAATAGGCCTTGATGGAGCATTGTAAGGTTTCCTGGCGATGATTCTAATAGCTTTCTTTTGCATTTTAAAGATGGTTTGAGAAATAGCAGCTGATCCCCATAATATTATACTGTAGGTTATATTTGAGTAAATTTCCCCATAGTACAAATTGAGTAGTACAGTTTTACTTGTAGTTTCATACAGGTGTCTTAATAAGTAGCAAGTTGAACTGAGCTTGTGTTGGAGGGCTTTTACATGAGTATCCCAAGAAATATTTGCACATAGAGAAATACCTAGAAATTTGCATTCTGTCACACGCTCAATTGATAGGTCATTGATTTTTACCAGCAGATCATCTGATATGTTCTTATTGTGTGTAAAGTTTACTATTTTACTTTTATTTACATTCAAGTCTAGAAGGTTGTCTGTACACCACTTGTTTATAGCAAGTGTGACAGACTTAGCTTTTTCCACAAGGCTGGGATATGTTTGTGTTGATATTATTATATTAGTGTCGTCAGCGTACAACACTGGTATTATTCCATCATTATTTGGTAAGCAGTTAGGTAGGTCATTGATGTAAATCAGAAAGAGGAGTGGCCCAAGGGTTGAGCCTTGTGGAACACCTTTGTTAACTTGGTATGCTTCGGATGAATATTTTGACCCATCAACTGATAACACTACTTTTTGAGTGCGATTATGAATAAAGGACTTCAACCAGTTTAAAGGACTTCCTCTAATTCCTATTCTATTGAGTTTAATTAGTAGTCTATTGTGGTTTACATTATCAAAAGCCTTTGACAAGTCAAAAAACATTCCAAGAGTTTTGCGTTTAGCATCTAATGAATTAAGTATGCTGTCGATAGCCTGACATATGGCAGTTGTGGTAGACCTTTCCGATCTAAATCCATGCTGAGAATTAGAAAGTAGGAAGTTTTTTTCGAGATAAGATGCTATTTGCATATACATGGCTTTTTCGAATATTTTAGCAAATGTATTTTGGACGGCTATTGGTCTGTAGTTATTCAAATCATTTACACAGCCATGGTTTTTATAAATGGGCACTACTTTTGATTCTTTTAATTGGGATGGGAAAATCCCTTGTATCAAAGATTCATTAATTAAAAATAAAAGGGGTGCTTTTATGGCTTCAAAACAATGATGAACAACTTTACCAGGAATTTCATCTGGGCCAGTACTGGATTTGTTTCTGAGTGTGAATATCTAGCACATATATCTAGTATGCTTTAACCCCGTGTTGGTAATTTATCTATTTGTTCTAGTGTTTTGTGGATATGAGTGGATATTGATTGTTTTATCCTGGTAATTCTATTTTTAAATATTCTCGTGGTCCGTTCAGATTTGCCTCGCTTTGTTTGTATATTTTCTACATCTACATCTACATCTACTCAATACCCCGCAAGGGCGTGTGGCGGGGGGTGCTAGGACACCACCCATAATTTAGAAAAGAAAAATAATAAAAAAAAAATCGCATGCAATAACGACAAAATCATATATAAAAAAACATGGCATACATTCATGCATGAACACTTACACCCAGCCCCCTTCCAACCCTCAAACTACCAACTAACATACACATGCACCTGAAAGTATACCTAACATCTCTATAGTGTTTAATTTTGTTCCGACTAGTAAATTCAACGTTTTTAATATTTCTAAAGTGACTTCGGTTTCTTGCTATTATGATTACTGATTGTTCGGGGAAAGAATGAGTATTTGTACCTATCTGTCTTAGAATCTATCTCCCTTAGTTTATCTTTGTGGTCTGATCTACCTAAGTAGTGTGGGGCCATTATAATTCCTTCAGTGTCATATTTAAACTCATTTGTTCTGAACCTTTCTAAAAGTCTAAGCCTCGCTTGTTCTCTCCGCACTTCAAGTGGTTCCCAGCCTAAATCCCCTAAGAGACCTGTCACACTTGTGTTTTTATCATAACAATTTTTAACGAATCTAGCGGATTTTCTCTGGACTTTATCTAATTCTTTTTGCCAAATTTTCTCCCACGGATCCCAAATACTTGCGGCATATTCCAAATGAGGTCTAACTAGAGCAAAATAACACCTCTCTTTAACTTTTTCATTACATTTCCCCACCACCCGTTTTATGAAGCCAAGTTTCTTTAAAGCTGATCCGCATATTGTCCTGATATGTGCTCCCCATGAAAGGCGTGGTGTTAGAACAACCCCCAAATATTTAACTCGATTTGCCGTAGTCAATACTGAACCCTCTATTTTGTAGTGTATATCCTGTTCCTCGCTTCCTTTATTCCAAAATTTCAAAACTGCACATTTATCTATATTAAGTGTTAATCCCCATTTATTGCACCATCCCGAGATATTGTCTAAGTCTCTAGAGAGTAGCTCGCGATCTAGTTGGCTCCTTATTTCCCTGTATATCACCGTGTCGTCAGCAAATAACCTTAGATTGCTACTAACGTGTGTGCTTAAGTCATTTATGTATATTAAGAACAGAAGAGGCCCTATTAAACTTCCCTGGGGGACGCCCGAAGTAACATCTCTCTCCGTTGAGCACAACCCATCTATGACTACTATTTGTTTGCGGTTTGACAAGAAGTCCCTAATCCAATTAATTATTTTCTCATTGATCCCATAGTATTTAAGTTTGTGTAACAATTTATTGTGTGGGACTTTGTCGAAGGCTTTTTTGAAATCCAGGAATACTGCATCGACTTGGGTGTTGTTTTCTCCCGATCTAAGTATATCGTGAATGAAGAGACCAAGTTGTGTTTCGCAAGATCTGCTTTTCCTAAATCCGTGCTGGTTGTGGATTAGTATTTTCCTACTATCAAGAAATTTCATAATGTTAGTGACAATAACGTGTTCCAATATTTTACAAGAGATCGATGTTAAAGAAATGGGTCGGTAATTGGTTGGTTTATCCCTATCGCCGCCTTTATAGATGGGAGTTATATGGGCTAGCTTCCAGTCGCGAGGCACTGAGCCTTCTTCTATCGATTTTAGAAAAACAATATGTAAAAATGGGGCAATGTCGTCAGCTAATTCCTTTAATATTCTAGCAGGTATTTCTTCCGGACCAGGTGCCTTGTGTGCTTTGATACTACGGAGCAGATGTACTATTCCCTGCTTGGTCAGTGTAAGATCGCTCATGTGTTCCCCGGGTGGGTGTGGAGGATCGTTTGGTGCGTTTGTGTTTTTGTTGTAGACGCTCTGGAAAAAATGGTTTAAAATATTTGCCTTTTTCACGCTATCTGTAATGATTTCTCCATTTTCCGTCTTCAAAGAGTGAACAGTGGGACGTTTACCCTGTATTTCCCTAACATAGGACCAGAATGACTTTGGATTTTCCTCAAGATATTCGCTTAGCATTTTAGATTTAAAAGAGGATTTAGGATAGATTTTAGGCTTGTCTTTTTAAATTTGACGAACTTAGTTCATAACTCGACAAGGATAGCGTTATGTTCGCTGCGTCCATCTATTATTTCAATGTTAGAAATGATTTTTGGCTTAAAAGAATTCACATATATATCTAGAATGCTTGGGCCCCATGTTGGTGATTTGACAAGTTGTTCTCAAGGGTGTTTTGTGAATATATGAAGAAGTTATCGGCATGAGTCATGGTTTTTGGCAGATTGCCCTACGCATTACACGTCCCAGTCAATTGACGGTAATTTGTGACACCAGTCTTTATTATAATACTGTTCTATATCTGCTGCTGAAAGTGGATATTCGTTCGTTGAGCTTGTGCAGGACGTCCCTGTTAGAATCTGGGGGTCTAATAATTGAACAAACGAATAGGCTTCCGTCGTTTCTTACTGTAATTTTTTCTGATTGTTCGGGGAAAGAATGAGTATTTGTTTCTCTCTGTGCTTAAATCTATCTCCCTTATTTTGTGTGGTCTGATCTACCTTTATAATTCCTTTAGTGTCATCGTTAAACTCGTTTGTTCTGAATCTTTCTATAATTCTAGGCTTTGCTTGTTCTCTCCTTTAAGTAAATCAATTTATGTTAAGCATTATGTATATTTGAGTTAGTAATGGTCGCGATTCAGCGGCTTGAGATACCATTTTAAATATATACTTGAAGAATCAGGCCAAGGCCTAGCTTTTTCCGAACTTCCCATCTTTCTCTCAATGCGTTCGATTCATGAGGAGATTTGACAGCTTCATAACAAGAGGAATACGCATTGAAAGATATTTTCTTATTTAGGAGTAGCTCGATAAAATCCAAGTATGATAAAGTTCACACAGTGTAATGTCTGCAGTAGGTCCTCTCACAAGTGCCCTCTTAAAACCTCACTCTCGGTGTAAATAAATGAAAGGACTAACTTTGTAGTTCCAAACAAGCTATTTGCAGCCCTTGTATAAGAAGGGCTGCAAATGTAGAGAGCTAACCTGATGATGAAGTTTTACTTCGAAACCCGTGTCGTGGGAATAAATCGCTGGTGTGGAACTACAAAGTTAGTCCTTTCATTTATTTATAATGAATCGGTTACATAAAGTTACGCCAGAAACCATCAATTACTCAGTGGTTAAAGTAACTGATTAAACTTAATGTAAATTATATTAGTGAATGTATTCCAAATTGCAATGATCACTTTTACGCTGATGATTTGAAAATGTATCACCAGTTTCACATTTTTAACCTCTATAGAATTGTTGATGAATTGAAATTAAATTTTGCTTTTTGTTGCTATGGGGTACACAAAATTTACTAAGAATATACCCAACTGAAGGAGCCGTTATTCCTGTGTGTCGCAGGCATCCATGTATCCCATCAATTTCATTCAGGATATTTCTTACCGGTTAAGTATTTATGCAAATATTTCTTTCCATCGGCTCCATCTACGACATGATCTTTAAGTAAACCTACATTCCCGCACCATGGCACGGAAATCTATGGCCCTAAGTTGATATCTGTGTGCATTTTATGTCCATATGTGTTTGCATGTCTATATGTGCAGTGTGTGCATGTATTAATGATTATAATGGCCTTAATACTACGTATATGATGATGGGTGGAATGGAGAAGGTACCATTTGGTCTCAATTTTGCCCCAATGAAGACCCCAATCGGTCTAATTATCTGTGCCCACTTGTCTGGCAGAGTGCATTGAGCTTTCGAGGGCAGGAGATTAATGTGTCCCCATGTTACTGGGAGTTGGATGTGTCATGCTCTTCCCATCTTTATATGAGATGGGTGAAAGATTAACCTCCAAGGAAAGAGATATCCGAAATGTCTGCCATCAGTTGCATTTAGTTGGATAAGGCATTAAACCAATTTAAATTTCTCCTTTTCTGATCTCAATTACAGAGTTTGTCAGCAGTGGAGAGCTTGATTTCCTAGTGATCCGAGCAGAAATTGAAATTTATATTTTTCTGGAAGAAGTTTTCAAATTGGATCGCCATTCGAGAGAATCATTTACCAATTGCAGCAATATTGGTAAGTAGAAATGTATCCAATTGTGTCCAATATCATAATGTTTTTTGAGAAAGTTTATTTGCTAAATGGATTAACCACTTTCCCGAAGGGATTTTAATTTTTTCTGCACCTAAAATGTCGTTATTTTATTATTCTATTTGATTGATTTGTTAATGTAAATGAAAGACGTGGCTTGGTCCGACGTGTGAAAAAAGTTATATTATAATGCTGATTCCCCGTTTGCTTTACAATGGGGTAATTAGTTAGGTGCTGACGTGCCCTATCTCCTACACCCATTGTATTCATATACTCGGCACTGACTTTTCACTTCCTTAGCATGATATCCCTTTTTTTAATCCAACAAGTTCTTCATTATGTACTGTAGAGAGTACAGTAACAGGCTTTTTGTCTTGCCATGTCATCACCGTAACTTTTCTATGATATCATCCGGCACTTCCTTCCATGTAACTCTTAATGTCCCATAGGTGTCGGTTCCTTTGGCAAAGCAATGAATCAGCCAGCTCTGGGGAGGTGTAATGGTTGTCTTTATTCATGCAATAATGATTACCTAGTAGAGGTTTCATTAGTGTTAGCACAATGAAGTATGTTATAAGAGCATTTGTATATTCCACATTAAACTCTGACCCTTTTCTAGTTTGAATAATAAATGACCATATATATCCAGAGTTAGACTCGCAACGCATAAATGCATCTACCCCAAACCTAGCTCTCTTGAGGGGAACATTCTGAATCCATGGTAGCCTACCTTTGTACAGCGTGAGTCTTGCATCAATAGAAATATCCCTCTCAGGTGTCGGAAAAATTTGAGAACTTTTGGTTTAGGTATTCAACAATGGGTCAAATTTTATTTGGCTTGACACAGGGATGTGTATCTATAGCAAAGATGCTATTGTCTGCAGAATGCAGATAGCAGCTGATGAGTAAAAATCTACGGTATGACCTAATATTAATTAAGACTCATTTTTAATATAAAATGAGAGCATTTGCACTAAGTGCAATTTGGTGTATAATTCGTAATAGTTCGTTAATGAAACCTTGAAGTCAATTGCTATTATTGTTACTCCCCTAAGTCAAAGACAAAAGCCATTTGATGTTTTAAGGATGGACACCTTTGGAGAGAATATTTGCTTCAATTTGTAAAGAAAGGAATTCCTCTTTCAATAAGCAAAAATGATATTTTAACCCTCTTAGTGGGGCGGCTATATATATATATATATATCGGCTCTTGAGTAGGCTATTGTTTAAAGCGCTGTAACTCATGGTTTTTTTCTTTAATAATTTATGGTTTTTGTGCTGTCGATAGGCTGAATTCCATACAATTTTATGACACTTTTTTTAATTTTTTATTGGCAATTTTAAATGCTTTTCATAAAGTATAATTCTTACTATAATTTTACGTTCAGTTTTGTACATGTCGGGAAGCTCAGCCTAATTGTTTGCTAGTTTTTTCTGCTAAGTGGTCTTTCCACTATGAAGAACCACTGAAAGGCTACTAATCCGTGTTCATCTGTAAGCTCTTGAATGTGTTATGGTGTGCTGGTGTTGATATATAACTGCTTATTCAGACTTTGTTGATATGATGGAAATGAGAGCACTGCTTTGTAATCATTTTGGTTTCTCTTGCCATCCATCCTATCTAATCATGAGAAGAAATCAAGAAATGGTTAGGCCACTAATAAT
Source organism: Hetaerina americana (assembly GCF_022747635.1). NCBI lineage: Eukaryota > Metazoa > Arthropoda > Insecta > Odonata > Calopterygidae > Hetaerina > Hetaerina americana. Next base: position 404,871 of record NW_027286348.1, read on the forward strand.
AAATTTAAATAATAGTTACATGGGAGGGATTGATACATCTGATATGATGGTGCGTACCGTAAAGTATTAGAGGAAAGTTGTCCCTTGTGTAATTGCTCGTATGGTTCTCAATTCCTATATAATATACAACAAAAATAATCCCATTAGAAAAATGACAAGACTTCAATATACATCATGTATCATAGTCTCTTCAGCAGGAATGGCTCGGAAAGGCAGATTGACTCATCTCCTAGTGCACATGGATCAAGAGCTGAACTGCAGCAACTACTGGGGAGAAAAGAAAAAAATTGTGTGCTTAGTAGTGGAAAACATGGCCAAAAGAGAAAAAGGTCCCGTACATAAAGTGCGAGAAAGGTGTGCACGGCATTTGTTTGATTAACCATAGGTGCTAGATGAACTGGAAAAGTCCCAATTTTTAACTCAGTTAGATCAGACTTTTCAACTATGCAGAGGCTGACAAAAAATTTGTAACTCGCTGGTTATTATTTATTTATTAATAATTTTTTCTATATGTCTTTTTGATTCTTTCTTTTATTTAAATATGGTAGTTTACTTAAAAAATGTTTAAAAAATATTTGTATTGTCTAAAAATCGAAATATTATTGCTAAAAAAATATTCGTCAAATTTATAATCCTGTAATAATTACATTTATTTTCAGATGATGTAAATGTATAACATCAGTATTAACTACAATATTTTATTTTAAAGTAAAAAAAACATGGATATCAAAACAAAGAACTTCATAATGTTTTTTTTCCTAAGGTGATACATTTTCTTAAATTACCCTTGGCACTTCTCACTAAGTACCCCTGGAATCCCCACCGCACTAAGAGGGTCAATTAGACCTAAACAATCTGCAAAAATCTAATGTCATCATATTGCCATCTATGAGTACTAGCAAGTGTTTTGATATATCTGGGTTCTACTCATTGTTTGTAAAATCCACCTTCTTTCTTACCTCAATTGCAGTGAATGAGAAGATAGAGTCAACGGAGAATGCTACCTTGATCAAAAAGTTCCCGGAATAACCACCGTGTGGCGCTCCCATCGTTCCGATTTGAGTTCTGTTTTTTTTGTTAAATTGGTACATCTGTTGTTGATATTCCCTTTAAATCTGTGTCATAACTTGACATTTGCAAAAGTTACGTAGCCAGGAGTACATCTATCTCTGTGTGTGTTGGCGATTTTTTACAATTGCAGAAATGGATTTAAATTTGCAACAACGAACTTGTATTAAATTTTGCGTAAAAAACGGATTTAGTGGCGCACGCACGTTGGAAATGTTGGAAAGGTGTTTCGGCAACGATTCTCTAAAAAAAACGGTCGTTTACCAGTGGCACGAGCGGTTCAGAAGTGGTCGTGAGTCAATCGAAGATGATGAACGCAGTGGCAGACCATCGACATCGAAAGTCGGTGAAAAAATTGCTGAAGTAAAAGAAATGTTGGTCAATAACCGCAAATTAACCATCAGAGAAATAGCGGAGGACTTGAACATTGCCTATGGATCCGCCCAAGACATTGTGGTTAATGATTTGGGTTTCCGTCGTGTAGCAGCAAAGTTGGTGCCAAAATACCTCAATTTCATGCAAAAAAGAGACCGTGTTGACTTCGCAAAAGACATGATTTTCGAGGCTGAATCCGATCCCACATTCATCAAAAGGATCATTACTGGAGACGAGACGTGGGTTTATGAGTACGACACGCAATCCAGACATCAGGCAAGTGAATGGCGTTCACCATATGAGCCGAGACCAAAAAAACCATGTCGTTTTCAGTCAAAAAAGAAGGCAATGCTGACGGTTTTCATGGATTACAACGGTGTAGTGCATCATGAATTTTTGCCAGAAGGCGAGACAGTAGACAAAGAGTATTATTTGGACGTTATGAGACGTTTGCGTGAAGCAATTCGCCGAAATAGACCAGAAATGTGGGCAGAAAACTCGTGGATTTTGCACCATGATAACGCACCGTCGCACAGTGCTATCATTATTCGTAATTTTTTGACGAAAAATGCAACAAATACCATCCAACAGCCACCGAATTCACCTGATTTGGCTCCCTGTGACTTCTTTCTGTTCAATCGAGTTAAAAAACCATTACGGGGAATGCGTTTTAGCAGCCGAGAGGAAGTAATGGAAAAATCACAGGAAGCACTGATGGACATACCGAAAACCGAATATAAAAAATGTTTCAAGGATTGGATCAAGCGCTGGCATAAGTGTGTTGCAGTCGACGGGGATTACCTTGAAGGGGACAATTTGGATTTAGATGAATAAACTTGTATTTTTAATTTTCTGAATAAATTCCGGGAACTTTTTGATCAAGGTAGTATCTTCCTCCTCAAATCCACGCACCTGTGCACCTCCAATCAATTGAACGCCTTTCCTCCGCTTCGCGCTACAGCACCAATGGAAGCACACCAAGCAGACGACTCTCTCTCCATAGAAGAGCGACTCTTCTCTGCATTATTCATTGGCTCCCAATTGTCAGAGTGCGAGGGGTTGTTGGGGGAAGTGGAGAATATAGACGCAAGGGGCGTGCGGGGACGGACGGCGCTCCACGTGGCAGTCCGTGCGGGGAAGGACAATTGGGTGGAGAGACTGCTGGGGATGGGAGCAGACCCCAGGCTGAGGGATGCAGAGGGTGATGACGTGCTGCAGGTAGCCGAAGTGATGAGCACCAGCAGCACTGATGGCGCCAACCTTGGAGCTAGAATGAAGATCCTGATGCTGGTGCGAGTGGTGCACCAAAACAACAGTGCTCGTGGACTATCAGTTCCAATGGCTCCATGTAGCTGTAACACTCCAAGTGAGGTTCCATTACTCGAAACTGAAATGTCAGGTCAGATTACCGCTTTGAAGGAACTGATTCTTGGTGTGTCTAGGGAAATTGGATTCCTGAAAGGGACTGTTGTGGAGTTGAAACGGAAATTGGAAGCGAGGGACTCACTCTTGATTGCTTTGGAGTCCGGAGTGACCTCTCTCGTTGAGAAGAGCACCTCTCTGGATGCGGTGGTGCTTGGGTGTGGGGCGAGGGAGGGTGTGGCCGGGGCAGTGTTGGCAGTGATTGAAAGTGAGTTTCTTTGGCTCATTTGCAGATTATTCAGAAATGAGGGTGTTCGTTGGGGGATGGTATATAAGGCATGATGTGGAATGGTTAATGAAATGTGGTGCTGCTATTCTTATTTCTGCTCTGTGTCAGTTGGACGGAGGGCAACCGTACGCAGAGAGTGACACTCTCAACAGATGGCATTTCGAGGAAGTACTTCGGCAAGCAGAAGAAGTGAAGAAGAGGGAGGGATATGAGCATTTTTTTGTTAAAGAGGCATTAGAGAACAAAACTCAGAGGGCAAAGGAGATATATTTGATATCCATAATCCCTATATTGTTGGTCAAATATCGATCGAATTCCCCACAGATATCCGAACTTTGCCGTGGACTCCCTCTCCTTTTTGAATATTTGGAGGGTCATGTGATGGTGACTCTCGAGTCAACAGTGCCTTCTCTTCGATCTCGTTCCTAATTATTAACAACCCAGATTGTCCAATCAATGAGTTAAATGTTGCACAGAATAAAATAATTTAATGCAATTAAATTTTTTTTTCTGTTTTTGAACTAATAGTTTGGAGGAATGAAATGTAGGACTAAATGAAGATCTTTTTAAGTTAGATTGATGATTTTCTCCTTAATATTGTGGTAAAATTAAAAAAAATCCCCATCATTGGTGAAATAAACGTTAATTTCATATGGTTATAATATGCCTGTGTTGAATGTGGGGATTCCATGGCTTGACCTTATATTGACCATGTCATATGTTTATTTACCATTTGTAAGTTTCCCTTTGGATTCATTGAAATGGAGACATATTTAATTATTTGACGTTGATTTGTGAAATCGGTGCTCATATAGTTTCCCTGCCTAGTCCTGTATTGAAACATTCATTTGCGTGCTTCGTTTTGGCCAAGATGTTCCTATTGTTTTAAGATGGAAGAACATCCCCATCCTCTTTATTCATGTCTCAATTGCCCCTTTAGCACAATATTCCTGCGTATCAGATGTATGCCTTTGCAAATAAATCCTTATTTCATGTTTCCAATTAGATTCCCTTGAAATATATCCTTAACAATAATGTACCAATATAATGTGTGTACAGGTTTTAATGCATGCTCTTAACTCACTGTAATATTTGATGAAATATTAAATGAATGAATATAGATATTATTAACCTTCCATAGAGCATAGGTGCAATTGGTTAAAATAATTTGACACACTGAAATTCTTTCATTGAAATGCAATGATTGTGTGGATGGCTGAATAAAGTAACTGTCGGGACATCTGCCACAGTGTCTTGGGAATTATTATCTTCTGTTAACGTTAATTTGGATATTATTGCCAATGGCTTCACCTCTGCTCCGGCAATGAATATGATATTTATTTAATGATACTTAAAAAGCATAACTTGTGTTCCCAAAGGAGTAATTCTGTATTATCAGCATTAATATGATTAAAGTACTCGTATCTGAATATATAACAGTAGATGATGGCTAAATAAAGTACACAGGTTGAAAGCAATGTATGCTTAGGGGAAATATCAAGTTTGTGTTTGAGGACAGTGTTTTACTTAAAATGGTTTTATTCATTGTACCAATATTATTGTCCAATGCATGGTTTTACTTATTGAAAAATGTAACAGTTCCTTGAAATGATAAACGAATGTATTTGATTTTTATTATTATAAATATTCCATGGCACACTGAAGATGCAATTCCTTACATTGTTCCACTCTGAATGGAATGGAGCATTGAATGAATGTTGAAATCACTTCTCAAATACTTGTCATCTTGAAGAGGAAGCAATTCACATTCTAAGGAGTTTTTTGACAAACTTATATCTTTGTACATGTAGTCTTACTGTTCTTTTCCCATGGAGAATAAATAGAAAACTTTTGTTTTGAAACCAATTATTTTGTTGTGATTTCTTTTGGATAAATATTAGTTTATTAAAGATTTAAATGGAAGCGTTCTCCCAGAATAGAGAGAAGGGAAATGCTGTTACCATATTCTTCATTAAACAAGAGAATAGAAGACTGCTATGAATGTACGCAAATGGAAGTGCGAAGAATGTACAAATCTGATCTCTTCATCTTGATCATGTATTACTCTGCGTAAATAGTTCACTCTTCGTTGCAGTGATTTATTAATTATATTTGAGCTTATCATTGAAGGCAGTGATGCCCTTGTACGTTAAAATGAATACACCATAATAATTAATAATCCTGGTGTCCAAAAAGCCTCTTTCCATAAAATCATAACATTATTTTCAATTGTAAATACAATCATTATTTTTCAATTGTCAATTTCAATCTTTGTTTTATCACGTTTTACTGATATTTTAGTCCATTCCTTTGGAGGGCTGTTTGCATTTATTCTTGAGATAACATTGAGGTGAGGTTTGCTTATCTTTAAATCCTTCATGAAACTGATGATAATCACTTTGTTTAATTGAAAATGAATTTTTCTTTGAAAATAATTTGATGAAGACAATATGAATATTTCTTTTGACATTCCTTAACCTTGGTACATTTATAATCTTTGGTACGTGGTAGCTTGCTTTCACAGCAGCATTGTCTGTGTTGGGTACAAAGATTATAGTTTGTATCAACCGCTAGACTACGAGACAATGGAATGTAAAAAAGATGATGAAATTCAGAGAGGGCTCGCTGTTTGCTCAAGTGGTTCAGTTGACAGTTCTGACAACTCTAAGTGTTGCTACAATGTGAAATTATTAACGGTGAGAAACGTTTTCCATTCCAAGGGATGGAGCTTCTATTTCATGGAGTTGATATGGTAGATGATGGCATTTAAATGCATTTTCTTTATTTTTAGAGGAATACCTTTCGAGAGAGATGATCCCACGGGTCAATACAAGGAATGAAAGAGCTGTAATTTCATGTGAAGCATCACTGTCAGCTATTGTAGACTGAGGTATTGTATGCAGTGCAGAATGTATTTTATAAAAGAAACCCCTTGAAGAAGAATTGAGTGGAATAAATTATGCTGCAATGGTGATGAACTCAATTTGAAACTCTTGTGAGGTCACTTGGGGAACGTCTTGGGAAGACAATGCACTCCACTTCAGTTGTCTGCTGGCTTTAATCAAGTGTGCGTGGCAGATATTAGATTGAGAATGGACATTCAAGAATATTTAAATCAAATACTATTGATGGGTTTAAATTTTTTGATCAAAGTTGAAGTATTTAAGAAAGCCAATACACTTCATGCTTGTTTTATTCTCCAAAAATAGTAACAAAGAATTAAATCATCTCTTTAATATTGCTGTTTAGTGATAATTTTGAGGTGCTGAGATAATAGCTTGAATAATCCCCCTCACATTTCCCTTTATAATCTTGCTCCATCATGATTCCATCACCATCTATAATAAAAGGTAATATCTCTCTCTTTAAGGTAAGTGAGAAGGTTTTCTTTGAACAGCATTGGGTGTGAACTAGAATTTTTTTGAAGTATACGCCTCGTTACCAGAGGAATAAGTGGTCAAAAGATGTTTTAGGACCAATGAGGACAAATTTTGAAACATTGCATTGAATAAATAAACTGTATGTATACATATAAATGGTCAATTTTGAAAGTAATGCAAATCATTTTATAGTGACGCAAAATATCCATGGCAGCGTTGTATTACTGGTCTGGAAATGTGGTTAGGGGTCTACCCTTTCAACTCATGCTGGTCGTAAGCTTGCTCTGAGATGTCAAACAGGGTGCCTTTAATGCGTGGTGTACCTGATTCCACAGGTGTATCATTGATGTTAAGGGGGGGGAAGAGTGTTTTAAGCATATGTTCAAGTACAAAGATCAATACTTTTATTTTTCCCAGAGAATGCACATTAAGTTTATGTTATAATGTGCACATATATGTAAACCATAAACACAGTAGTTATCAACCAAAAGTTCGGTGCATAAATAAATTTCAAAAAATTGCATAAAATAACAATAAGCTGTACAATGTTTAACTCTTTAATTGGTCAATCATGGTGGAAAAGCTGAAAACATAGATTTTCACAGTACTTGAGTTTATAAACCAAAGTGCAAAGAAATTAATGAGTAAATTAATCATTGAAGAGCAATAGGGAACGGGAGCAAAGAGAAGGCACTGTTGACTTGAGAGTCGCCATTACATGACCCTCGTAATATTCAAAGAGTAGGGGATATAAAATGCGATTTTCAGAGGTCACACTAGAATTCGATCCAAATTAGGCGATAAAATAAGGGATTAGGGATATCAAATATATCTCCTTTGCCCTTGGAGTTTTCTTTTTCAATGCTTCACACACTAAAACATTTCTCCTCCGTTTTTCCTTTGACTGACGAAGTACTTCCTTGAAACGCTGTTTGTTGAGAGTGTCACTCTCTGCATACGGTCGCCCTCCGTTCTTGAAGGCAAGGTGCACGGCCAACTGACACAGAGCAGAAATAAGAATAGCAGCACCCCTTTTCACTGCCCATTCCACATCCCCCCCTATATACCATCCCCCAACGTACACCCTCATTTCTGAATAATCTGCAAATGAGCCAAAGAAACTTCCGTGCTTCTCCTCTTCATCGTAGTTAATCACCCTTCCCTTCATCCTCTCTATTGTGACGAAGGAGCAGTCGATGAGAACGGAGACCCCCCACTGCTTCAGAATGAATCTCAAAATGGCAGCCGTCAGGGGACTCTCCGATTGGAGCCTTCCATAAATACACCGAGTATAAAACTTCTTATCTTCGTCTGCATCCATGACGGTCGTGATGCCCATCATCGCCTCGACACAATCCCGCTCCCCTTCATCGATTCGCTTCTCTTCAGGGACTGCCCATGCTGCCCCTGCCATGCCCTCCCTCGTCCCCCTTCCACGAACCCCCCCCACTCCGGAGAGGCACTCTTCACAATGAGAGATGTCACTCCAGACTCCAAAGCAACAATAGTCTTTTTCAGGGATCCAATTTCCTTCCGTCAGTCATCAGTGGGCGTCATCAGTGGTGCTGGCGCTCATCACTTCGGCTACCTGAAGGACGTCATCACCCTCTGCGTCCCTCAGCCTGGGGTCCGCTCCCATCCCCAGCAGTCTCTCCACCCAATCGTCCTTCCCCGCACCAACTGCCACGTGGAGTGCCATCTGTCCCCGCACGCCCCTCGCGTCCACGTCCACCACCTCACCCAACAATCCCTCGCACTCCGACAATTGGGATCCAATGAATAATGCAGAGAACAGTCGCTCTTCTATGGAGACAGAGTCGTTGGCTTGGTGCGCTTCCATTGGTGCAGTAGTGTGAAGCAGAGGAAAGGCGTTCAATTGATTGGAGGTGCACAGGTGCGTGGATTTCAGGAGGAAGATATTCTCCGTTGACTCTACCTTCTCATTCACTGCAATTGATTTAGGAAAGGAGGTGGATATTACAAAGCATAAGTAGAACCCAGATATACCAAAACACTTTCTATTTCTCATGGATGGCAATTCAATGCCATTAGATTGTTTAGTTCTATTTAAATTATTGTTTAAGCATATTGCACAAATGAGTTCCTGTCTTGACAAATTGAAACCAATATAGTCCTCTCCAAATATTTCCATCCTTTTTAAAACACAAAATGGCTTTGGTTTTCTTTGATAGAGGGGCATTGGATTATTATTGATTTATTTAAATTATTTATTAATTTACTATTTCTAAACCACAATTGCATTATGTGCATAAGATCTAATTTTTTATCAGAAATCAACACTACATTTAACCTTACTTTGGAAGAGGCATGACATTAACATTGGCAAATTGGTATTATTTGCACTAATGTGCACGTACATACAGAGATTAAATTGTAAAAAATTAAAGAACCAAGCCTTGAAACATATTCAACAGTTACCAATCATTGAACTCTTCCTATGACCATTTACAATTAACAGTAGAGAAATGCCCAATGGACAAAGTGACAATATGCAATACATATGATGAGGAACTAATTTACTCTATAATTAAACAACATATATACGATCTTTCACTTGAAGTAACAAATCAACTAATTTGAGTACTGGTTGACGGATTGCCTGAAACTGAATCAGCAGTGGAATACACCTTAGATGTATTTATAGACACTACCGTGGCATACTTCTAGCTGAGCCTAAAATGTCACAAATATATAGCAAGCGTACCAGGATATGGTTGGACAAGGACAAAGAGTTTCCCCCGGAGAAAACAGGTCGTGTCAATTGAGTTTACATACTGATACGACGCTCCATTGATGTGTGTGAATAAATGAAGACAGCAACACAACAATTGTTCTGGAATGATTAGTACGCACGTTTTGTCCTTCTGATACGTATATATACATCAATCGCAAACCTCGTGTCAATGTGAGAGGACGATGGGAAAAATAACAATAAACTTTTCTTCAATGCTCAAATGATACAGAACTGATTCTATGTTTGATCAAAGGGCGAGACAGCATTTCGAACAGTTCTCCTGAGAGATGTTTAATAAAGAGGTTTTATTTTCATTAGCAAAGAAATGTCTATTTCAGCCTTCCAATTTGAGGGATGGGTTAGTTCTGACACAAAGGCATCAATTACTGATCATTACTATAGTTTATTAATTTGTAAAGTTTAATTTATTGACAAAAGAGTCATAAAAATTGTACAATATATACATTTGTATCTATAAATGTTAAATAAAAAACAGTAGCAAGTAAAATAAACACAAATGGGGGCCCAAAAAACATTTATATACATGTATGGAAAAGTCCTAATACAGAAAAAAAGACAGCATTAAGTACACGGAAGCCAGAAACAGATCTTATGAAGGATTCAACGCGGATCCCTTAGAACAATGCAGAAAATAGTGAAACGTAAAATTAAACAGGCCAATGTAATGATTTTCAGGCTCTAGTAAATAATGAACAAGAGAAATGAAGAGGAAATGGACTAAGGACAAAGGTAGAGACATTGAGGAAATTATGTCGGGAAGAAACACTGAAAAAGCTCACTCCATAACCTGGAGAAATATTCATAACCTAACATATCTCGGAGAAAGAAAATTGAAGAAGCAATGATTGATGAGGAGCAATTAGCATTACGATTGAACGAAATGCATAAGACAGAAATAAGAGCAGAACAATTGCTTCCAGGACTTGTAAACAGCACAATTAGGACACGATATCCTGGAATGAGAGCAAACAGTTCCAGATGAAGAAATTACACAAACCATAAGCATAGAAGAATTTAACCAAGCCCTAAGAAGTACATTAAATGCACCAGGACCAGATCTGAAAGAGGTGACAGTAGATAGGACCAAACAAGCACATCGTATCAAAAGCAGATTGTCAAAATGTGAAGGAATCAAGACAGGCATGAAACAGTTTACGTAACCCTATTCATAGGCTGTCACATTGTACAGGGTAGAAAGCTTGGCCATCCCAGAAAAAGCCTAAGAGTAAATACGAATTTTTCAATGTGCTGGTGCCTATTGAAAATAACCTGGACAAACAAGCATTGGCGAAATTCTGGACAGCGTGGAATGAAAGTGCCCATTGACAGAAGCAACGGGAAACAATAAACAGGCCAGTCGGGCACTTGATTGGATATTTAGTGTGATACATTTCACATAAGCCCACACGCAAATTGTAGTAATGTACCTAAACAAAAGCCGAGCTCATCCTAGAAGAGGAGAGGAAATTTCATTGCTTGAATGTTCCTGCGCCTATGTTTATTCTACTTTGGATTAACAAGCAGTAAGGAATAAAAAGAGACGTTTCAGGCGTGATATGGTGGAATATCATGATTAATTAAAAATAGCAATTTTCCACAAAAATAAAATTTAATGCGACCGGTTTCAATGTTACTACATCATCATCAGGTGATGATGTAGTAACACCTGATGATGATGTAGTAACATTGAAACCGGTCGCATTAAATTTTATTTTTGTGGAAAATTGCTATTTTTAATTAAGCAGTAAGGAATTCTTCGCCTGAGTAAGGGAAGGGTACATGCTGGCCATAGTAGAAGCAATAGGCTAGTAGGACACCTGGTAAGGCATTGAGATTGCAAGTAAATCCAATTGGGATAGATAAGAAGCATTGAAGAAAATAGGATAACCTGAATTGAAATTTATGGATGACAAAAACAAATATATATTCGCACTTTGATGTGAAAGAACTGGCATTTATCATGAAATTCATTAGAAAGAGATATTGCTTTCCACCCACGAACTCTACTGGTCAAGTTAGAAGTCCCACTGAGCCAGATGGTGTCTCTTTATATGGTACGTGTTTCTGCATTCTTCACAAACATCGATATAGTATGTAAACAGTAGACTCTTGACTTGGGCAACATTTTCACATTGTATTCAAGTATGCTGCGATCATTTTGGTTAAATACATACACATTATGTAGTCATCGGGCCTTAGCTTTGAAGTAGAAATCTTTTTCAATTTTAAAAAAATCTCACCGTAGGTTCTTTATCGTTCAGATTATTTGCCAGTGCATTAATAATATTTGGGTATCTCTACAGTAGTTCTATCACCGCCACCAGCTTTTTACAATAGCAATAAAAAAAGAATGTAAAAATAATAGATGGAGAGAGTTGTTAATTTACGACAGTGTGCAGAGATACAATTCAAATAAAGGAAGGAACACTGTGTTTCACAAATTCATCGTTACTTATTTCAAACTGGTTACTTACATCCCGCCCTCATAACTATGTCCTGTCGTGTATTTATTCCAAAACATGAACGTTTTGTTTCATGCAATACTTCTCCCATTGTACTCGAACGACAGATGCGAATGAAAGTGAAATATATACAAAAACATGTTTAAATATCAGTGTTCAAACATACGAAATATATGCCGCAAAAAAACAAAGGAATTGCTAAAATCGCACCTCATTAGTACGCTACAAACACAATACCTATCATCATTTATAATATTGATATGTCAAACCACTTCATCCACATGCACATAGTATCATATGTTTTTAAGTTACAAGTTGATTTGGAAAAAGAACTTGTTTTGATAGCTGTACAGAGCAAGAAAATAATACGGTGACTCTTAAAATTATGGACATGTTAGAATTCGTTTCTTCATACTGTAACTTTGGCCTAATAAATCCTTATCCTTAAACTTTTCATTATTTACTTACTAATGTTCCCATGAACTTAAAACGAAGTCGCAATGACATGGGACAACATAGCGTGCCGCGTGAATGAACGATATCACTTTTGAAGGCAATTAAAGCTGTGAAATATGCAAGTAGATAACGTTCAATCTTCGCTTCACATTAAAATGAGTACTCACGAACAAAACCGCCAACAGAAAAGGGCTCCCAGCAAAATCGCGATCCAAGTTGGAAATCTTGGAGACAAAGGCGAATACTGGAGAAACTGTTGTTTAATCCTAGAATTCTATCAAAGAACCTTACGACCACGAACTCGCGTGTCATGACCTTTTAGTCCTTTTTCTTCCAAAAAGATAACTTTCCCAGAAAATAGTAATGCAGTGTATTTTTATTGTAAAATGACTCCCTCTTTCGCAAAGAAAACGGACTCAAGAGTCTTATTAAGGGAGTATACTTCCGCCAGCTGTTTACGTGTTTACTTTTGTCATTCTAGATTTGCAAGTTGGTTCGCGAATTTCTAAGAGGCCTTTAATCCTGGCAGCGTGTTTCGTGAGTACCCAATTTCCTCCTAAGTCGAGATATAATATTACTCATTTAGATATTTGATATATATGTTTGCAATTGTAGGAAATCGCGGTCTTTTAAGCACCACTTGTTGCATTCCTTTTCTTATACGGTCAGTACTTCTTCGAAACTAAGTTATATGTGTAAATGTACAGCTATAAATTTTTATGGATTAAAGTGTATTGCCATATTAATGTAATAGATGATGCTGGTAGATATCTTAGTATTTCATCGTGCTCTTAATTTTGAATGACCAAAGGAATGCACGAAGCGTTATCATCTGGTGTGGTACAATTTTCGTAAAACTTCGTCACTATTGATTCCAATCATTCCTGTAATTATTCAAATTCCATGGTGTTTCATTAAATGTTGTATTTGTTTCCAGTCTTCATCTTGCAATCTGCTTTTGACATTTTCCCCCTTGTCTGATTTTTAATTTTAGTAAATTCATTAATCTGGCTATACTTTTCTCGCTCTTAGTTAATGAGTGTTTATTGTCTAAATTTAGGGCAGCATTTATTGAGCGAATTTCCACTTTTTGTCTTAATGACCTCCTTCAATAGGAATTAGAATATGATAAAATGTTTTGTGTTGCTGTGCTCTGTGACAACGGTGTAGCTTTGTCACGTACGAATAATTTGCCCCGGGGATATGTGTGTATTTTATGTCCACATGTGAATGCACATTTATAGGTACTCAATATGCAAGTAATTATAAATTTTATGGCTATTATAATAAATATATAGAAAGATGGGGGGAATGGAGAACGTACCGTTTGGTCTCATATTAGCCCCAATAAACACCCTCTTTCTGACTATTGCTTTGTCTGGCAGAGTTCATCGGGCGAACAACGGCAGGAAATGAGAGTCAATGTGTCCACATGTTACTGGTAATTAGATGTGTCATGCCCTTTCCGTCTTTAAATGATTTCAATGAGATGGGTGAAAGATTAACCTCCAAAGAAAGAGATATCCGAAATGGCCGCCATCTGTTGCATCAGGCATTAAATCAATTCAATTTTCTCAATTTCTGATCTTAATTACAGAGTTTGCCAGCGGTGGATAACTTGGTTTGCTAGTGATCCGGAAATTGAACTTTATATTTTTCTGGAAAAAGTTTTCAAATTGGATTGCCATTTGAGAGAATCATTTACCAATTGCAGCAATATTGGTAAGTAGAAATGTATCCAATTGTGTTCAACATCATAATGTTTATTGAATCTGCTAAACGTATTAACCACTTGCCGCATGAGATTTTAATTTTTTCTGCACAAAAAATGTCATGTTTTTCTAATTGTTCATTTCATTGTTATGTTTATAAAGAGAAAAGACAGTGTTGCAGAAAATTTTTGTGACATACTTTTTATAAAATTTTAAATTTTGCCATAAGTAATTTTACAATAATTCCTGTAAGTATTTCACTGTGTACTTTATTTCGAAACAAGGTGCTGCACAGAATGCAACATCGCATGCTTGGCAATAGAACCTTGTTCTTCTCCTGATCTTATTGCCACTTCGATCCCTTTTGGCTCAACAAATTGCACACTGCCCACAAGGCTTTTCCTTCTTCTCCTTAGGTGGAATATATTCGGAGAAGTGCCTCTCAGTTAGGCGTCTAGGATTTTGTTCTACTGAAGGCCTTCCACCCTCACATGACGTATCATGTGTGTGGTACCTCTCAATTATATCTTCCACTAATGTCATTCTTAAGTCTAGGTTATTCTTTATTCCACCTTTCTTCCGATACAAGACGAAAGCATTCTCCAGTTCCAACTAGTGAAATTAAAATTTTTTTACAATACTTTTTCCCCCTTTTCTTTGCAATGGGGTAATTAGTTAGGTGCTGAGCTGCCCTATCATAAGTGGTTTCCGACACGGGCATGTCAGGCAAGCGGTCAAGGATGCTCATGTTAACTCTTGATGTTATGATGGATTTCTCAGTTGAGTGTAGTCTCAGAGTGGGATGTATTCCACCAAGATTTTTCCTGTTTCAGTAGTAGTTTGGTGTAGATATTTGTTAGCTGTCATAGTTTATTATTTAATGTATATTTTAAGGCCCACCAATTAGAGGATTTCAATGATTTGAAGTTGATGTTTCTCAGTTTTTAGTTTAATCTATCCATATTCATGTACTATAATGCAAATAATACCGACCCACAAATGTTTACGTAATTTCTCCGTAAAGTTGGGTTAAATGTAGATTTCATTTGAAATAAAATCTTCATTCTGATGCAGGTCGCATTGAAAAAATGTCTCCATCCACACGAATTATTATCAGTTGTGATGTTTGTTAGTTTGATGGTGGTCTATTTTGAAAGAAATTGATTCCCAGAATTGAATCTTGAATAAAGAAAAGTTCATTTAAGACAGCGTTTTCAAAAGATTTTTGATAAAGTTGTTTATAAAATGTGTTAATCAAAGGTAATGTTATGCATATTACTTGTTTAAATGTAGAATTATTTACTTATTAATGTAAATTTGGTCTTCAATTTAAAAATAAAATGAGAGCATTTGCACGTAATGCAATTCCACTCTGTCAAAGAAAACCAAAGCCATTTGATTTTTTAGAAAGGATGGCAATGTTTGAAGAGGAAATTTGCTTTAATTTGTGAAGAGAGGAATTCCTCTTTTCAATAAGCTAAATTGATATTTTCATTAGACCCAAAAAATCTGCAGAAATCTAATGGCATTGTATTGTCATCTATGAGTACTATGATGTGTTTTGGTATATCTGGGTTCTACTTATTGTTTGTAATATCCACCTTCTTTCTTACGTCAATTGCAGTGAATGAGAAGATAGAGTCAACGGACAATATCTTCCT
The DNA here is from genome assembly GCF_022747635.1 of Hetaerina americana. Classification (NCBI taxonomy): domain Eukaryota; kingdom Metazoa; phylum Arthropoda; class Insecta; order Odonata; family Calopterygidae; genus Hetaerina; species Hetaerina americana. The sequence continues at coordinate 420,412 of NW_027286348.1, forward strand.
CCTGAAATCCACGCACCTGTGCACCTCCAATCAATTGAACGCCTTTCCTCCGCTTCACTCCACAGCACCAATGGAATCACACCAAGCAGACGACTCCCTCTCCATAGAAGAGCGACTGTTCTCTGCATTATTCATTGGCTCCCAATTGTCGGAGTGCGAGGGATTGTTGGGGGAAGTGGAGCACGTGGACGCTAGGGGCGTGCGGGGACGGACGGCGCTCCACGTGGCAGTCCGTGCGGGGAAGGACGATTGGGTGGAGAAACTGCTGGGGATGGGAGCGGACCCCAGGCTGAGGGACGGAGAGGGTGATGACGTGCTGCAGGTAGCCGAAGTGATGAGCGCCAGCAGGTCTGATGACACCAATTTGAGTGCTAGAATGAAGATCCTGATGCTGGTGCGAGTGGTGCACCAACACAACAGTGCACGAACTCCATTTCAATCAGTTCCAATGGCTCCAAGTAGCTGTAACACTGCAAGTGAGGTTCCGTCACTTATAAGTGAAATGTCAGGTCAGATTACCGCTTTGAAAGAACTGATTCTTGGTGTGTCAAGGGAAATTGGATCCCTGAAGGAGACTGTTGTGGAGTTGAAGAGGGAATTGAAGTCGAGGGACACTCTGTTGATTGCTTTGGAGTCCGGAGTGACGTCTCTCGTTGATAAGAGCACCTCTCTGGAGGGAGTGGTGCGGGGTTGGGAGGCAAGGGAGGGCACGGCCGGGGCAGGAGCGGCAGTCAATGAAGGGGAGCGAGTCAATGCAGGGGAGAGGGATTGCGTCGAGGCGATGATGTGCGTTACGACCATCTTGCATGCAGACGACAGAAAGAAGTCCTGTGTTCGGCGTATTTATCAAAGGCTCCAATCGGAGAGTCCCCTGACGGCTGCCATTTTGAGATTCATTGTGAAGCAGTCTGGGGTCTCCGTTCACATCGACTGTTCCTCTAACACAATAGTTAGGATGAAGGGAAGCTTGGTGGACCACAACAGAGAGGAGAAGGACGGGTATAAGTACCTCTCATTTGTAGATTATTCAGAAATGAGGGCGTATGTTGCGGGAGGGAAGATTGGGGTAAGTGAATGGGAAGAGAAACGTGTTGCTGCCCGTCTTGTTTGTGCTTTGTTTCAGTTGGCCTTGAACATTGCCTTTAATAACGAAGGTCGACCGTACGCAGAGAGGGACACTCCTAACAGACGACATTTTAAGGAAGTACTTCGGCAAGCAGAGATAGAGATGAAATGGAAGAGGCATATTGATTTTTTTACTCATCCAGCGATAGTGATGGAGGAGGAGAAGGCCAGGGAGATAAATTTCGTAACATTAATCACTTCTAAGATCGTAAAATATGGATTGAATTCTAGAGAGATTGCAGAACATCGCCGTAGACTCCCTCTCCTCTTTGAATACGTAGAGGGTCACGTGATGGCGGCTCTCAAGTACACGGTGCGTACTCATCCTTCTATTAACTTAAATTAGCACCAATATTGAATTTCCTGTTTTCAATATTGCTTTCTTCTTGATTAAACTTTAATTTTCAGTTGGCAATAGAGATTTGCCTCTGAATGATTGTTTATAGATAAATTAGTTTGATAATACAGTAAGTTCTTTTTCGATTCTTTTTTTGGAACTGAAGTAATGTGAATGTGCATTTTTCTGCTTTTCCCCCAAGGTTGACCAATCAAAGAGTTAAATGTTGCACAGAATATTGTCAGCCTTTGAATTTTTTTCCGTTATATTCCCAAGCCTATTCTCTTCTGTGTTACGGTGTGGTCAACTTCAATGAGTTGAAAAAGGGTTTTTAAAATATTTGAACCAATTATTTGGAGGAATCTAATGAAATACTCATATATATATAATTTGGAATGCCTTTTATTTCTAATACTCAATCATCTTAATGTCAATCTCAATTTATGCTTTTTAATTCAAACTCTGTGGGGGAGATTTATGACTTGTGAAAGCAGTTGTGGATCGTATATCCTTATTGTGTTTAACTTCCAATATTGGTTGTCATTTATGCAAGATATTTGAGAATACATTTCATATTGCATTTCTTGCAAATGAAAATTGCATTTTTTGGATCAAAGTGGAGTTTTAATGAGGACTCTATAAAGAACACGTGGGCCTTAATTTGAATGGTTTTAGTTATCCTATCCATTGGTTTCTCTTGCCTCTCGAGTGCACTTCAATTGATGTTAGAATGATTATGATCACGACTAATATCGTTTAATCGAAGCATATTGTCCGTATTAGATTTTGTTTCTTTTGCCTTTTGACAGGATGAATCGTCGTAAACAAGGTTTTTATGTTCCATGGTGTGTATGGCAGCAACCATAGAGGAGAGATAACATTTGCGAGTAGCAACGATGGACTCATCCGTGATTGTATATTTCACTCTCATCGTCTCATCCGATGCAATCCTCTCTGTTTAATCTCTGTGGCGATGCATTTGAATTGTCATTTAACTAATCACATATGTAATCATTTAATACCTGCAATAAGAATGGAATAAATATACTGTTTTCACACAATCACTGTATCAATTATTTTCATTTACATTTAGCAACAGTTTTCTACACAATACAGATGTGAAAAGTAAAAAAGGGCCTTTGTAAAAGGAATAAATGTATCAATTTATAAGAAAATAAGATTGTAGTGCTGCCTTGGCTATCTTTTTAAGTTTTATGATGGTTTTATCCTTAATATTGTGGTAAAAATATGAAAAGAACTCCCCATCATCAGTAAAATAAATTAATTTCATGTGGTAGTCATTCGCGTAAGACGTGTTTCGTGATTTTTGCTAAATTGGAAAAAGGGAGCAGAATTGTTCGGTAATTCGCTTCTTGTGTTTTTGGATGGGAAGAAATGTGAGGAGATGGAAGCACAGTTGGATGCTATTGGATGGGGACACTTCACTTTGCGCCATCTGTGACCACGGTTAGATATTGGTTCAACGAATTTAAACGTGGGCGTACATCTGTTTTTGATGAGGAGCGACCAGGACGCCAGACGTGGTTACACCGAGGAAATCATTCAAAAAGTCCACGCCATGATTCTCGCTGATCGACGGACGAAAGTGTGCATTAAGTATCAGAGGCCGTGGGAGGTGTGTCAACCGGAACGGCAATTAATATTTTATTACATAATAAGTTGGCTAAAGCCTGATGGGTGCCGCCATAGCTCACAATGGACAACAAGCTGATCCGGCTGTCAACTTCGAAGCAGTGTTTGCAGCAATTTAAGCGAGATCCGAAGGTGTTTTTTGCATTGACTTATCACTATTGATGAAACCGGGATTCATCATTACACACCAGAAACCAAGCAACAATCAAAACAATGGATTTCTCCCGGTGAATCTGCTCCAAAGAAAGCGAAGATGGTCTGATTGGCCGGAAAGGTCATGGCGATTGTTTTTTGGGATGCAAGTGGGGTCATCCTCATGGATTTATTTAGAAATAGGAAGAACGATCACTGGGAAATACTAAAGTGAGTTATTAGACCACTTAGACAAACAATTGAAGCAGACACAGATACATTTCGGGAAAAAGAAGGTTCTGTTTCACCACGATAAAGCACCAGCACATTCATCCGGAGTTGTCACCACCAAACTACATGAGCTACGTCATGAATTGCTGCCGTACACCCCCCGTATTCACCCGATCTGGCTGCCCGCGACTTTTTCTTATTCCCTAACATGAAGAAATGGCTCGAGGGAGGGGGGGGGGAAATTTATCTCAAACGAGGACGCTGAGCATCGTCATCAGGATATGGTGCTGCACAGCATCAAAACCATGTTCGTGAGATATTAAATCTTTGTTGGGGAAGTGTGGAGTTTCCTTTCCACCCCCAACAGTCCAATCCCAACATAATAGCTGATCAAGTCCTCGGTAGTATCTTGAACCAATGATTACATTTCCAAAGCCCTGGATCACTTCAATCACATAAATATATTTATCCCAGTGTTATCTCCTCCCAAAAATACACAAACCTAACGTCCACCGTCTCCGTATAGTTTCCAGTGTCAACTCTCCCATCAGAAGAATCTCCGCATTCCTTGACCTTCAACCTCTCGTACTGTCCTTCACGAAAGGCACAAATTACTTCCTCCACCATAGACATTGTCTTTATTCCCTCCACCTCCAACCTACAAATGGCCAACATTGACGTTACTTCCTTCTAATCCCCATGAAGAAGAATTATCCTCTTTCCCACCTCAACGATACGCTAATCTCTTCTAAGGCCATCTGGAAGTGCTTTCCTTGAATAGAAACCCCACTGACCTCTTTTCTGGGTCCGCTAATGTGATATTATATATCAATAAGAGAGAAAAACAGATTTCTAAGTTTAAAAAACCAAGTCTTCCATTTATTTACCATTTAGAACAATAAGACGGCAAGTACAAAGACTCCAAACATATCCTTAGAACATGGCTTGCTTCCTCTTCAGGATTACAAGTATTTGAGAAGTGATTTGAACATTCAATGCTCCATTCCATTCAGATTGGAACAATTTAAGTTTAATTATATCTTCAGCATAGCAAGGAGGATTAATAATTATGATATACATTTGTATTCATGTTAATTTAGATAATGAGGATTTGCAACGTGCCTGATATAATTAACAATCATAGATGTTAAATATTCAGAGTATTTAAATCATTCTAATGCTGATAATACAAAATAACTAAAAGCCACACCATACTGCGATAATTGTGTACAATAGCTGACAGTGATGCTTCCCATGAAATTACAGCTCTTTATAATTAATGGTTTCTGGAGTAACTTTATGGAACCGATTCATTATAAATAAATGAAAGGACTAACTTTGTAGTTAGTTCCACACGAAAACGATTTATTCACACGACCCGAGTTTCGAAGTAAAACTTCATCATCAGGTGAGCTCTCTACATTTGCAGCCCTTCTTATATATACAGCCAGGGCGGGGGTGGGGTGGAGATAATCAGGAAGGTTTGGGAGGGGTAAAGTCAGGATTGGTTTGCGTGCCAGAGGGGAGGGCAGTTTGGCGTCCCCTCCGCGATGTTGGTGGAATGTGGAGCGGGAGGGAGAAGTCTACATTGTAGAGCTCTCGTGAGTCAGGGGATTAGAGAGGGTTAGATGAAGGGGAGGGGGCGGTGTCATCGGCCACCGTGAGGATTGGGACTTTAACGAGGGGAGAGTGGGAGGCATACAGAAATTCGTTAACAATATTTTCATTTAAACAAACACTATTTAAAATTTCTAAATGTTCTAAGGCGTCTAATCTATAGCCTTTGCTTTCAACATGTAAAATTTCGAAATCAAAATCACTTTTATGGTTATTATCAATCAAATGCTTTGCGAATTGAGAGTTCATCTTTTTATTTCTTGCACATGCTTGATGCGCCATCACTCGTTCTTGGAATTTCCTCCCTGTCTGTCCAATGTATATTGCCCCGCAATCGCACTTTAGCTTATATACTCCACTCTTTTCCTTATATGGGATTCTGTCCTTTGTGTGGGAGAGCAGGCCCCTGAGGCTTGATTTGTTATAATGGGCTATCTTAATTCTACATTTTGGAAGTTTCTGACATACTTTTTGTGAAAAATCGTCTAAATAAAGGATTCTGCGCCACTTGGCTGCGGGGTCCTGTGGCGGTTCAGTACTGTAAACATCTTTCAATGCCATTTTATTCAGTTTTTTGCGGTATAGTTTCTCTACTAGCTCCTCATCGTAGCCGTTGTTTCTTGCAATCAATTTAATCGTGTTAAGTTCTTTTTTGATGTTGTTTTGCGACACTGGGACGTTCACCAACCGGTGTATCATTGAATGGAAGGCGGAGAGTTTTTGCGGGAAGCAATGTCTTGACTTGAAATGGATAACTTGATCTGTGTATCAGTTTTTCCGTAAGATAGAGAAATCAAGCCGGTTGTTTAATTTTGAAATTTTTAAATCAAGAAAATTCAGTGTATTATTTTCTTCCACTTCACAGTTGAATTTTAGGTTTTCGTTCAAAGAATTTAAATGTGTAAGAAATAGCTGAATTTGCCTTTTGGAGCCAGAGGAGCAGTCGATGTGAACAGAGACCCCAGACTGCCACACAATGAATCTCATAATGACAGCCGTCAGGGGACTCTCCGATTGGACCCTTCGATAAATACGCCGAACAAAGGACTTCCTTTCTAAATTTTCATCCAAGGTGGTCGTAATGCCCATCATCGCCTCGATGTAATCCCTCTCCCCTTCAGCGACACGCTCCCCTTCATTGTCCGCCACTGCTGCTACCCTCCCCACCCACCCATGCATCGCCCCCTACAGGGATGATGATCATCCCTGAAGACGATTCCCGAGTCGGGCATCGAAACGTCGGCCAACATGGAACCCCTGACCGGGTGGAAGACCCGAGAGAACTTCATTAAATACATAATCTTCTTTGAGAGGTAATTAGCGTGGGAACGAGGTGAGGGGGCATTAAGGGGATGTGGGGAACAGATATCATAAGCGGACATGTATTACATGGGGGGTGGTTGCAGGAAGGGGAAATTGGAGGAAAGTTGTCAGTGAAGGGCGCTAAAGGACTTGTATAATTTTATTTCTGTTGTAATTAATTTATAATAATGACAGAAAAGGGTTTTAATGACATAATAATAATAATAAAAGAATAATAATTACGTATAAACAAAAGCCCATCATGTGTATTAAATACCACAAGTGATAATTGTCACCCCATGCCATACTCCTCTTCCTAACACTGACCATCCGGACTCTCTGTCCATCCGTCCCCCCTCACAACTGGTTTCTCTGGTGGCTTTTGATGCTCTTATTCGTTGATATTTTTCCTCAATAGGAAGTACCCCGTTCCCCTCCTCATTAACCAAAATATTCCCCACAGCCTTCTGATACTTCTTTACTCCCTTTGTTCTGAATGCTTCCAAATTCCATTTACTTCGCCATGTGCCATGTTTTTTTCTTTTTCAATTGGATGCTAAGCAATTTTGTCCTTACTTGGCATCTGTCCCTACGGTACGGTGCTAATTACACATGCAAACTTGCATATATTAGACTGGATTAATGACTCATCTAAATACGCCCGGAGCAAATAGTTGTAATAGATGGAGTATCATCGTATTTGAGTAAATGTCGGCAAATATATTCAAATACATATAAACAGTAATCAACCCCGAAAGGTCATTTTGGTGGTTGATGGAAAGGTTATCCCAAGACCAAGTCCGACGGTGTGTTAAGTTCACACATCAGGGAAGGGCGGCCAGTTCCTTTCCCTGGGTTTCCCTAGATCACCTGGTACCCGAAGAATAGAGTAGTTTCGGTGGAGCTGCAGATGCCCGAGTGCCATTCCCGGGAATCGAACCCAGGCCCCTCCGATTAGCAGTCCAACGCTCTGGCCTACCGCGACCCACAAACACATACACATAATAATTTACTTCTGTCGACGTTGACAGTTCTTATATATACTTCAATTTTCAATTTCCCTCTGAGAAATGTGGTATCGCCACGAATAATTAGGATTGCATGTGATATTCTTGCAGGATTTGCATCAAGATTTATTTTCAATGAACCCTCAAATGAAGGATTTTATAAACTGTTTCAGAATCAAAGACATTTTTCCAGAATGAATAGCAACAAAAATGAACGGTCATGATGATGTTGGGAAAAAAATAAAGATATCCTTTCCCAATTACATTTTAAATTTGATTTGTCCATTGTCTGATAATCCTTCCAATGATAAGAATTTGAAAATTTGATATTTTACACAAAAAATACTGTTAGCAATATTTAAATTAAACATATTTAATGTTTCTATAATCTCAGCAAGATTGAATATCATTTATGACATTTAAAAAGATTATTTAATTTAAAATTTCTCATTCCTTTTTGGTAATTAATTCATTTTACATTTTCACTTCTATAATCACGTTTTAGAATTGAAGCTCCGTTCTAAAAGTTCAATTTTTGAGTGATATAATTCGAAATAATTGTTTAAATATAGGCTCGCATTGCAGGCGGGGCACCAGCACACAATATTTCCTTCTTTTGACCTTGTAGTGAGCACTAATGACATCTTATTTTAATCCTGGACTTCTTCCCGGTCGCCCGTTTTCTTCTCTAAGAACTGCCTTCCGACGGAAACTTCCCAACTTGAAATGGCACCATTACATCCAAAACTCAATACTCCTTCTTTGTCCAGGTGTTCAACTTAAATTTCTAAATTATCTTCAATTAAAAACTGCATATCCCTAGGAAACCAATGACATTAGGAGGTTATATACAAGGCTTTTTTACTTCTATTTCTTGAGAAAGAAATCTAACAAATGACATTACATAGGGCGGATGTGGCCTTTTGCCCTGGCTACTGTTATAACGAAACAAAAAAAAGGATGACACAACAATGTTTCAAGAGAAATGAGATATGAAGATCATACCAAGAAAAGAAGAGGAACAGAAGGTGATGGCGAACCATAAATGCAAAGAACTTGCTTATCTCATAAGGGTGGACTTGATGGAATTATCTTCCTTAGTAAGTGCCTTTCCACGTAGCCAAAAAAGAGTAATGAGACGACTCATTTTCTAAAAGCCTAAGAGGACTCTAAGGTCTCAAGACAGGAGTGGGCGTCCGGCAGTTGCTCACATTTCTCATTCTGCAGTTGCAAGTCGGAGCGACAAGTTCCTCAGAGGCCTTCCCTTCCGGCAGGGTGTTTCGTGAGTACTTAATTTACTTCTCGCAAGTTAAGATCTAACGTTAACTAGTCATTCATTAGCATATTTGGTAGAATTATTTGCATTTATAGAAAAAACGGTCTTTCGTTCGAAAATTCACGGGTCGGGATAACCTTTCCTCTTCAGTCCTTCCAAAATACGCAAACACTCAAAACCACCAGCTAACGGAGACATGCTCCTACAAGTATACCTAACATCTTGGCAATGTTTAATTTTGTTCCGACTTGTTAATTCAAGGTTATATATCTAAGGTTGTATGTCTAAAGTGACTTCTTACTGTAATTATTTCTGGTTATTCGGGTAATTAATGAGTATTGGGTTATATCTGTACTGGAATCTATTTCTCACTTATTTTATCTTTGTGTGGTCTGATTTACGTAAGTAGTTTGGGGCCGTTATAATTTCTTTAGTGATATCGTTAAAATCGTAGTTTCTGAACATTTAAGTCTTGCTGTTTCTCTTCGTATGTCATGTGGCTGCCTGTCTAAATTCCAAGTGTTATCTGAATTGGTTGTTAGTGTTTTATTCTTGTATTCTGGTAATTCTATATACATATATATAGTCTCGTAGTCCGTTCAAATTTGCCTTGTTATATTGGTGTATTTTAACTCGACGAGAATAGCCGTATGGTCAAAGCTTCCGTCTCTTATTTGAATGTTAGTAATGATTTCGGGCATAGAAGTCGCAAATTAAGCTAGTATGCTTTGGTCCCGTGTTGGTGATTTAGCGATTTGTTCTAATGGGTGTTTTGTGAATATATGGAGGAGTTCTAGGCATCGATCTCGCTTTTTGGCAGATTTTCCTACGCGCTACGTGCCCCAGTCAATTGATGGTAGATTTGTGTCAACGGCCTTTATAACAATATTGTTGCAATGTCAGCTGCTGAAAGTGGATATTTGTTTGTCGAGCTTGTGTACGACATCGTTGCAAGAATCTGGGGGTCTATTAATAAAACAAACGGATAGGCTTCTTCCGTTGTATTACTTATTGCTGCACCGAACGCTTTCTATGTCAGTTACGTCGCATTCGTATCGTTGGCTACTGACATGTGACTTAACTGCAATGAATAGTCCCCCACCCAATCTATTTGGCCTCTCCCTTCTGTAAGTTGTGAAACCGTTTGGAAAAACCTCATTGTTTTGTTCATCTCACGTGAGCCAACTTTCCGCACCAGCTACAATGTCCGAGTTTGTACTGACAAAAATGTGATCAATGTGCGATATTTTGTTTTATTTTAAGCAAAAAACTTTTAACTTCATAGTATTTCACTATATTGCCAATAATACCGACCTACAGATGTTAATGTAATTTCTCCGCCATAGTTAGGTTAAATACAGTGTTCATTTGAAATTCGATCTTCAATCCGATTCAATCAATAACTTAAAGCTCTGCTAAACTTCGGTGCCCTTCTGTTTAATCTGATAGGCAAACTACGCGCAAGTGGGAAAAACTAGGACGAAGTCTGTAGTAATTACTGATGTAACACAGAACTTCAAAAGTTAAGTTTCTCTAGTGTAAAATTAATGACGCTAAAATATTGGTATCTTCGTTTAAACATTCTAAAATAACGACTGCTTACCTTCGAGAGTAAATTAGTTATTTACGCTTCACGGCTGATAAACATCATTTTCATTACGATATACAATTATTCCGAATAATTGGTATTTCTCAATATTCTGCAAGAGAATATCAACCGAGAGAAAACGATTAAAACGGGAACAAATTCAGATAGAAAAATAATAATAAACAAATACATGGACTCGGAAACGGCCGCGAATGAAAATTGCCCACGGATTGATAGCCCACTACTGTGTCATGAGGGTTGCAGACTACGGACTTTTCCATAAAGCCAACACGAACATTTATTTTCGAAGCAAAGGGCTACATCTCATATATCAGTGGCTTTATATCGCCATGATTGTTTCTTTAATAAACCCAGTAATCTTATTTGTAATGAACAAAAATCACGTAAATTATTCTTCAACGTAGAATATGATACAGGGCCCTCCGAATAACACTAAACTGAAAATAGTCCAAGCGGTCAGGCGTGTTTTTAAGCGGAATAATGAAGATTTTGACCATAACTCCCAAAAGAGCACAATTTCTAACTGGACAATAGACGGTTTAGTTATATAAAAGTGTGTATAATGTGATTACGGTGACAACTCAAGCGAAATGCATTTACTGGTTTAGAAGAGTTAGCCCTTTGCATCGAGAATGCAACTTGTGTGTGTTGGTGGCCGTGAAAACGGAGGAATATCTGTTAATTCAATTGATCATGGTATTAATTAACCTCTCTACACGTTAATTTAAATATTACTTTCAAAATCTATTTTCCGAAGTAGTTATTTTTCATGATTTGGGTATAAATGATTCAATATCTGGATAAATAAATTTAGACGATTCGTAATTCCAATTGGCACGTTTAGAGCGATGAATGTCTAAAGAGGAATATCGGGTTCAACCATTCGCGTATCATTCTTTCTTTATGTTTCGTCATAACAGTTGCGAGGGATAAAGGCCTCTCCACCATCTTTATTTTCTCATTAGATTTCTTTCTTGAGATACGGAAGTAAAAATTCTTCAATATAACACCAAGTAATTTTTTCCAAGACCTGAAATTTTACAGAATTAGGACACACAAGACATTCTTTATATGGCACCCGGGAGAAAATACATCCCCCCACGCATAATGTGAGCTCCCATAATTCCCTACTGTCTCCAGATTCTCGGAACTCGAACTTATCTGCAGACAATTAAACAGATCTCTGGCGCCTAGAACTTGACGGTATATTTAGAACGTTCTTCTAAGTGAGTAGTTGCAGATCATCGTCATTACCAGCATCTGAATACTAAGATCGGTTAACGGCATTCGAAGTTGATGAAGAGGTAACTATTATGAGCATAAATTCTTTTAACCCCCGGGTGAAACTTCTTTTGAGTGAAGATAATTGAGAGAATTAAGTTAACACATCGACGGAGAATGAGAAATGAGCATTGGATGTAATAGTAAGGAAGTTTTGGTCGGAAGGGATTGGTTGAGGAGAAAACGACTGACCTAGCATGGGTCCAGGCCTGAAAAAAGATGTCATTTGTGTTCCATTTTAGGTTAAAGTAGTAAAACGGTCTACTGGTGTCCTACAATGTTCTTGCGTGTTCTATTTAATCTGTGATTATTTACTATTTATAACAATGATCGAAAAATGAGAAAAATTTTTCCGTTCCATTGGCTTATCACACCCACAAAGGGGAGAAATCGGCAATGCAACAGTTAGTAGTGGATCCAACGACTAAAACAGAAGAAACAACAACGGTTGCTAGGTAGCTTGATGTATCGATGTTTTGGAAGCACTCACGAGAGCAATATAACATTTGGACGGCATAATAGAACGCAAATAAAATAGATAACACGTAAAAAAACTCGCATTGTAGATTGTTCAAGCTTTGGGCTTCTTCACGTGAGTCTGGAAGTTATCGAAAGGAAGCTATCGAGTCTTAGGGGTCGTGCAGAATATGCTGGGTATGGAATTAAAGGAGGGGGTTGGGAGGATTTTTAAGCATCGGAGACCTAGTATATATTCGGATTAGAGAGTTCCAACCTTTCTTTTGGTGGCTTTATTGGTTAGTCAACACATGCCATACTCCTCTTCCTCACACTGCCCATCCGGACTCCCTCTCCGTCCGTCCCCCCCTCACAACTGTTTTCTCTCTTGGATTTTGATGCCCTCATTCTTTGACATTTTTTCCTTAAGAGGAAGTGCCCTAATCCCCCTCCTAATTAACCTTATTTTCCCCAAAGCCTGCAAATACTCCTTTACTCTCTGCGCTCTGGATGCTTCCAAATTCCATTTGCTTCGGAAACTTTTCTGTTTAACCTTTTTTTCAATTCGATGATAACCAATCATGTCCTGACTTGGCATCTGCTCCTAGGAGACTGTGCCAATTAAACATGTATGCTTGCATATATTAGGCTAGATTAATAACTCGTCTAAATAGACCATGAGCAAAGAGTTGTCATAGATAAGGTATCACTTTAACTCTGCGAATATATTTGTATGCGTTTAAGCCGTAATCAACCCGAAAATTCATTTTGATGGTTGATGGAAAAGTTCTTCCATGACAAAGTCCGACAGCGTGTGAAATTCACACATCAGGGTAGGGAAGCCAGTATTTTTAATATATACACGCATATGAATGTGTTCATATAAACCGGTAGCTGTATGTGTGTTCATTCATATATGGTTTGGTTGGTGAGGAAGAGTTCTCCCAGTACGAAGCCCTATTTACGGCTAGTGAAATTCACACATCAGAGAAGGTTATTTAGGGGGGCCAGTTCCTTTCCCTGTGCCGGCTATGGTTTCCCTGGATCATGTGGAACCCGAAAAATCAGATAGTTTGGGTGGAGCCGCAGGGGCCCGAGTGCCATGCCCGGGAATCGAACCAAGGCCCCTCCGATTACCAATCCCAACGCTCATGACTAATGCGACCCACAAACACATATACATAATAATTACTTGTGTCAACGTTGATAGTCTTATTATACTTTAATCCTAATTTACCCCTGAGAAATGTGGTATCGCCATAAATAATTAGGATTGCATGTGATATTCTTGCTGGATTTGCTTCAAGATTTATTTTCAATGAATCCTCAAATGAAGGAAATTTTTAAACCGTTTTAGAATCCAAGACATTTTACCAGAATGAATAGCAACACAAATGAACGGCCATGATTATGTGAGGAAAAAAATAAAGAGGCCATTCCCCAATTTCATTCTAAATTTGATTTGTCCAGTCTGATAATCCTTCCAATGATAAGAATTTGAAAAATGACATCTTACACTAATAATATTATTAGCAATAGCATATTTGAACGTATTTAATGTTTCTAAAATCTCAGCATGATTGAAAATCATTACTAATTAAAAAAATATGACTACAGGTTAGAATGCAAAATCCTTTTTGGTAAAAACTTGTTCGTCTTATATTTTATATTTTCACTTTTATATTCGCGTTTTAGAGTCGAAGCTCCGTTCTAAAAGTTCAGTTTTTTTGTGACGTAATTCCAAACAGTCCTCGAAGCATAGGCCTGAATTGAAGTAGGGTACACAGCATCCCTCCTACGTCGTGCGGAGCTCACCTGACATCCTATTTGAGGCCTGGACTTCTTCCCGGTCGTAGGTTTTCTTCTCTAAGAACTTCCTTCCGACGGAAACTTCCTTACTTGAAATTGCACAATCACTTCCAAAACTCCATTCCCATTTTCCGTCAAGGTTTTCAACTTAATTCTCTATATTATCTTCTATTAAGAAAGGCGTTCCATCTTGGAAACCATGATATTAGGAGTTTATATAGAAGGTTTTCTTACTTCTATTTCTCGAGAAAGAAATCTAACAAATGAGGCAAAAGGCGTTGGTGAGGCCTTTTGCCCTAGCAACTGTAATGACGAAACATAGGAGAAAGGAAGATACACGAATGGTTCCAAAGAAATGAGATATGGAGATCATACCAAGAAAAGACGAGGGACAGAAGGTGATGACGAATCATAAATGCAAAGAACTTGCTTATCTCATAACGGTGGGCTTGATGGAATTATCTTCTTCGTAAGTGCCTTTCCACGTAGCCAAAAAAAATGATTACGAAGAATCATTTTCTAAAAGCCCAAGTGGACTCGCAGGTCTCAAGACGAGAGTGTGGGCTTCCGACAGTTGCTCACGTATTATCCGCTCTCATTCTAAATTTGTAAGTTGGAGTGGCAAGTTCCCCCGAGTCCGCTTCACTTCTGGCGTTGTTTTTCGTAAGTACTCAAGTTTACTTCTCCCAAGTCAATATTTAATGTTAACTAGTCATTTATTAGCATATTTGGTAGAATTATTTACATTTATAGGAAAAAAAGGTCTTTCGTTCTAACTTAACGGGACGGTATAACCTTTTCTCTTCAGTCCTGCCAAAATACGCAATCACTCCTACTACCAGCAAACATAGACAAGCACCAACAAGTATATCTATCATCTTTGCAATGTTGAATTTTGTTCCGAATTGTAGATTCAAGGTTTTTTGATATGTCTGAAGTGACCTTTCTGGTTCTATCAATTACGATTTCTGATTGTTTGGGGAAAGAATGAGTATTTGTTTATTCTGTCCTGGTATCTATTTCTTCCTTAATTTATCTTTATTTGGTCTAATTTACCTAAGTAGTTTGGGGCCGTTTTAATTCCTTGAGTGACATCGTTCAACTCATTTGTCCTGAACCTTTAGAAAAGTCGAGGCCTCGCTTGTTCTCTTCTTATCTCAAGTGACTCCCAGCCTAAATCCCCTAACAGAACTGTCGAAGTAGGGTTCATATCATTAAAATTTTTAACGAACATGGCGGGTTTGTATCTGGACCTAATCTGACTTCTTATATATTTCCTAAGGATCCCGTATACTTGCGGCATATTCCAAATGAGGTCTAACCAGAGCAACACGTAATATTTCCTTGCTTGGTCAATGTTATATCTCCTCATGTGTTCCCCGGTTGTGTGTGGAGGATCGTTTAGGGAGTTTTTGTTTTTATTGTAGACGCTCTGGGAAAATTAAAAAAAGAGTGTAGTGCTGTGCGCATAATAATTTTCGTCTTGACTACGACATTGTTTTAGTTTCTGTTAGGATGTGTTCAAATAAACCTAAACTTTATGAAATTTGACCGTGGCCTTTTTAATGCGGATCTGACTTGGCTGTTCTAACCTCCAGGTTCCTTAATGTCGCATTTGAGTTTCGATGAGATGCAAGTCTTCCTTTTTTTACGTAAATATTTAAGATATATTTCCAATGGTCTGTGAAGTGATTGTTAAATTTTTAATCATGTAATCTGGTAATTCTATTTTTAATTATTCTCGTAGTCCGTTAAAATTTTCCTATTTGTAGGTATATTTTAAACTTAGCTTTGATAATTTTGACGAACTCAGTTTTTTATTCCGCAAGGATAGGCTTGTCGTCATTTATTCCGTCCTTTATTTCAATGCTTGTAATAATTTCGGGCTTCGAAGTCGCTAGAAGATATCTAGTATGCTGTTCCCCATGCTGGTGATTTTACAATTTGTTCTAAGCTTCTACCGTTGTAGTCCTTAATCTTGCACCTAATAATTTCTATGTCATTTACGTCGCATTCTTACCGTTTGCTACCGAGTTGTGACTATTATGCTATGGTTACTCCCCCGCCCAATCTATTTCGTCTGTCCCTTCTGTATTTTGTGAAACCGTTAGGAAAAACTTCGTTGTTAGCTGTCTCCAATGAGGCAACTTTCTGCCCCAACTACTACGTCTGCGGTTGTACTGGCAAGAAAATGCTCAGTATGCTATTTTTTGTTTATAAGGCTGCGGCAGTTTAATGTTATATTTTAAAATATAAATTACATCATAACATATTCAAAAATGGAAATAAATGTGGCTGCACCTAATTTCGAAATATTAGCTGGGCTTTCTTTTGCTGTGGTTTATTGCACGTAGTTTTGTACGTACTTTGAAATGCACGATTCACAACTAACGGCAACTATCCTGGCCTTAGACTTACACGTTCAGTCCACTCGGGAGTTGTGAGATTATTATTTTTAAGAAACTACGAATATTTTTAGTATTCAACGCGTATACTCATTGTTAATGGGTATTATGTGCTTAAATAGTTGAATGAAGGCAATATAATTCGTGCTACTATCTTACGTAATGTTCTCCTATTCATGTGTCAAGGGTTTCCTCAAAGGAAATACTTTTCAGATTATGTTCTCCCTTTTACAGCTCGGAAGGAATCAAGAAAGTAGTTCCTATTGGAGATCACGTGATGGGCCGTCTATTAGTTACACAGTATGCATGAGAATGTGTGAAATATCATAAGACCCTTAAATGTAATCGCAGAAATTATTGGCATTTGAGACTCAATACTAAAAACTACTCCTACTTACTATTTCGTTAGATGGCAGGGCAAATAGATTAAAACAAACTTGATATCATTATTGCGTTCGATGACATGGCTTATGTTTAAATTATGTTAAAAGTACCGCATCTGTAATTGCACTTCCAATACAGCTTATCAAGTTTTTTATCTGTATAGTGCAATATATTTTGATAATACCAATATTTGTCTCGTTAATGATCGCGATGAAGTGGCTTCATATACCATTTTAAATGTAAACTTATATTATTTTAAGTTAAATGACATCGTACACTACATCGTCACGAGAACTTGGAAAATCAGGCAAAGGCATCGGACTCATTTCTTCCGAACTTCCCGTCTGGCTCCCAATGCGTTAGAATGATGAGGAGTAGATTTGAGAGCACCGTGTTAGGAGAAATACGCATCGAATGATAATATTTTGATATGTAGCTTAAGCTGGATATAATTAAACTTTCACACTGATCAAACAGTGTAAGATCCGCAATACGACCTGTCACGAGTGCCCTCCTAAACCACACATACTCTCATTGGTTCAATTAACTGATGGAGTCCGACCATACATGAAATTCGTCATTCGGTTTCACTGACAAAGATATTAACTTAGCAAAACTTGAAATCTTGAATTTTCCTCCTTAATCTTAAGAATTAATTCGCTAATACTTAAGTGAAGGACTTTGGAGAGTAATCCCCCACGATTCATCCTCCTGCCGGCTTCGTATACACAGGGGTGTTCCCCAAGGAGCCATACTCGGATCCATGGTTTTCCCCTGTATAAACATATGAAAGATGGTTATATGGTAGAATGTTTAAGCATATTGTGTCTGTATATTATAGGTATATATAGGTATTGGGTATTCATGTATTTCAAAATTTTGTGGTCATCTTTATGTGTACATGATGCTTGTTGAATGGTCTCAATTTCGCCTTAATAAAGACCTCTTACTATCTGACTATTGTTTTGCCTACCTGTCTGTCTTCACGTCTTTTCATAATTTTAACGAGATGGGTGAAAGATTAACCTCCACAGGAAGAGAATTCCGAAATAAACGCCATCTGTTTCATTAGTTTTAAAAGGCATTAAACCAATTCAACATTTACTTTTTCTGATCTCAATTACAGAGTTTGGCAGCAGTGGGTAACTTTGTTTGACAGAGATCCGGAGATTGCACTTTTTACATTTCTTTAAGAAGTTTCCCAATTGGGTCGCCATTTGAGAGAATCATTTACCGATTGCAGCAATATTGGTTAGTAGAAATGTATCCAACATCAAAATGTTTATTGAATAAGTTTATTCGCCAAATGGATTGAAGGATGCGTGATGATGGATCTTTTGATGTAATGATGGATTTCTCAGTTAAGTGTAATTTCATAGTGTGATGTTTTCCACCTAGGTGTTTACTTTCTCTGTATTAGTTTTAGGTAAAGATTTTAATAAGCTATTATAATATTTATGGCCTACTGATCGTTTATCTATGAACATTTATTGAATCTGTGAATAAATCTACCGAGTGGAAGTATAAAATTGATTCCATTTTCATGTAAGGTTTCATGAGTTTTGTACTTAGAAATTCACGATTCTCAACTAAAGGCTACTATCCTGGCCTTGGACTTATACGTTCAGTCCACTCGGGAATCGTGACCTTTAGATTTCTAAGAAGCTACGAATGTTTTTAGTGCTCAACACGTATATTCAGTGTTTAAGGGTATTGTGTGCGTAAATAGTTGCATGAAAGCTATACAATTCGTGCTATATTCTTAGGTAATGTTCTCGTGTTCTTGTGTTAAGGGTTTTCTCAGAGGAAAAACTTTGAAAATTATGTTCTTTCTCGTACAACTGGGAACGCAACAAGAAAGTATTCCGAGATTATACGGGTCCACGTTCGTAGGTTTGCCGACGTTTCATTTGCCGAGTCGTCCATCGTCTTCAGAGCATGTCGTTACTCAGGTATTTGGCCGCCTTATATAGTTTGGTCAAGAGGTCAGGTCACGTCTGATTGGTAGGACGCTTTCCGCCTCTTGTTTTCCTTAATGTTCCTGAAAATGGGTTTCCACGCGTTACTGAGGGAGTATCCGCTGTCTAGCTGTCCCTGTATAAGGCGGCTAAATACCTGAGTAATGACATGCCCTGAAGACGATGGACGACTCGGCCATCGAAACGTCGGCAAACCTGCGAATGTGGACTCGGTGGGACACCCGAATAATCTTGGAAAATATCTAGTATGCTTTTGCCCCGTGTTGGTGATTTAACAATTGTTTCTCGGGAGTGTTTAGTGAATATATGAAGGAGTTCTTGGCAGATTGTCCTATGCATTACTTGTCCCAGTCAATTGACGGTAATTTGTGACATCATCCTTTATTATAATACTGTTCTATATCTGCTAGTTCCAAACGAGCTATTTGAAGCCCTTATATGAGAAGGGCTGCAAATGTAGAGAGCTCACCTGATGATGAAGTTTTACTTCGAAACCCGGGTCGTGGGAATAAATCTCTCGTGTGGAACTACAAAGTTAGTCCTTTCATTTATTTATAATGAATCGGTTCCATAAAGTTACGCCAGAAACCATCAATTACTCAGTGGTTAAAACAACTGATTAAACTTAATATAAATTATATTAGTGAATGTATTCCAACTTGCAATGATCACTTTTACGCTGATGAATTGAAATTAAATTTTGCTTTTTGTTGCTATGGGGTACACAAAATTTACTAAGAATATACCCAACTGAAGGAGGCGTTATCCCTGTGTGTCGCAGGCATCCACGTATCCCATCAATTTCATTCGGGATATTTCTTGCCGGTTAAGTATTTATGCAAATATTTCTTTCCATCGGCTCCATCTATGACATGATCTCTAAGTAAACCTACATTCCCGCACCATGGCACGGAAATCTATGGCCCTAAGTCGATATCTGTGTGCATTTTATGTCCATATGTGTTTGCATGTCTATATGTACAGTGTGTGCATGTATTAATGATTATAATGGCCTTAATACTACGTGTATGATGATGGGTGGAATCTGTGCCCACTTGTCTGGCAAAGTGCATTGGGCTTTCGAGGGTGGGAGATTAATCAGTGTCCCCATGTTACTGGGAGTTGGATGTGTCATGCTCTTCCCATCTTTATTTGAGATGGGTGAAAGATTAACCTCCAAGGAAAGAAATATCCGAAATGGCTGCCATCAGTTGCATTTAGTTGGATAAGACATTGAACCAATTTAAATTTCTCCTTTTCTGATCTCAATTACAGAGTTTGTCAGCGGTGGAGAGCTTGATTTCCTAGTGATCCGAGCAGAAATTGAAATTTATATTTTTCTGGAAGAATTTTTCAAATTGGATCGCCATTCAAGACAATCATTTACCAATTGCAGGAATATTGGTAAGTAGAAATGTATCCAATTGTGTCCAATATCATAATGTTTATTGAGTAAGTTTATTTGCTGAATGGATTAACCACTTTCCCGAAAGGATTTTAATTTTTTCTGCACCTAAAATGTAAGTTTTTTATTATTCCATTTGATTGATTTGTTAATGTAAATGAAAGCCGTGGTTTGGTCCGACAAGTGAAAAAAGTTATATTATAATGCTGATTCCCCGTTTGCTTTACAATGGGGTAATTAGTTAGGTGCTGATCTGCCCTATCTCCTCCACCCATTGTATTAATATACTCGGCACTGACTTTTCGCTTCCTTAGCATGATATCCCTTTTTTTAATCCAACAAGTTCTTCATTATGTACTTTAGAGAGTACAGTAACAGGCTTTTTGTCTTGCCATGTCATCACCGTAGTTTTTCTATGATATCATCCGGCACTTCCTTCCATGTAACTCTTAATGTCCTATAGGTGTCGGTTCCTTTGGCAAAGCAATGAATCAGCCAGCTCTGGGGAGGTGTAATGGTTGTCTTTATTCATGCAATAATGATTACCTAGTAGAGGTTTCATTAGTGCTAGCACAATGAAGTATGTTATAAGAGCATTTGTATATTCCACATTAAACTCTGACCCTTTTCCATTTTGAATAATAAATGACCATATATATCCAGACTTCAACTCGCAAGGCATAAATGCATCTACCCCAAACCTAGCTCTCTTGAGGGGAACATTCTGAATCCATGGTAGCCTACCTTTGTACAGCGTGAGACTTGCATCAATAGAAATATCCATCTCAGGTGTCGGAAAAATTTGAGAACTTTTGGTTTAGGTATTCAACTATGGGTCAAATTTTATTTGGCTTGACACAAGGATGGATAAGTGCAATTTTGGTGTATAATTTGTAATAGTTCGCTAATGAAACCTTGAAGTCAATTGCTATTATTGTTACTCCCCTAAGTCAAAGACAAAAGCCATTTGATGTTTTAAGGATGGACACCTTTGGAGAGAATATTTGCTTCAATTTGTAAA
The DNA here is from genome assembly GCF_022747635.1 of Hetaerina americana. Taxonomy (NCBI): domain Eukaryota; kingdom Metazoa; phylum Arthropoda; class Insecta; order Odonata; family Calopterygidae; genus Hetaerina; species Hetaerina americana. The sequence goes on from NW_027286348.1 coordinate 441,441, forward strand.
GAAAGGAATTCCTCTTTCAATAAGCAAAAATGATATTTTAACCCTCTTAGTGGGGCGGCTATATATATATATATATCGGCTCGTGAGTAGGCTATTGTTTAAATCGCTGTAACTCATGGTTTTTTCTTGAATAATTTATGGTTTTTGTGCTGTCGATAGGCTGAATTCCATACAATTATATTACACATTTTTTAATTTTTTATTGGCAATTTTAAATGCTTTTCAAAAAGTATAATTCTTACTATAATTTTACGTTCAGTTTTGTACATGTCGGGAAGCTCAGCCTAATTGTTTGCTAGTTTTTTCTGCTAAGTGGTCTTATGAAGAACCACTGAAAGGCTACTAATCTGTGTTCATCTGTAATCTCTTGAATGTGTTATGGTGTGGTCGTGTTGATATATAACTGCTTATTCAGACTTTGTTGATACGATGGAAATGAGAGCACTGCTTTGCAATCATTTTGGTTTCTCTTGCCATCCATCCTATCTAATCATGAGAAGAAATCAAGAAATGGTTAGGCCACTAATAATAAATTTAAATAATAGTTACATGGGAGGGGTTGATACATCTGATATAATGGTGCGTACTGAAAAGTATTAGAGGAAAGTTGTCTTTTGTGTAATTGCTCGTATGGTTCTCAATTCCTATATAATATAAAAAGAAAATAATCCCATTAGAAAAATGACAAGACTTCAATATATGTCATGTATCATAGTCACTTGAGCAGGAATGGCTCGGAAAGACAGATTGACTCATCTCCTAGTGCACATGGATCAAGAGCTGAACTGCAGCAACTACTGGGGAGAAAAGAAAAAAATTGTGTGCTTTGTAGTGGAAAACATGGCCACAAGAGAAAAAGGTCCCGTGCATAAAGTGCGAGGAAGGTGTGCACAGCATTTGTTTGATTAACCATAGGTGCTAGATGAACTGCCCGATGAAAAAGGGAAAAGTCCCAATTTTTAACGCAGTTAGATCACACTTTTCAACAAAATCGAACTATGCAGAGGCTGACAAAAAATTTGTCACTCTCTGGTTTTTCTTTATTTATTTATAATTTTTTCTGCAGGTCTATTTGATTCTTTCTTTTATTTAAATATGGTAGTTTAATTAAAAAATGCTTAAAAAAATATTTGTATTGTCTAAAAATCGAATTATTATTGCTAAAACAATATTCGTCAAATTTATAATCCTGTAATAATTACATTTATTTTCAGATGATGTAAATGTATAACATCAGTATTAACTACAATATTTTATTTTAAAATAAAAAAAACTGCACATGGATATCTAAACAAATAACTTTTGTTATGTTTTTATATATAAATATGTTTTTTATCTTAAGGTGAAACATTTTCTTAAATTACCCTTGGCACTTCTCACTAAGTACCCCTGGAATCCCCACCGCACTAAGAGGGTTAATTAGACCTAAACAATCTGCAAAAATCTAATGTCATTATATTGCCATCTATGAGTACTAGCAAGTGTTTTGATATATCTTGGTTCTACTTATTGTTTGTAAAATCCACCTTCTTTCTTACGTCAATTGCAGTGAATGAGAAGATAGTCAACGGAGAATACTAAGAGGGTCATCCGGAAAGTAGTACCCGTTCGTGCCGCATGAAGTGCTGACGACGCGAGTAGCCGCTGGACGAGGTCAGATAGCTTCAGTGGCTTGTCTGCCTTCTCTGAGCCAAGTTGCGTGACGCTAGCATTGCCTGTGTTGTTTCTGTGATTGTTTACAATGTTTAAAAAAATTGAGAACGCCGCCAGTTGTGAAGTGAGGGCAGTGATTAAATTCCTCAATGCAAGAAACATTCGCCCATGTGATATTCATCGCCAATTAAAGGAGGTGTATGGAGACAATGTAATGGACGAGTCGTCTGTTCGGCGGTGGTGTCGCAACTTCAACATGGGGAGGGGGAACACACACGACGATGAGCGTTCGGGGAGACCGTCTGTCATTACAGACCAACTGGTGAGCTCAGTTGACGAATTCGTGAGGAACGATCGGCGCGTCACAATTGATGACATCTGTGAGCATTTTCCCAATGTTTCTCGAACAATTGTTCATGAAATTGTTACACACCATCTGCATTATGCAAAAATTTGTGCAAGATGGGTCCCTCGCAAGCTTACAGATGAGCACAAAACCAAGCGTATGGCTGCAGCACTGACGTTTTTGGGACGTTATTCTGATGAAGGAGACTCTTTCTTGACTCGCATAATTACTGGTGACGAAACATGGGTTTGTTATGCATCACCTGAGAGTAAACGACAGTCAATGGAGTGGCATCATGCTCATTCACCAAACAAACCAAAAAAATTCAAGACAGTTCAGGAAACTCATGGCAACCATTTTCTGGGATCGACGAGGTGTATTGCTTATTGATTTTATGGCCCGTGGAGACACTATTAATGCCAATGCTTATTGTGAAACATTAAAGAAATTACGGCGGGCAATACAAAATCGGCGGCGAGATCTATTGTCTACTGGTGTCATTCTCGTTCATGACAATGCCAGGCCTCATGCAGCTGGGATAACACAAAAACTTTTGCAGCAATTCAAATGGGAAACTTTCGACCATCCACCGTATAGCCCGGACTTGGCCCCTTCAGATTTTCATCTCTTTACAAAGCTTAAAGACTTTTTGGCAGGAAAAAGATTTGACAGCGATGAAGAACTTAAAGAAGGAGTGACCCTGTATCTCAATGAGCTGGCGGCGAAGGACTATGCAGCAGGAATACAGAAACTTGTCACACGTTATGACGAATGCCTTAATTTGCTTGGAGATTATGTTGAGAAGTAGTTTAAAGTATCCTCTTTCAAATAAAATTTTTTATGTTTGTTAATATTTACTTTTGTGTCTTTATTTCACGAACGGGTAATACTTTCCGGATGACCCTCGTACCTTGATCAAAAAGTTCACTCCACATCACCAATGGAAGTGCACCACGCAGACAACTCTCTCTCCATAGAAGAGCGGCTGTTCTCTTCGTTATTCATTGGCTCACAATTGTCGGAGTGCGAGGGATTGTTGGAGGAAGTGGAGAATATAGACGCAAGGGGCGTGCGGGGACGGATGGCGCTGCACGTGGCAGTCCGGGCGGGGAAGGACGATTGGGTGGAGAGACTGCTGGGGATGGGAGCGGACCCCAGGCTGAGGGACGGAGAGGATGATGACGTGCTGCAGGTAGCCGAAGAGATGAGCGCCAACAGGACTGATGACGCCAATCATAGAGCTAGAATGAAGATCCTGATGCTGGTGCGAGTGGTGCACCAAAACAACAGTGCGCGTAGACTATCACTTCCAATGGCTCCATGTAGCTGTAACACTTCAAGTGAGGTTCCATTACTCCAAACTGAAAGGTCAGGTCAGATTACCGCTTTGAAGGAACTGATTCTTGGTGTGTCTAGGGAAATTGGATCCCTGAAAGGGACTGTTGTGGAGTTGAAACGGGAATTGGAAGCGAGGGACTCACTCTTGATTGCTTTGGAGTCTGGAGTGACCTCTGTCGTTGAGAAGAGCACCTCTCTGGATGCGGTGGTGCGTGGGTGTGGGGCGAGGGAGGGTGTGGCCGGGGCAGCGTCGGCAGCCAATGAAGGGGAGAGGGATTGCGTCAATGCTATGGTGCGCATCACGACCATCTTGAATGCAGACGACAAAAAGGAGTCCTTTGTTCGGCGTATTTATGGAAGGCTCCAATCGGAGAGTCCCCTGACGGCTGCCATTTTGAGGTTCATTGTTAAGCAGTCTGGGGTCTCCGTTCACATCGACTGCTCCTCTAAAACAATAGAGAGGATGAAGGGAAGGGTGATTAACTACGATGGAGAGGAGAAGCACGGAAGTTTCTTTGGCTCATTTGTAGATTATTCAGAAATGAAAGTGTACGTTGGGGGATGGTATATAAGGGATGATTTGAAATGGGGTGCTGCTATTCTTATTTCTGATCTGTGTCAGTTGGCCTTGTACATTGCCTTCAAGAACGGAGGGCGACCGTACGCAGAGAGTGACATTCTCAACAGACGGCGTTCTGAGGAAGTACTTCAGCAAGCAGAGAAAGTGAAGGAGAGGAAGGAAGATGTATATTTTTTTGTTGAAGAGGCAATAGAGAAAAAACTCTTGAGGGCAAAGGAGATGTGTTTGATATCCATAATCCCTAAATTGTTGTTCAAATATAGATCGAATTCTCCAGAGATATCCGAACTTCGCCGTGGACTCCCTCTCCTCTTTGAATATTTGGAGGGTCGTGTGATGGCGACTCTCGAGTCAACAGTGCCTTCTCTTCGATCTCGTTCCTAATTAGCTCCAATGGTGGATTTCCGCATTAATTTCTTTGTGCTTTGGTTTACCTACTCAAGTAGTCTGAAAATGTATCTTTTCCGCTTTTCCACCTAGATTGTCCAATCAATGAGTTAAATGTTGCACAGAATATTATAATTAAATGCAATTAAATTTTTTTTCTGTTTTTGAACCAATAGTTTGGAGGAATGAAATGTAGGACTAAATGCAGATCTTTTTAAGTTAGATTGATGATTTTCTCCTTCATATTGTGGTAAAAATAAAAAAAATCCCCACCATTGATGAAATAAACGTTAATTTCATATGGTTAAAATGTGCCTGTGTTGAATGTGGGGATTCCATGGCTTGACCTTATATTGACCATGTCATATGTTTATTTACCATTTGTAAGTTTCCCTTTGGATTCATTGAAATGGAGACATATTTAATTATTTGGCATTGATTTGTGCTCATATAGTTTCCCTGCCTAGTCCAGTATTGAAACAAATTCATTTGCATTCTTTGTATTGGCCAAGATGTTCCTATTGTTTTACGATGGAAACGTTTGATTAAAATAATTCGACACACTGAAATTCTTTCATGGAAATGCAATGATTGTGTCGATGGCTGTATAAAGTAACTGTCGGGACATCTGCCACAGTTTCTTGGGAATTATTATCTTCTGTTAACGTTAATTTGGATATTATTGCCGATGGCTTCACCTCTGCTCCGGCAATGAATGTGATATTTATTTAATGATACTTAAAAAGTATAACTTTTGTTCCCAAAGGAGTAATTCTGTATTATCAGCATTAATATGATTAAAGTACTCATATCTGAATATATAACAGTAGATGATGGCTAAATAAAGTACACAGGTTGAAAGCAAAGTATGCTTAGGAGAAATATCAAGTTTGTGTTTGAGGACAGTGTTTTACTTAAAATGGTTTTATTCATTGTACGAATATTATTGTCCAATGCATGGTTTTACTTATTGAAAAATGTAACAGTTCCTTGAAATGATAAACGAATGTATTTGATTTTTATTATTATAAATATTCCATGGCACACTGAAGATGCAATTCCTTACATTGTTCCACTCTGAATGGAATGGAGCATTGAATGAATGTTGAAATCACTTCTCAAATACTTGTCATCTTGAAGAGGAAGCAATTCACATTCTAAGGAGTTTTTTGACAAACTTATATCTTTGTACATGTAGTCTTACTGTTCTTTTCCCATGGAGAATAAATAAAAAACTTTTGTTTTGAAACCAATTATTTTGTTGTGATTTCTTTTGTATAAATATTAGTTTATTAAAGATTTAAATGGAAGCGTTCTCCCAGAATAGAGAGAAGGGAAATGCTGTTACCATATTCTTCATTAAACAAGAGAATAGAAGACTGCTATGAATGTACGCAAATGGAAGTGCGAAGAATGTACAAATCTGATCTCTTCATCTTGATTATGTATTACTCTACGTAAATGGTTCACTCTTCATTGCAGTGATTTATTAATTATATTTGAGCTTATCATTGAAAGCAGTGATGCCCTTGTACGTTAAAATGAATACACCATAATAATTAATAATCCTGGTGTCCAAAAAGCCTCTTTCCATAAAATCATAACTCTTTGAAAGTGATTAATTAACGTTATTTTTCAAATGTCAATTTCAATCTTTGTTTTATCACATTTTACTGATATTTTAGTCCATTCCTTTGGAGGGCTGTTTGCATTTATTCTTGAGATAACATTGAGGTGAGGTTTGCTTATCATTAAATCCTTCACGCAACTGATGATAATCACTTTGTTTAATTGAAAATGAATTTTTCTTTGAAAATAATTTGATGAAGACAATTTGAATATTTCTTTTGATGTTCCTTAACCTTGGTACATTTATAATCTTTGGTATGTGGTAGCTTGCTTTCACAGCAGCACTGTCTTTGTTGGATACAAAGATTATACTTTGTATCAACCGCTAGACTACGTGACAATGGAATGTAAAAAAGATCATGAAATTCAGAGAGGGCTCCCTGTTTGCTCAAGTGATTCAGTTGACAGTTCTGACAAGTCTTTAAGCGTTGTTACAATGTGAAATTATTAACAGTGAGAAACGTTTTCCATTCCAAGGGATGGAGCTTCTATTTCATGGACTTGATATGGTAGATGATGGCATTTAAATGCATTTTCTTTATTTTTAGAGGAATACCTTTCGAGAGAGATGATCCCACGGGTCAATACAAGGAATGAAAGAGCTGTAATTTCATGGGAAGCATCACTGTCAGCTATTGTAGACTGAGGAATTGTATGCAGTGCAGAATGTATTCTATAAAAGAAACCCCTTGAAGAAGAATTGAGTGGAATAAATTATGCTGCAATGGTGATGAACTCAATTTGAAACTCTTGTGAGGTCACTTGTGGAACGTCTTGGGAAGACAATGCACTCCACGTCAGTTGACTGCTGGCTTTAATCAAGTGTGTGTGGCAGGTATGAGATTGAGAATGGACATTCAAGAATATTTAAATCAAATACTATTGATGGGTTTTTATTTTTTGATCAAAGTTGAAGTATTTAAGAAAGCCAATACACTTCATGCTTGTTTTATTCTCCAAAAATAGTTTCAAAGAATTAAATCATCTCTTTAGTATTGCTTTTTAGTGATAATTTTGAGGTGCTGAGATAATAGCTTGAATAATCCCCCTAACATTTCCCTTTATAATCTTGCTCCATCATGATTCCATCGGCATCTATAATAAAAGGTAATATCTCTCTCTTTAAGGTAAGTGAGAAGGTTTTCTTTGAACAGCATTGCGTGTGAACTTGAATGTTTTTGAAGTATACGCCTCGTTACCAGAGGAATAAGTGGTCAAAAGATGTTTTATGACCAATGAGGACAAATTTTGAAACATTCCATTGTATAAATAAACTGTTTGTGTACATATAAATGGTAAATTTTGAAAGTAATGCAAATCATTTTATTGTGACGCAAAATATCCATGGCAGCGTTGTATTACTGGTCTGGAAATGTGATTAGGGGTCTACCCTTTCAACTCATGCTGGTCATAAGCTTGCTCTGAGATGTCAAACAGGGTGCCTTTAATGCGTTGCGTACCTGATTCCACAAGTGTATCATTGATGTTAAGGGGGGGGAAGAGTGTTTTAAGCATATGTACAAGTACAAAGATCAATACTTTTATTTTTCCCAGAGAATGCACATTAATTTTATGTTATAATGTGCACATATATGTAAACCATAAACACAGTAGTTATCAACCAAAAGTTTGGTGCATAAATAAATTTCAACAAATTGCATAAAATGACAATAAGCTGTACAATGTTCAACTCTTTAATTGGTCAATCATGGTGGAAAAGCTGAAAACGTACATTTCACCCTCATTTCTCAATAATCTGCAAATGATTTAAATAAACTTCCGTGCTTCTCCTCTCCATCGTAGTTAATCACCCTTCCCTTCATCCTCTCTATTGTGACGGAGGAGAAGTCGATGTGAACGGAGTCCCCCCACTGCTTCACAATGAATCTCAAAATGGCAGCCGTCAGGGGACTCTCTGATTGGAGCCTTCCATAAATACGCCGAGCATAAAACTTCTTATCTTCGTCTGCATCCATGATGGTCGTGATGCACATCATCGCCACGACATAATCCCGCTCCCCTTCATCGATTCGCTCCTCTTCAGGAGCTGCCAATGCTGCCCCTGCCATGCCCTCCCACGTCCCCCTTCCAAGAACCCTCCCCCCCACCTCCGGAGAGGCACTCTTCACAATGAGAGATGTCACTCCAGACTCCAAAGCAACAATAGTCTTTTTCAGGGATCCAATTTCCTTCCGTCAGTCATCAGTGCTGCTGGTGCTCATCACTTCGGCTACCTGAAGCACGTCATCACCCTCTCCGTCCCTCAGCCTGGGGTCCGCTCCCATCCCCAGCAGTCTCTCCACCCAATTGTCCTTCCCCGCACGGACTGCCACGTGGAGTGCCATCTGTCCCCGCATGCCCCTCGCGTCCACGTCCTCCACCTCACCCAACAATCCCTCGCACTCCGACAATTGGGATCCAATGAATAATGCAGAGAACAGTCGCTCTTCTATGGAGAGAGAGTCGTTGGCTTGGTGCGCTTCCATTGGTGCTGTGGAGTGAAGCAGATGAAAGGCGTTCAATTGATTGGAGGTGCACAGGTTCGTGGATTTGAGGAGGAAGATATTCTCCGCTGACTCTATCTTCTCATTCACCACAATTGATATAAGAAAGAAGGTGGATATTACAAACAATAAGTAGAACCCAGATATACCAAAACACTTGCTATTTCTCATGGATGGCAATTCAATGCCATTTGATTGTTTAGTTCTATTTAAATTATTGTTTTAGCATATTGCACAAATGAGTTCCTGTCTTGACAAATTGAAACCAATATAGTCCTCTCCAAATATTTCAATCCTTTTTAAAACACAAAATGGCTTTGGTTTTCTTTGATAGAGGGTCATTGGATTATTATTAATTTATTTAAATTATTTATTAATTTACTATTTCTAAACCACAATTGCATTATGTGCATAAGATCTTATTTTTTATCAGAAATCAACACTACATTAAACCTTACTTTGGCAGAGGAATGACATTAACATTGGCAAATTGGTATTATTTGCACTAATGTGCATGTACATACAGAGACTAAATTGTAAAAAATTAAAGAACCAAGCCTTGAAACATATTCGACAGTTACCAATCATTGAACTCTTCCTATGACCATTTACAATTAACAGTAGAGAAATGCCCAATGGACAAAGTGACAATATGCAATACATATGATGAGGAACTAGTTTACTCTGTAATTAAACAACATATATACGATCTTTCACTTGAAGTAACAAATCAACTAATTTGAGTACTGGTTGACGGATTGCCTGAAACTGAATCAGCAGTGGAATACACCTTAGATGTATTTATAGACATTACCGTGGCATACTTCTAGCTGAGCCTAAAATGTCACAAATATATAGCAAGCGTACCAGGATATGGTTGGACAAGGTGTGCGGCAACAGAGTTTCTTGCATTTCATTGACAAAAACCCAAAAATCCATTTCAACGGAAGCGGAAAACACTTAGCACATCTTTGAGAAGTAAAAAGAAAGCCATCCGCTTCAATATATGCGTGTGTGTGTATACATATACCGTACATATACAGATTTCTAAAATGTAGAAATGTCACGCCTGAGAGGTGGGCAATGCAATGGGAGTATTATAATTTAGCATATTGAGTTAATAAAATTGATAAGCTCTAAAGGCATTGCAATTACCGAGGAAGGTATTTCGACAAAATCTATTGAACACCCTTATTTTTGGATGCAGTGGTAATATTAGCCATGATTGAAATCTTTTTAAATGCACTGCCTTCCACACAAATAGTGTGTAGCGCCAGTGTTTAGTCTCCAGTTGAGATGATTGCGAGGAATGGTTTTTCAACTGACATTTCACGTCTAGGGAAGCTGTCACTAACTAAAGAGTGGAGCCACTCCGCCAGATGGAGTTTAGCGACTCAACACTTTGTAATTTCACCTGCTGCTAATACGAGGGAACGACCTGGAGTCTAACCACCCTTCATTTTCTTTACTTTAGGGGTCGGAGTTCCATTGGTAACCAGAAGCTTCGTATGCACGAAAATTACTGCGTTCATTCTGTCCTAAAATGATATTGGCCAATGGTGAATAGCCTTTCTGTTAGGAGACGGAGTGTTATAAGGGAACTTCTCAAGTAATAAGTGGATACATAATCAATATTTATGGCCACAAATACCAAATTAACATGCATTATCTGTTGATTAACATATGCAGTTGAGAAGATAGGGAAATGCTTTCACTTCTTAGACAAGGAAATATAAACAATTATTCATTTACAGTATAGTATCCGCAAGTACAGTATAGTATCCGCTGTAAAATTAATCTATAGCACCGCCCCCGAAAGAGACAACACGGCCAAATGGCAAAGATTCCTTTTTTTAGGAAAGCTGTCCCTGAAAGTCACCAGTAGGATACCAAGGGATAGATTCATACCCGCCTTTTACAATAAAACAAATTTAAAAAACTTAATAACCAACGGAAAGGAAAAAATCCCAGATCTAGAGAAGAGTGGAGTATACAAACTCTCCTGTGAGTGCTCAGCCGTTTACGTGGGGCAAACGGGAAGGAAATTCAAGGAAAGGCTCAAGGAACACCAAGCCTCCTTCAGAAACAAGAATGGTGCGTCCCAATTTTCGAAACATCTTTTGGATAACGGACATTCTAGTGATTTTAAGCTGGAAATTATGCACGTGGAAAGGAAAGGACCCCGGATGGATGCACTCGAAGAGATGGAGATCATCAAGAGTGAAAGGACCAAGTAGTTAACGACGTATTATATACCTTCAGATCTCCTCTCCTCGACCTTTCACTCCCACATCAACCGTTTCCCTCAACAGCCCCGAGAACAAGGGGGACCCCCCCCCCCCCGTTCTCCTTCCTCTTTCTACCTGCCTGCCCAAAGGACTAACCGTCCCCACCCACTCTCCGACCAAATTACACCCCGTAATCCCTCCCCCCCCTAGCCATACTGACCAATAACTATGTCTCTTACTCCTTCACCTCATATTTTCAGCATTGCAAGGGTATATATATGTGTGTATATTTCTGAAATAAAATACCTGATGATGACGATCCTCGTCGAAACCCAGTCGTAAAAATAAAGTTTGTGTGGAAAAACTAAGTATTTCTTATTCATTTACAGACGAAGGAACCCAATAAGGCAAAGTGAACTATCATCCTGCAGCTTCAGTTGTCACTTTTACGGTTCATCATACGAATTTCACCTGAAAAGAGTTTCCCCTGGAGAAAACAGGTCGTGTCAATTGAGTTTACACACTGATACGACGCTCCATTGATGTCTGTGAATAAATGAAGACAGCAACACAACAATTGTTCTGGAATGATTAGTACGCACGTTTTGTCCTTCTGATACGTATATATAATCAATCGCAAACCTTGTGTCAATGTGAGAAGACAATGGGAAAAGTAACTGTAAACTTTTCATCAATGCTCAAATGATACAGAACTGATTCTATGTTTTATCAAAGGGAGAGACAGCATTTGGAACAGGTCTTCTGAGAGATGTTTAATAAAGAAGTTTTATGATTATTAGAAAAGAAATGTCTATTTCAGCCTTCCAATTTGAGGGATGGGTTAGTTCTGACACAAAGGCATCAATTACTGATCATTACTATAGTTTATTAATTTGTAAAGTTTAATTTATTGACAAAAGAGTAACAAAAATTGTACAATATACACATATATATCCCTAAATGTTAAATAAAAAACAGTAGAGTGAAATAAACACAAATAGGGGCCCAAAAAACATTTATACACACATATGGAAAAGTCTGAATACAGAAAAAAAGTACAGCATTAAGTACACAGAAGCCACATACAGGTATTTTGAAAAATTCAGTGCGGATCCCTTGGAATAATGCAGAAAATAGTGAAACGTAAAATTAAACAGGCCAATGTAATGATTTTCAGGCTCTAGTAAATAATGAACAAGAGAAATGAAGAGGAAATGGACTGAGGGCAATTGTAGAGACATTGAGGAAATTATGTCGGGAAGAAACACTGAAAAAGCTCACTCCATAACCTGGAGAAATATTCATAACCTCACAAACCTCGGAGAAAGAAAATTGAAGAAGGAATAATTGGTGAGGAGGAATTTGCAATAATTTTAAATGAATTCCATAAGACAGAAATACAAGCAGAACAATTGCATCCAGGACTTGTAAACAGCACAATTAGGACACGATATCCTGGAATGAGAGCAAACAGTTCCAGATGAAGAAATTACACAAACCATGAGCATAGAAGAATTTAACCAAGCCCTAAGAAGTACATTAAATGCACCAGGACCAGATCTGAAAGAGGTGACAGTAGATAGGACCAAACAAGCACATCGTATCAAAAGCAGATTGTCAAAATGTGAAGGAATCAAGACAGGCATGAAACAGTTTACGTAAACCTATTCATAGACTGTCACTTTGTACAGGGTAGAAAGCTTGGCCATCCCAGAAAAATCCAAAGAGTAAATTCGAATTTTTCAATGTGCTGGTGCCTATTGAAAATAACCTGGACAAACAAGCATTGACGAAATTCTGGACAGCGTGGAATGAAAGTGCCCATTGACAGAAGCAAAGGGAAACAATAAACAGGCCAGTCGGGCACTTGATTGGATATATAGTGGGATACATTTCACATAAGCCCAACCGCAAATTGTAGTAATGTACCTAAACAAAAGCCGAGCTCATCTTAGAGGAGGATATGAAATTTCATTGCTTGAATGTTACTGCGCCTATGTTTATTCTACTTTGGATTAACAAGCAGTAAGGAATTTCTCGCCTGAGTAAGGGAAGGGTGCATGCTGACCATATTAGAAGCAATAGGCTAGAAGGACACCTGGTAAGGCATTGAGATTGCAAGTAAATCCAATTGGGATAGATAAGAAGCATTGAAGAAAATAGGATAACCCGAATTGAAATTTATGGATGACAAAAACAAATATATATTCGCACTTTGATGTGAAAGAACTGGCATTTATCATGAAATTCATTGGAAAGATATATTGCATTCCACCCACGATCTCTACTGGTCAAGTTAGAAGTCCCACTGAGCCAGATGGTGTCTCTTTATATGGTACGTGTTTCTGCCTTCTTCACAAACATTGATATAGTATGTTAACAGTAGACTCTTGACTTGGGCAACCTTTTCACATTGTATTCAAATATGCTACGATTATTTTGGTTAAATACATACACACGATGTAGTCATCGGGCCTTAGCTTTGAAGTAGATATCTCTTTCATTTTTGAAAAAATCTCACCGTAGGTATTTTATCGTTCAGATTATTTCCCAGTGCATTAATAATATTTGGGTATCTCCACAGTAATTCTATCACAAACACAATGGATGAAATATTTTGGAATATCTGCATCACACCTTTCTCGTTCCCAGCTACTTTAATCCATCTTAAACCATTTTCCATCACTTAATCATACTACACAAAGCCTAATTAAGGGGGATACAGCAATTTACAATAATAATCAATAAGGAATGTCAAAATAGTAGATGGAGAGATTTGTTAACTTACGACTATGTGCAGAGAAAAAATTCAAATGATGGAACGAACACTGTGTTTCACAAATTCATCATTTCTTATTTCCAAGTGGTTACTTACATCCCGCACTCATAACTATGTTCTTTCGTGGATATATTCCAAACATGTACGTTTTGTGTCATGATACACTTCTCCGATTGTACCCAAACGACGAATGCGAATGAAAGTGAAATATATACAAAAACATGTTTAAATATCAGTGTTCAAACTACGAAATATATGCCGCAAAAAAACAAAGGATTTGCTAAAATCGCGCCTCATTACTACGCTACAAACACAATATATATCATCATTTATAATATTGATATGTCAAACCACTTACATCCACATGCACATAGTATCATATGTTTTTAAGTTACAAGTTGATTTGGAAAAAGAACTTGTTTTGATAGCTGTACAGAGCAAGAAAATAATACGGTGACTCATAAAATTATGGACATGTTAGAATTCGTTTCTTCATACTGTAACTTTGGCCTAATAAATCCTTATCCTTAAACTTTTCATTATTTACTTACTAATGTTCCCATGAACTTAAAACGAAGTCGCAATGACATGGGACAACATAGCGTGCTGCGTGAATGAACGATATCACTTTTGAAGGCAATTAAAGCTGTGAAATATGCAAGTAGATAACGTTCAATCTTCGCTTTACATTAAAATGAGTACTCACGAACAAAACCGCCAGCAGACAAGGGTTCTCAGCAAAATCGCGACCCAAATTGGAACTATTTGAGCCAAAGGCGAACACTGGAGAAACTGTTTTTTAATCAAGGAATTCTATCAAAAAACCCTACGACCAAGGACCACGAACTCCCATGTTATGACCTTTTAGTCCGTTTTCTTCCAAAATGATAACTTTCCCAGAAAATAGTAATGCTGTCGTATTTTGATTGTAAAACGACTCCCTCTTTCGCAAAAGAAACGGACTCAAGAGTCTTATCAAGGGAGTGAACTTCCGCCAGCTGTTGACGTGTTTACTTTTGTCATTCTAGATTTGCAAGTTGGTTCGCGAATTTCTAAGAGGCCTTTAATCCTGGCAGCGCGTTTCGTGAGTACCCAATTTCCTCCTAAGTCGAGATATAATATTACTCATTTAGATATTTGATATGTATGTTTGCAATTGTAGGAAATCGCGGTCTTTTAAGCACCACTTGTTGCATTCCTTTTCTTATACGGTCAGTACTTCTTCGAAACTAAGTTATATGTGTAAATGTACAGCTATAAATTTTTATGGATTAAAGTGTATTGCCATATTAATGTAATAGATGATGCTGGTAGATATCTTAGTATTTCATCGTGCTCTTAATTTTGAATGACTAAAGGAATACACGTAGCGTTAACATCTAGTGTGGTACAATTTTCGTAAAACATCGTCACTATTGATTCCAATCATTCCTATAATAATTCAAATTCCATGGTGTTCCATTAAATGTTGTATTTATTTCCAGTCTTCATCTTGTAATTTTCTTTTCGACATTTTCCCACTTTTCTGATTTTTAATTTTCGTAAATTTTTTAATCTAACTATACTTTTGCTCGCTCTTAGCTAATGATTGTTAATTGTCTAAATTTCGGACAGTATTTCCACTCTTTGTCATGGTGACTTGCTTCAATAGGAATAAATAAGAAAAGTAATGAAAGATATGAGTAAAAATGAAAGAAAATTTTTTTGATGCTGTGATTCATGACAACGGTGTAGCTTTGTCATGTACGAATAATTTTCCCCGTGGATATCCGTGTTAATTGCATGTGTACATGTGAATGCACGTGCATTGGTACTCTGTATGCAAGTAATTATAAATTTTATGGCTCATCATAATATATATATATATATATATATATATATATATATATATATATATATATATATATATATATATATATATATATATATATATATATACTCATATATACAGAAACAGATATAAGGAAAAGGGATAGGAACACATATAAAGGACGAACACAATAGAGGTGGGGAAGGCGGAATCGAACGGATCACAAGAGTAAAAATATTTCCTCAACCGGGACTCGAACACCGGATCTTTCCACTTGCCGGGCGGATGCTCTTAACCACTTGAGCTATCGAGGATAGTCAATTTACCCTGAGATCCGTGGGTCATATATATATATATCATTATATATAATTTAATCATCCTATATATATATATATGATGATGATGGGTGAAATGGAGAAGGTACCGTTTGGTCTCATATTTGCACCAATAAAGACCTCTATCCTTCTATAACTTTGCCCACTTGTCTGGCAGAGTGCATGGGGCAAACAACTGCAGGAAATGAGGTCACTGTGTCCACATGTTACTGGGAATTGGATGTGTCATGCTCTTTCCGTCTTTGAATGATTTCAATGAGATGGGTGAAAGATTAACCTCCAAAGAAAGAGATATCTGAAATGGCCGCCATCAGTTGCATTTGGCATTAAATCAATTTAACTTTCTCCTTTTCTGATCTCAATTACAGAGTTTGCCAGCGGTGGATAACTTGGTTTGTTAGTGATCCGCAAATTGCACTTTTTATTTATCTGGAAGAAGTTTTCAAATTGGATCGCCATTCGAAAGAATCATTTACCAATTGAAGCAATATTGGTAAGTATTAATGTATCCAATTGTCTCCAAGATCATAATGTTTATTGAATAAGTTTATCTGCTAAATGGATTAACTGGGATTTTAATTTTTTCTTATTATTTCATTTTATTCTTATGTTAATATAGAGAAAAGACAGTGTTACAGAACATTGCTATGACATACTTTTTATAAAAATTGAACATTTTGCCATGAGTAATAATTCCTGTATGTCTTTCACGGTGTGGTATGTTTCGAAACAAGGTGTTGCACAGAGTCCAGCATCGAATGCTTGGCAATAGAACCTTGTTCTTCTCCTGATCTTATTGCCACTTCCATCCCTTTTTGCTCAACAAACTGCACACTGCCTACAAGGCTTTTCCTTCTTCTCCGTAGGTGGAATATATTCGGAGAAGTGCCTCTCAGTTAGGCGTCTAGGATTTTGTTCTACTGAAGGCCTTCCACCCTTACATGACGTATCATGTGTGTGGTTCCTCTCAATCATATCTTCCACTAATGTCATTCTTAAGTCTAGGTTACTCTTTATTCCACCTTTCTTCCGATACAAGGCGAAAGCATTCCACGGCCTGGTCCTACAAGTTAAGAAAAGTTATATTATAATACTTTTTCCCCCTTTTCTTTACAATGGAGTAATTAGTTAGGTGCTGATCTGCCCTATCTCCTCCATCCATTGAATTAATATGCTCAGCACTGATTTTAGGCTTCCTTAGCACAATATCTCTTTATTTAAATCCAACTAGTTTTTCATTATGTCTTGTAGAGAGTACAGTAACAGCCTTTTTGTCTTGCCATTTGATCACCATAACTCTACCTCTCTCAAAGGCGGTGAATTCTCCCAATTTCAACTTCTTTGTCTTTGATATCATCCGGCACTTCCTTCCTTGTAACACCTAATATCCCATAGGTATCAGTTCCTTTGGCAACCAATAAATCAGCCAGCTCTGAGGAGGTGTAATGATCTGTAGACAGGCAATAATGATTACCTAGTAGAGGTTTCATTAGTGCTTGCACAATCTGGGATGTTACAGGAAGATTTGTGTATTCCACATTAAACTCTGACCCTTTTCCAGTTTGAATAATAAATGACCATATATATCCAGACTTAGACTCGCAAGGCATAAATGTATTTACCCCAAATCTAGCTCTTTTGAGGGGAACATTCTGAATCCATGGTAGCCTATCCTTCTACAGCGTGAGACTTTCATCATTAGAAATGTCCCTCTCAGGTGTCCACAAATTTGAGAACTTTTTGCTGAGGTATTTAAGTACGGGCCGAATTTCATTTAGCTTGAGGCAAGGATGTGTATCTATAGCAAAGGTATTATTGTCTGCAAAATGCAGATGGCGGCTGATGAGTACAAATCTATGGTATGACATAATATTTAAAGAGAATGAAGTAAGAATGGTCAGCATCTTTCATCTACATCTACACAATACCCCGCAAGCCGCCAAAAGGGTGTGTGGTGGGGGGTGTTAGGTCACCAACTGTAAAAAGGAACATTACCACATGTAAAACAACAACTTGATAATTACACCCACATTTGAGCTTCCATGTCGCCGTCTTTCGATATCTTCCGCTCTCATCTCGGGTTTGGATTATCTTGACAATAAATTAGGTAGCACGCTCCCCGCTTTATATAAGGTTTCCACTCAAGGATATTTCTCAAAGTGCTTTCGGAAAATGCAGCATTAACTGCGAGGAAGCCGGCTCTACTTAACTCTCTCGCTCCACCGCGGTTCAAACAATGCTCTGCTAATATACATTCGGTTGAAATGGAGATTCGTACTAATTGTACTACATGGAAAGGACTGAAAAAAACGTTTGAAAGCATATGTTAAATGTATCGCTGACACAAGTGGTACGTAGTCTTTCCAGTAATTAAACCTCAGGTAATACAATGTATCAGAAAAATAATGAGCTTGTTGAACTCTTGTCGCCCATATTAATGCTGGCGTTGTTGCCAGTGCGGGCAGTATATCCGGATTCGAGGATTCGGAAGTAAGAAATGAAATTGGACTTTTTAAAATTTTTCCTTCATATTATTAAAAGTATTTTTGGGGAGGACGAGCAAATTTGACCAAAACCATTCTTCAAATGGTTTGCTTATGATTCCTTGGAAGTATGATTTAAAGCAAAAAACACTCTAATTTCATTCGTATTGACAGGCTGACTGTCTTTACACCTTGAAACGTAGGTTATTGTCAACAAATGCCTGGAAGTGTTGTAGAATTTCAGCAGTGTCTTCAATGTCGAAATAAAAAGCAAGAGGTTCAGTGAAAGGAATCTTGGAGGTGGTGGTCTGGGACGTTGATGGGAATCAATAGGACGCAAGCAATTGGGCAGATACATCTTCATCATAATCAGAAAGTATGACGGTATCTTATTTCTTTCAAATCATATATGGAAATGCTCTCGGAATTCCTAGTTTTGGAATTAGACATGATAACAGGAAACCCTCCCTCTTTGTAAAAATAATAATAAGCACATTTCTATGCCTAAAAATCTCTTTAGGATGAAGTATTAGAAAAATTAATTGATATCATTTTATAAACATTCTAATATCCTTCCTTATCTTGTGATAAGAAAGAAAGAGAATTCTATATTGAAATAAATTACGGTGAAAGCCCAGCCCAATATCTTCATTTTCGAAAACAGAGTAAGAAAGATGACCACTCACATCAAAACATTGCCGTCCTAATCTAAATAATATATTATAAAAGAATAACATACTAAAAGTTTCCCACTGCTTTCACTGGTGTGCTGTATGCTAGAGGTGTCTGATGAGTAAGCTGGGAACTTCTTGGAGAAAGCATTCATTGAAACACGTGTACATCAGAATCGGAGTGAAGGAATTTTGATGTCCGTGGCATACTTGGGCAATTCAATTTTGGGTGAAAGTCGTTTCCTGAGTCGGACACGGGCATGTCAGTCAAGTGGTCAAGGATGCTCGTGTCAACTGTGATGTAATGATGTATTTCTAAGTTGAGTGTACTCTCAGAGTGTGATGTATTCCACCAAGATGTTTCCTGTTTCAGTAGTAGTTTGGTGTAGATACTTGTTAGCTGTGATAGTTTATTATTTAATGTATATTTTAAGGCCCACCAATTAGAGGATTTCAATGATTTGAAGTTGATGTTTCTCAGTTTTTAGTTTAATCTATCCATATCATGTACTATAATGCAAATAATACCGACCCACAAATGTTTACGTAATTTCTCCGTAAAGTTGGGTTAAATGTAGATTTCATTTGAAATAAAATCTTCATTCTGATGCAGGTCGCATTGAAAAAATGTCTCCATCCACACGAATTATTATCAGTTGTGATGTTTGTTAGTTTGATGGTGGTCTATTTTGAAAGAAATTGATTCCCAGAGTTGAATCTTGAATAAAGAAATATTTATTTAAGACAGCGTTTTCAAAAGATTTTTGATAAAGTTTTTGATAAAATGTGTTAATCAAAGGTTATATAATGCAAATTACTTGTTTAAATGTAGAATTATTTACTTATTAATGTTAATTTGGTTTTGAATTTAAAAATAAAATGAGAGCCATTGCACATAATAAATTCCACTCTGTCAAAGAAGACCAAAGCCATTTGATTTTTTAGAAAGGATGGCAATCTTTGGAGAGGATATTTGCTTCAATTTGTCAAGAGAGGAATTCATTTCTGCAAATTGATATTTTCATTTGACTTAACTTATCAACAAAAATGTAATGGCATTGTATTATCATCTTTGAGTACTAGCAAGTATTTGGTTACATCTTAGTTCTACTTATGCTTTGTAATATCCACCTTCTTTCTTATGTCAATTGCAGTGAATGAGAATACACAGTCAACAGAGAATATCTTCCTCCTCAAATCCAGGCACCCGTGCACTTCCAATCAATTCAACATCTATCCTCCGCTTCACTCCACAGCACCAATGGAAGCACACCAAGCAGACGACTCTCTCTCCACAGAGGAGCGAGTGTTCTTTGCCTTATTCAATCGCTCCCCCTTGTCAGAGTGCGAGGGATTGTTGGGGGAAGTGGAGGACGTGGACGCTAGGGGCGTGCGGGGACGGACGGCGCTCCACGTGGCAGTCCGTGCGGGGAAGGACGATTGGGTGGAGAGACTGCTGGGGATGGGAGCGGACCCCCGCCTGAGGGACGCAGAGGGTGATGACGTGCTGCAGGTAGCCGAAGAGATGAGCGCCAACAGGACTGATGACGACAATCATAGAGCTAGAATGAAGATCCTGATGCTGGTGCGAGTGGTGCACCAACACAACAGTGCACGAACTCCATTTCAATCTGTTCCAATGGCTCCAAGTAGCAGTAATACTTCAAGTGAGGTTCCGTCACTTATAAGTGAAATGTCAGGTCAGATTACCGCTTTGAAGGAACTGATGCTTGGTATGTCGAGGGAAATTGGATCCCTGAAGGAGACTGTTGTGGAGTTGAAGAGGGAATTGAAGTCGAGGGACACTCTGTTGATTGCTTTGGAGTCCGGAGTGACGTCTCTGGTTGATAAGAGCGCCTCTCAGGAGGGGGCGGTGCGTGAGTGGGGTGCGAGGGAGGGCGTGGCCAGGCCAGCGGTGGCAATCAATGAAAGGGAGCATGTCGATGAAGGGGAGAGGGATTGCGTCGAGGCGATGATGCGCATCACAACCATCTTGGAGTCAGACCATGAAAAGGAGTCCTTTGTTCGGCGTATTTATCAAAGGCTCCAATCGGAGAGTCCCCTGATGGCTGCCATTGTGAGATTCATTGTGAAGCAGTCTGGGGTCTCCGTTCACATCGACTGCTACTCTGAAACAATAGAGAGGATGAAGAGAAGGGTGATGGATCACGACGGAGAGGAGAAGGATGGATATTTATTTGGCTCATTTGCAGATTATTCAGAAATGAGGGCGTACGTTGGTGTAGAGATGAAGGAGAGAAGTGAAAAGGAAGAGAAAATGGGTGCGGCTAGTCTTGTTCGTGCTCTTTGTCAGTTGGCCGTGTACGTTGCCTTCAAGAACGGAGGGCGCCCGTACGTTGAGAGTGACGCTCTCAACAGACGGCGTTTCGTGGAAGTACTTGCGCAAGCAATGGCAAATGGAATGGCTATTAGCTTTGGATATGGTTGGTTCTCAATGTTAAATAATAAGAGTACTCAGGCAGCTAAGGAGATGTATTTGATAGCCACAATCCCTCGAATGATTGTCAATTATGGATCGAATTCTCCAGAGATATCCGAACTTCGCCGTGAACTTCCTCTCCTCTTTGAATATTTGGAGGGTCATGTGATGGCGACTCTCGAGTCAACAGTGCATTCTCTTTGATCTCGTTCCTGATTGGTTTCCATGGTGAATTTCTCCATTAATTTCTTTGTACTTTGGTTTATATGTCGAATCAACGAGTTTAATGTTGCACAGAACATTGTCATTTAATGCAATTATTATTATTAACATTTGGATTTTTTGCCGTCATACATGTATGCCTCTTCTCTTTTGTTTTATCGTGTCGACATGAATGAAATCAAAATATTTTTGTTAATTTTTGAACCAAATGCTTTGAGAAATTCAATGAAATTGTTTAACAAGTAATTTAGAATTCCTTTTATTTCTTATTAGTAGTGATTGTCTTGATGTCAATCGCAATGTCACCTTTTCAATTTAATCCTTCTTGGGAAATGTAAGATTTGTGAAAGAATTTTGCATTTAATCCTTGAATCTTGAATATTTCCTTATTGTAAAATCAAATTTAGCACTTTTCCACAGATTTATTTGTAATATACAAAGAGTTTCAGTTCATCGAGGCATCTTCAGGTACTAGAGAAGATTAAATTCCCGTGATACATCCTATTTATAGCACCGTTTGAGGAAGGAAGGGGAAAGGATAAGAGGGTGAGGTGGGCGGGGACGAAGAGGGGTAATGTGGGAAACCCAAAGAAACAGAGAAACCAAAGAAATGGAGAGGGAAAGAGAGGAAGGGGGGGGAAGATAAGCACCTGGGGTCATTATTATGAGAGTACGGTGCCCTGGCGGTGGTAAGGAGGGAAGAATAAAGAAGGATAGATTAAGCGGGAAGGGATAGAGGCGGGTTACATCTGTGGAAGAGTGCAAATTTGTTAATATCATAATAAAAACGTCAACTTCAACTAACCTGATTCTTTGGAGGATATCATGTACTAACTCTAAATATTTAGTATCATGTATCCAACAATTTTGCGAATTAATTACAATTCTATTCATATTTCCTGTAAATGAAAATTTCATTTGGAGGATTAATTTGAAGTTTAAATATATTTTTTAAAAGCATTATTATTAAAAGAAGACAAATAGAACAAATACAATACAATATTCTTTCATTTCAGATGTGTGCCTTTGCAAATGAAATTCTTCTTTCATGTTTCCAAATAGAGTAGTAGTATTAGTATTTAGGGGAGGCGACCGACAGCTGAGGTCATTTGCGCCATAGGAGATGGAGAGGAATGGATGAAGGGCGGAGAGAGAAACCCGGTGTCGGCATTCGCCTACTCTTTACAAAAGGCGCCAAGGGGTCCGCAGCTTAACGTCCCATCCGACGGACGGCGTACTCACTCAAAGTTCCCGGGCAGCACCGGGATTTGAACCCACGCCCTCTGGGTGGGAAGCCAGTACGATAGCTCCCGCACCATCTCGATCCCCTCCAAAAAGATTCCCTTGAAATATTTTGTTACAGTTAATCAGTACTCAATATTACCCATTTCAAGGTCAAGAATAGTTTCAAATGTTTTGCACACATACTAAAACTGAATTAACCTTGACACGGTTGTACCTGTATGTAGAGTGTGGCCCTCTCAACAGACGGTGTTTCGAGGAAGTACTTGGGCAAGCAGAGAAAGAGAAGAGAAGGGATGGACAAATGCATTTAATGATTCGTCAGGCATAATGAAGTACGTACGGAAGCAGAGAAAGAGACAAAAAGGAAGGGACAATTATATTTTTCTATTTATCTGGCGTTAGAGATGAAAAGTGAGAAGGCCAAGGAGATAAATTTGATATCCACAATCCCTTCTATGATTGCTCAATTTGGATCGAATTCTAGAGAGACGTCCGAACATCGCCGTAGACTCCCTCTCCTCTTTGAATACGTAGAGGGTCACGTGATGGCGGCTCTCGAGTCCACGGTGCGTACTAATCCTTCTATTTACTTAAATTAGCATCAGTGGTGAATTTCCTCCGTTTTAATTATTAATTTGTTCTTGATTAAACTTTAATTTACAGTTGGTAATGGTTGCTAGCTTCTGAATTATCTTTTATCGATGAATTAGTTGAAAAATACAATAATTTTTGGTTACATTCTTTCCTTGACTCAAGAAGTGTTAAAAAGTATTTTATCTGCTTCTCGACCAATATTGACCAACTAACGAGTCGAATGTTGCACTGGATATTGTCATTTAATGTAATTCATTTAGCTTTGATTTATTTTCCGTCATACATGCATTCCTCTTCTATTTTGTTATACAGTGTCAAAGTTAATGAGTTCCATAATGGTTGTTTATATCGTTGAATCAATTATTTGGAGAAATATAATGGCCGTGTACCATGTGTAGTCCAGAATTCATTTTATTTCTTATAATTAATCGCCACCTTGACATTAATCTCAAGTTTTATTTTGAATTATGTCCTTTTGGGGAGACATAAGAATGACTTGTGAGAGCAGTCTCGGAGCATATATCCTAATTGTGCTTAACTTTAAATGTGACAAGTCATGTATCCAAGAAATTTGGGATTGCATATCATTTCCATTTGTATTTCTTGTAAATGAAATAGTATTTTGAGGATCAAAGTGAATTTTAAATTCATTTTGGTAGCCAAATGAAGACCCCAAGAAATATAACACAATATTTCTTCGTACCAGATGTATCCCTTCCCAATGAAATCCTTTTTTCATTTTCCCAATTAGAATCCCTTGAAATATTTTACGACGGTTAATCAGTACTTAATAGTAACCATTTTAAAGTTAAGAATTCTTTCAAATTTTTTGCAAGTATGCTAAAACTGCATTACGCTTGGCATTGAGAGTTTTATCATTGAACCCATCATGAAGCCCTAGAGGTAAATATTTATATCTGGTATTTAAACAAATCCTTTTGTTAACGAGGGAACCATTTAATTCTGTTAAATAGATTTGTCACCCTGAAATTGTTGCATTTAAACACCTATAATTTGTGGATGGCGGTATACGGTGACCGTCGGGACATCTCAGACAGTTTCATTGGAATATATTATCCTCTGTTAATGTTAATTTGAATATTATTGCCAATTGTCTCACCTCTGCTCTATGGTTTAAAAATGATAATTATTTCATTGCTCTTAGAAAGCATAACTTTTCTCTCCAAATTTATATTTTCCAAAGAAGTGATTTGGTATAATCTGGGTTAATATTGATTCAGAGGTACAAAATCTTGTCTTTCAACAAGTATGATGGTCAATTAAAGTACGCTCGTTGTATGCTAAGGATGCTTAAGCCTAATGCTTGGGTTTAAGTATTATTTGAGGTCGTATCAATTTCTAATTACGTCAATTACTGTGTATTACTTTAATTATTGTTAACAATTGTGCCAATATGATGTGTCTAATAGTTTTAATGCATACCTTTACTTTTAAAAGACATAACAGTTCATGAAATATTAAACAGATGTATTTGATTATTATTACAAACCTTCCATGGTATGCCGAAGATGCAATTACTTAAACTGTTCCACTCTGAATGGAATGGAGCATTGAATGTTGAAATCACTTCTCAAATACTTGTCATCTTGAAGGGGAAGCAGTGCATATTCTATGTAGCTGTTTGACAATTATATGTCTTCGTACATGTAGTATTACTGTTCTATCCAAATGTAAAAGAAATAAAAAAACTTGTTTTTTGAAGCCTGTTAATGTATTTTGTTTTATTATGCATAAATGCTAGTTTATTAAAGTTTTAAATAGATGTATTCTCCCTGAAAAGAGAGATCGGAAACGGTGTTACCATGTTTATCATTGAACAAGAGAATAGAACACTGCTATGAAGGTACTCAAATTGAAAATACAAAAAATATACAAATCAGATGTCTTCATCTTAATTGTGTATTCCCGTGTTGATGGTACATCCTGAATTGTAGTCATTTATTCATTGTTATTTTAAATTTTAGCTTATCGTACGAACGCAGTCAAAATCACTGATTCCCTGGTACGTTTAAATAATTACACAATATTAATTGATAATCCTGTGGTCCACAAAGCCTCTTTCCTTAAAATCATAACTCTTTGCAAGTGGTGACTTGACAGTATTTTTCTCATTTTAAATTTAATCTTTAAGTGTTCAAATTTTGCCAGGAATTTAATTCATTCCTTTGTGGCTGTTTGAATATCTACTTTGATATCATTTATTGTGGTGAGGTTTGCTTACAATAAAATCATGCAGGCAACTGACGAATAGTAATTCGTATAATTTAAAATAAGGGCTTTTCTGTGAAAATAAATTGGTAAAGACAATATGAATTTTTCATCCAGACTTTATTAACCTTCAAACATTTTTATTCTGGGGTATGTGGTAGTTTGCTTTGAGAACAGTATTATTTGTGTCAGGTGCTAATTGACACATTCTCATTAATGGCAGGACTATCAGACGATGGAACAATCAAACCTAGAAAGTCAATTAGATACAATTTTTTTCATTTCATCCTTTCAAAGTCATAACTCTTAATGAATTTAATATTCACTCTGGCAAATTGTCTTCCTTTGGGATACGGTATCAAAAGTCCTTCATTTGAGGGTTCATTGAAATTATATCTTGATTCAAATCCTGCGAGAAACTCGCACTTATGCCGAATTACTGGAGGCGATACCACATTTCTCATAGGCAAGAAGGATTGAGTTATAATAAGGCTATCAGCGTTTACACAAGTTTCATGTATATGTAAGTGTATGTATGTTTAGTCATGTAGTTGTATATATTAAAGGAACTCACCCCCTAACCTGAGATGTGAATTTCGCACGCCGTCGGACGTAGTCCTGGGTGAACTCATGTGTATACATATATATGGGTCGTGGTAGTCCAGGGGGTGGAGCGTTGGGCTACTGGCAGGAAGGTCCCGGGTTCGATTCTTGGGCAAGGCACCCTAAGCACCTGCAGCTCCACCCAAGCCATGTGATTATTCGGGTACCAGATCTTCCTGGGAAACCATAACCGGCACAGGGAAAGGAACTGGCCCCCATACCCTGATGTGTGAATTTTACATGCCGTCGGGCTTAATACTGGGTGAACTCTATTCATTCCCACCACTGGGTGAACCCTACCATCACCCATACCAGACTGAACTTTGGGTTGATTTCTGTTTTTATGGTTATATATATATGTAGAGAAAAGGATTAAAGAGGCGTCAATGGAATTAAAACTGGATGTATAAATTAATATCGGTGGGATGATGAAACTCTAGTTTTCCAGTTAGCATAGGCATTGTTCACTTGGCTTGATTCTGTTGAAAGGTTAGTCTTATATTTATGGCCTGTGAATTAAGGTATCCATAAGGAAGGTTATGTTATTTTTCCAGAATGAGAAAGGCTAAGTTAAACATGACAATAAGATGACAGAAACTAGAGCCGGTAAAAGAGATAATTTCGGAAGGGTGTTTTGGACCAAAAAGTTTTACATGGTAGGGACATTAGAAGAAGATAAATTGCATTATTAGACAAAGAGGCTTTCACGAGGAGGAGGGAATTGGTGAGAGGGGAGTTTATTAAGGATGGAAAGGCTCTTTCAAACTCTGACATGGAGCGTAATTTTGTATTAAATGAAATATGGTCATTGATGCAGATTCACAACAGAATAAAATAGCAAAGCCTTTGAATTAGTTATTGTTCCAGAATGCAGAGAGTGTATTTATTGTTTTAGGAATACATTAAAGGCATCATCAACCATTTGAATAGCTAAAGTTCACTTTACCAAACCAATGTATACATAATGTACATGAATCTTGGTGTTTTTCCAGGTTAAACACGCTCGAGAGAAATGAAAAACAGTTGGACCCTGTGCGTTTGGTCAAATATCAACACAAATAAGTCAGAAACTTTCGTCCCTGCCAGTTAAATGATCATACAGCAATACAATATCAATGTGGTGTTCCAATGTGTAAAACAATCCATGTTTACATAGGTTTGAAATTGATTTATATGTATTAAAACATTAACTATATTTTGGCAGCGCTCTGATTAAATGAAGACCACAACGAATGCAATACCATATTCCTTTGTATAGGTAAACCACCCAGACCCAATATCACCGCTGCAGAACGCAAAGCATTGGAAAAACTACGTGACAATAAGGAACTTCTTGTCTTGCCAGCAGATAAGGGGAATGCTACGGTAATCATGAAGAAAGAAGACTACCACAACAAAATTGCAGCCCTATTGGATAGCAGCACCTATTTTCAATTGAAAAGTGACCCAACAGCCAAGATAGAGCGACTCACTAGGGAGAAAATCAAACGGTCATCCATCCCAACGGAAGAAAAATGGAGACTCTTTCCATCGGCAGCCAAGCCACCGCGTTTGTATGGACTACCCAAGGTTCACAAGGAGGGGGTCCCCCTACGACCCATCGTAAGCAACATCGACGCACCGACCTACAAGCTGGCACAATACGTTGCGCGCTCTCTCCAACCCTTTGCCGGGAGAACCGACTCGTCCGTAAAAAACTCCACAGAATTCATTCGCACCATCAAGAAAATCAAAACTAAGGAACGGGACCTGCTAGTGAGCTTTGACATAGTCTCTCTCTTCACGAAGAGATGTGTACATATGTAGATGACTCAATGCTACTAATCAAAGAGCTCACCTCGGAAGGATTACCAAAGGATTTATCAGACCTCGCAGAATTCTGCCTCAAGAATTCATACTTCCTTTGGAATGATAAGTACTTTCAGCAGAAGGAAGGTGCGGCCATGGGATCACCACTCTCTCCTGTGGTAGCTGACATTTTCATGGAGAATTTTGAGAAGAAGGCCATAGAGACCTATCCGAAAAAACCATCTCTTTGGATCCGCTATGTCGATGATACCTTTGTCATCTGGCCACACGGGAAAGAAGAATTAGAGCTGTTCCTGAAACACCTCAATCAGCAACATCCTGCCATACAATTTACCATGGAAACTGAGCAGAATGGTGTTCTCCCTTTCTTAGATATGTTAGTGACCAAAAAACCGGATGGCAGCCTTGGCCATGCGGTATACCGAAAGAAAACCCACACCGACCGGTACTTGGATGCGCGATCACACCACCATCCTGCCCATAAGAGCTCGCTAGTAAATACACTAGTGCATCGCGCCTACCCCATCTCCGACGCCGAATCACTCCCATCAGAAAAGAGATACCTCGTTTCCGCGCTGGGGAAAAATGGATACCCAGAACACATGGTCCGAAAAAGGACCGTCATAAAGGAAATGGAGTTGACGAAAGAGGGGATTCGGGCAAAGGAACAGAACGAGGAGAAACCTGGAAAAGAAAAACCAGCGGCATATGCTACCATCCCCTATGTCGCCGGAATGGCTGAGAAGATAAGCAGGCTACTACAGAAGCACAACATAACCACCAGGTTCTCCACAGCCAGAAAAATAAGCGACATAATATCAAAGCCAAAGGACAAAATCCCCGATCTCATGCACGAAGGTGTATATGAGATAAAGTGCACGTGTGGGAAGTCATATATCGGTCAAACAGGAAGGTCCATCAGATGCAGGACCAAGGAGCACCAAAGAGCCACAGATAAGAAACAATTCCGACTTTCGGCAATCGCCGAACATGCGTGGTCGGAACCGGGACACTCTATAAACTTCGACCAGACTAGAGTGCTGGCAAGAGAAAGGCGATATTTTCCGTGACTCATCAGAGAAGCAGTGGAAATAATAAAAAATTCATACAATTTCAACCGTGAGGACGGCTACACCCTGACCTCCACTTGGAAAAGGGTGATTCCCATTCGCCGTCAAGAAAGAGCCAATCAGAGAGCTCCAGGCCAGCCAGCGTCTCCTATATATAGCGGCCAAAACGCAACGTACATCACTTCGACCTGAAGACGCCTCCAGGACTGGGGGCGAAACTGTTGTCAACAGACTAACCTACGCGACGGTAATTCCCGGAAACCAGCATGGATTCATCAGATAGACGGCGCGGAAGCCTAAGGATTAATTTCAAGGATTTCATTGCATATGATGTTGAAGGAATATTGTATTACATTGGTAGCGGTATTCATTCTTCATTCCGAGTGCTACCAAGATATATTTAAACTTCACTTTGATACTCAAAGCGCTATTTTCAACAACAAGAAATAGAAACCTAAATGTAATTGCAAATTTCTTGTAAAAGATAGTCGAAACAATTCTCTTGTATGATCCCACAACTGCTCTCACAACTCATACTAAAAGCAAAGTTTCAATGAATAACAGAAATTGGAATAAAGGAAACAATTCGATATAAGAAATTAAAAGAATTCTAAATTAAATATGTAACAATTATATTTAATTCATCCAAACAATTGGATCCGAAATTTACAAAAAAATCACTTTTGAACTCTCTGGCGATGCACACCTCCGCAAAACAAAAGAGAAGAGGCATACATGTATCACTGCAAACAAAAACAAAATTGAAATATAATGTTTTAAAGGAAAATGACCGGTGCAACATTTAACTCTTAATAATTAATTATCTTAGGGGAGTGAAAAACAAACATTTTCTATCAAAATAGAAAGACAGGGTACAAATAAACTAATGAGGAAACTCTTTAATGGAAGCGAATTCAGAAATGTAAGCATTAAGGAGACACAATTGGCTCCAGAGTCCGTATCACATGACCCTCGAAATATTCAAAGAGGAGAGGAAATAAACGGCGATGCTCGGATACCTCTTTAGAATTCGATCCATACTGGGCGATCATTTGAGGGACTGTGGATATCAAAGATAACTCCATGCTCAGCCGATTCAGATCTTTTATTGCATCTCTAACAATAGCATTTAAATCCGTGTGAGTTTCCTTCATTTTAAGTGCATGCAAAAGTATGTCCACAAAACGCCACCTGTAAGTGTCATCCTTTGCATACGGTCTCCCTCCGTTCTTGAAGGCAATGTACATGGCCAACTGACACAACGCACCAACAAGACGTGGAGCGCATACTGAATCCATTTCATGAACTTTCTCAATCCCTCCAATATACGTCCTTCTTGCTCCCGCAACATACGCCCGCTTTTCTGAATAATCTGCATATGAATTGAAACTACTTCCAGTCTTCTGCACTCCGTCATGATCCTTAACCCATGCGTTCCTCATCTTCTCTATTGTGACGGAAGAGCAGTCGATGTGAATGGAGACATCAGGCTGCTTCACAATGAATCTCAAGATGGCAGCCGTCAGGGGACTTTCCATTATGAGCCTTCGATAAATACCCTGAACAAAAGACTCCTTTTCAAAGTTTTCATTCATGATAGTCGTGATCTTCATCATCGCCTCGACTAATTCCCTCTCCCCTGCATCGACCCACTCTCCTTCAGTGACTACCACAGATGCCCCAGCCACGCCCTCCCTCGCCACCCTTCCACGCACCGTCCCCTCCAGGGAAGTGCTCTTCCCAACGAGAGAGGTCACGCCAGATTCCAAAGCAATCAAGAGGGCATCTCTTGACTTCAATTCCTTCTCCAGGTTCACGACAGTCTCTTTCAGTGATTCCATTTGTTCAGACATACGAAGCACCACTTCATTTAATTCAGGGTTAACTGGAGCCATTGGAACAGATTGAAATCTATTGTGTACACTTTCCCGTTGGTGCACCATCCGCAGCAACATCAGTATCTTCATTTTATCTCTCAGGATGGCCTCATCAGTGCTGCTGGTGCTCATAACCTCAGCTACCTGCAGTACGTCATCACCCTCTCCGTCCCTCAGCCTAGGGTCCGCTCCCATCCCCAGCAGTCTCTCCACCCAATCGTACTTCCCCGTCCGGACTGCCACGTGGAGTGCCGTCCGTCCCTGCATGTCCTTCGCGTCCACGTCCTCCACTTCCCCCAACAATCCCTCGCATTCCGACAAGGGGGAGCCATTGATTAGAGAAGTGAACAGTCGCTCCTCTGTGGACAGAGAGTCATTGGCTTCGTGTACTTCCATTGGTAATCTGCGGTGAAGTGGACGAAAGGCGTTCAATTGATAGTAGTGACACAGTTGGGTGGCTTTCAGGAGGAGGATAGTTTCTGTTGAGTGTATCTTCTCA
The DNA here is from genome assembly GCF_022747635.1 of Hetaerina americana. Taxonomy (NCBI): domain Eukaryota; kingdom Metazoa; phylum Arthropoda; class Insecta; order Odonata; family Calopterygidae; genus Hetaerina; species Hetaerina americana. The sequence goes on from NW_027286348.1 coordinate 472,772, forward strand.
TTCACTGCAATTGATGTAGGAAAGGAGCTGGATGTTACAAATGCTAGAATAATAGAACGCTACCATGACAGGTTGCAGTTAGACAAGGATGTATGCATAAAGTGACGATATGCAATAAATATGATGAGGACCTTCTTCACTCATTCTAATGAACTTAATTAGAAATATATAAAGAGCATACTGGAAATACGTAGCACGTCAACAAGAAGTTTAAGCCAGTCAAATGGTCTTATTATGTTGCTATAATTCTATAGTGTGTCAAGTACTCGAGCCAATAACAAACAGCACTGGGATGTTATTAAATATATATAAATATATTAAAAGTCGACACCAAACATGGGGCTGGTCAACACCGATAATAAATTAAACTATACTCATTGCGCAACTAAGCATGTTGAAGGCCATGTTTAAAACGTTATAGAAATCGATGTTATTACATTATCCCATTAGGGCAACTGTTTTGATTAAAAGTAATGATGTACCATGGACCAGGGGATTATCACACCATAGTCCATCAAATCCTGGAACTCTAAAATATCCTTCAAAGAATTGAATACTCCAGCAATCAACATTGAACTGCGTATTTTAAATTAACAAATAAAACCACCACACAAGTAATTATGGAATGCTTTTCTGCAATTGGCTTATTCTGTTGTGACCCATGTCATGTACTCGTTAAATATGTCTCGTGGCAACTTAAAACAATTATTTGTTCAACAAGGATGAAACAAAAGAGCAGTCTTCTGAGTAATCATAAAATTGAAGGCAATGATTCATATATCAACTCATTATATGAGAATGGAATCAATTTCATACTTCCACTCAGTAGATTTATTCACAGATTCATTAAATGTTCACAGATAAACCGATCAGTAGGCCAAATATATTATAATAGCTTATTAAAATCTTTACCCAAAACTAATACAGAGAAAGTAAACACCTAGGTGGAATACATCACACTATGAAATTACACTTAACTGAGAAATCCATCATTACATCAAAAGATCCATCACCACGCATCCTTCAATCTATTTAGCAAATAAACTTATTCAATAAACATTTTGATGTTGGATACATTTCTACTAACCAATATTACTGGAATTGGTAAATGATTCTCTCAAATGGCGATCCAATTGGGAAATTTCTTAAAGAAATATAAAAAGTGCAATCTCCGGATCTCTGTCAAACAAAGTTACCCACTGCTGCCAAACTCTGTAATTGAGATCAGAAAAAGTGAATGTTGAATTGGTTTAATGCCTTCTAAAACTAATGAAACAGATGGAGTTTATTTCGGAATTCTCTTCCTGTGGAGGTTAATCTTTCACCCATCTCGTTAATATTATGATAAGACGTGAAGACAGACAGGTAGGCAAAACAATAGTCAGATAGTAAGAGGTCTTTATTAAGGCGAAATTGAGACCATTCAACAAGCATCATGTACACATAAAGATGACCACAAAATTTTGAAATACATGAATACCCAATACCTATATATACCTATAATATACAGACACAATATGCTTAAACAATCTACCACATAACCATCTATCATATGTTTATGCAGGGGAAAAAGCATGGGTCCGAGTATGGCTCCCAGGGGAACACCCCTGTGAATTTGAAGCCGGCAGGAGGATTAATCATGGGGGTTGACTCTCCAAAGTCCTTCAGTTAAGTATTAGCAAATCAATTCTTAAGATTAAGGAGGAAAAATTAAAGATTTGAAGTTTTGCTAAGATAATATCTTTGTCGAAGAAACTGATTGATGAATTTCATGTATGGTCGGACTTCATCAGTTATTTCAACCAATGAGGGTATGTGTGGTTTAGGAGGGCACTCGTGACAGGTCGTATTGCGGATCTTACACTGTTTGGTCAGTGTGGAACTTTAATTATATCGAGCTAAGGCCAAATATCAAAATATTATCATCCGATGCGTATTTCTCTTGTTACGGAAAACGCTTAGGCAATTTCAAAAGAAAATAGACCGATGCCTTTGCCTGATTTACAGAGCTGTCAAATCTACTCTTCATTAATCTAACGCTTAGGGGAAAAGATGGGAATTACAAGAGAAAATAGACCGATGCCTTCGCCTGAATTTCCAAGTTCTCGTGACGATGTAGTGTACGATTTCATTCACCATAAAATAATACAAGTTTATATTTAAAATGGTATCTGAAGCCGTTGCATCGTGATCATTATATATATCGCGATGGATATTGGTATTATTTAAATATACTACACTATAAAGATGAAGAACTTCAGCTGTATTGCAAATACAATTACGCATCCGGTACTGTCAACCGACATCGGCAATGTCATTGCAAGCAGTAGGCTTATCTAGTTTGTTTTAATCTATTTGCCTTGCCATCAAACAAAATAGTAAGTAGCAGTGGTTTTTAGTATTGAGTCTCAAATGCCAATAATTTCTGCGATTACATTTAAGGGTCTTATGACATTTCACACATTCTCAGGCATACGGTATCACTATTAGACGGCCCATAACGTGATATCCAATAGGAACTATTTTCTTGTTGCCTTCCCAGTTGTACGTGGGAGAAGAACATGGTTTGAAATTTTTTTCCCTTAAGAAAACCCTTAACACATGAATACGAGAACATTACCTAAGATTATAGTACGAATTTTATTGCCTTCGTGCAACTATTTATGCACACAATACCCTTTAACACTGAGTATACGTGTTGAGCATTAAAAACATTTGGAGCTTCTTAAAAATAAGAATGTCACGACTCCCGAGTGGACTGAACGTAGCAGTCCAAGGCCAGGATAGTAGCCTTTAGTCGTGAATCGTGCATTTCAAAGTACAAAACTCTACATGCAATAAACCGCAGCACAAAGAAAGCCCAGCTAATATCGCGAAATTAGATGCAGCCACATTCATTTCCATTTTTTAATATTTTATGATTTTATTTATATTTTAAAATATAACATTAAACTGCCGCAGCCTTATAAACAAAAAATAGCATTGTAAGCATCTTCTTGTCAGTACAACCGCAGACGTAGTAGTTGGGGCAGAAAGTTGGCTCTTTGGAGACATAGCTAATAACGAACTTTTTCCAAACGGTTTCAGAAATTACAGAAGGGACTGACGATATAGATTGGGTGGGGGAGTATTCATTGCATTATAGTCAACACTCAATAGCAAACGGTAAGAATGCGACGTAAATGACATAGAAATTATTTGGTGCAGCATTAAGGGCTACAACGGTGGAAGCTTAGAACAAATTGTAAAATCACCAGCATGGGGAACAGCATACTAGATATCTTCTAGCGACTTCGAAGCCCGAAATTATTACAAGCATTGAAATAATGGACGGAATAAATGACGACAAGCCTATGCTTGCCGAATTAAAAACTTGAGTTCGTCAAAGTTATTAAAGACAAGTTTAAAATATCCCTACAAATAGGAAAATTGTAACGGACTACGAGAATAATAAAAATAGAATTACCAGAATAAAAGATTAAAAACTTGACAACCACTTTAGAGACCATTGGAACTATATCTTAAATATTTTCGTAAAAAAAGGAAGACTAGCATCTCATCGAAACTCATATGCGACATTAAGGAACCTGGAGGTTAGTACAGACAAGTCAGATCCGCATTAAAAAGGCCACGGTCATATTTCATAAAGTTTAGGTTTATTTGAACACATCCCAACAGAGACTAAAACAATGTCGTTGTCAAGACGAAAATTATTATGCGCACAGCAGTACACTTTTTTTTAATTTTTCCCAGAGCGTCTACAATAAAAACAGAAACGGCCCAAACGATCATCCACAAACCCGGGGAATACGTTGTAGACATATGATATTGACCAAGCAGGGAATAATAGTACGGGTACTCTAGTTAGACCTCATTTGTAATGTGCCGCAAATATTCGGGATCCCTAGGAAAAAAATCTGGCAAAAGGAATCAGATCAAGTCCAGAAAAAAACCGCCATGCTCATTGAACATTCTTATAATAAGAACACTACCGTGACAGTTATTTTAGGGGATTTAGGCTGGGAGCCACTCAAGATAAGAAGAGAAGGCTCAGACTTTTAGAAAGGTTCAGGACAAAGGAGTTTGACGATGTCACTAAAGGAATTAAAACGGCCCCAGACTACTTAGGTAAATCAGACCACACCATGGTAAAATCAGAAAGAAATAGATACCAGTACAGATATAAACAAATACTCATTCTTTCCCCGAACAATCAGAAATCGTAATTGATAGAACCAGAAAGGTCACTTTAGACATATAAATAACCTTGAATTTACAATTGGGAACAAAATTAAATATTGCAAAGATGATAGATATACTTGTAGGTACTTGTCTATGTTTGCTGGTAGTTGGAGTGATTGCGTATTTTGGCAGGACTGAAGAGAAAAGGTTATACCGTCCCGTTAAGTTCGAACGAAAGACCTTTTTTTCCTAAAAATGTAAATAATTCTACCAAATATGCTAATAAATGACTAGTTGACATTAAATATTGACTTGGGAGAAGTAAACTTGAGTACTCACGAAAAACACCGCCAGAAGTGAAGCGGACTCGGGTGAACTTGCCACTGCAACTTACACATGTAGAATGGGAGCGGATAATACGTGAGCAACTGTCGGAAGCCCACACTCTCGTCTTGAGACCTGTGAGTCCACTTGGGCTTTTAGAAAATGATTCTTCGTAATCATTTTTTTTGGCTACTTGGAAAGGCACTTACGAAGAAGATAATTCCATCAAGCCCACCGTTATGAGATAAGCAAGTTCTTTGCATTTATGATTCGTCATCACCTTCTATCCCTCGTCTTTTCTTGGTATGATCTCCATATCTCATTTCTTTGGAAACATTCGTGTATCTTCCTTTCTCCCTATGTTTCGTCATTTCAGTTGCTAAGGCAAAAGGCCTCACCACCGCCTTTTGCCTCATTTGTTAGATTTCTTTCTCGAGAAACAGAAGTAAGAAAGCCTTATATATAAACTCCGAATATCATGGTTTCCAAGATAGAACGCCTTTTTTAATAGAAGATAATATAGAGAATTTAGTTGAACACCTTGGCGGAAAATGGGAATGGAGTTTTGGAAGTGATTATGCAATTTCGAGTAAGGAAGTTTCCGTCGGAAGGCAGTTTTTAGAGAAGAAAACCTGCGACCGGGAAGAAGTCCAGGCCTCAAATAGGATCGAGGATTGTTTGGAATTACGTCACAAAAAAACTGAACTTTTAGAACGGAGCTTCGACTCTAAAACGCGAATATAAAAGTGAAAATATAAAATATAAGATGAACAAGTTTTTACCAAAAAGGATTTTGCATTCTAAACTGTAGTCATTTTTTATTTTATTAATGCTTTTCAATCTTGCTGAGATTTTAGAAACATTAAATACGTTCAAGTAAGCTATTGCTAATAGTATTATTAGTGTAAGATATCAATTTTCAAATTCTTATCACTGGCAGGATTTTCAGACTGGACAAATCAAATTTAGAATGTAATTGGGGAATGGCCTCTTTATTTTTTCCTCACATAATCATGGCCGTTCATTTGTGTTGCTATTCATTCTGGTAAAATGTCTTGGATTCTAAAACGGTTTAAAAAATTCCTTCATTTGAGGGTTCATTGAAATTATATCTTAATTCAAAACTGCAAGAAAATCACATGCAATCCTAATTATTTGTAGCGTTACCACATTTCTCAGGGGTAAATTAGGATTTAAGTATAATAAGACTATCAACGTTGACACAAGTAATTATTATGTATATGTGTTTGTGGGTCGCGTTAGTCATGAGCGTTGGACAGCTCATCGGAGGGGCCTGGGTTTGATTCCCATGCATGGCACTCGGGCACCTGCAGCTCCAAGCTATGCTTTTCTTCGGGTGCCAGATGACCCTCATAAAACCATAGCCGGTCAAGGAAAAGGAACTGGCCCCCCTGCCCTGATGTGTGAATTTAACACGCCGTCGGACTTTGTCTTGGGAGAACTTTCCCATCGACCACCAAAACGACCTTTCGGATTGATTACTGTTAATTTGTATATGAATATATTTGCCCAAATATACTCAAACACGATGATACTCCATCAATTACGACTTTTTGCTCGGGGCCTATTTAGATGAGTTATTAATCTAGTCTAATAAATGCAAGCACGCGTGTTTAATTAGCTCAGATTCCTAAGACTAGATGATAAGTCAGGACATAGTTGGTCAGCATCCGATTGAAAAAAGATCAAACAGGGAAGATGGCGAAGTAAATGGAATTTGGAAGCATTCAGAGTGCAGGGAGAAAGGAGTAACAGCAGGCCGTGGGGAAAATTATCGTTAATGAGGAGGGGGGGTGGGGCACTTCCTATTGAGGAAAAATGTCAACGAATGATAGCATCAAAAGCCACAAGATAATCCAGTTGTGAGGGGGGACGGATGGACAGAGTCCGGATGGGCAGTGTTAGGCAGAGGTGTATGGCATGGGGTGACCATTATCATCTGTGGTGTCTTACATAGAAGAAGGGTTTTTGTTCATACCTAATAATTATATTATTACAACGCACTTTAGTCATTATTATAATTTTATTGTAATAAAAATAAAATCCTAAGTCCTTCAGCGCCCCTCACTGACAAATTTCCTCGCATTTCCCCTAACTGCAACCGTCCCCCACGTAAAATATATCGGCTTATGAAATCTGCTCGTGATGGTGTGCATTTCCGTGCCACCACCTACCACGCTCATTGCCCCTCAAAGAAGATTATCTATCTTCTGACGTGCAAACATAGGCCCTTTACACTCTACATTACCCTTTTCTATCCGATCGAACAATCTGTGCTAATCCTGTTGTATTTCTCCCTAAGCATCCGAGAATTAGTACAAATATAGCCACCAATATAAAGGTGGGAACCTGCTAATCCCAAAATATACTAGTTCTCCGATGCTCAAAAATTTCCACACCCATCCCCTCCTTTACTTCCCTTCCCAGAATACCCTGCACGACCCCTCAGACTCGATAGATTCCTTTCGATAACTTCCAGACTCACGCGAAGAAGGCCAAAAGCTTAAACAATCTACAATGTGAGTGTCCTTTTACGTGTTATCTATTTTATTTGCGTTCTATTCTACATCTACATAATACCCATCAAGCCGCCGCAAGGGCGTGTGGCGGGGGGTCTTAGGTCACCAACCGTGAAAAGGAAAAATATCCCATTCATAAAAACCACGGAAAATTACACCCACAGCAGCGCAGACACTCATGCAAAAATCCCTACATCCACACACATATACCGCAAAACAACTAAAAAACTGCACCCCAGGATGCAGCACGAAAGCCATCCTACAACACGGAAGCCGGGACACAACAAGCTAGAAATTGAAACATCACTACCACAAGAAAATGCACCATAAAATACTCTACCCCCCAAAGAGTCTGTAAAAGGCAGGGGACACGACCCAACGTTGCAGGTAGCAGGAATTTCCCCCCGCGGAGAGGGGCGAGGGATTGAAAGGAAGACTTAAAAACAGATGAACAGAACACGAATGAGGTCATTCGGAAAGAATGGGTTATTATAACAAAACACATAAGGTTAGCAGAAGAGCATGCATTTAATTAGAACTAATTATTTTTAGACGCTGAGGGTGGCAAGTGGAATTTTTGCTTTCTTTAACCCTGCAGTTGCTATCCCGTATTGTCCGTGGGAAGAAGGAGTCCTTGAATCCTATTATGCCGTCCAAATGTTATATTGCTCTCGTGAGTGCTTCCAAAACATTGATACATCAAGCTACCTAGCAACCGTTGTTGTTTCTTCTGTGTTGGTTGTTGGATGCAGTACCAACTGTTGCATTGCCGATTCTGCCCCATTGTGGATGTGCTAAGCCAATGGAACGGAAAATGTTTTCTCATTTTTCGATCATTGTTATAAATAGTGATTAATCACAGATTAAATAGAACACGCAAGAACATTGTAGAGCACCAATACACCGTTTCACTACTTTTACCTCATAATAGTTACCTCTTCATCAACTTCGAATGCCGTTAACCGATCTTAGTATTTAGATGCTGGTAATGACGATGATCTGCGACTACTCACTTAGAAGAACGTTCTAAATATACCGTCAAGTTCTTGGGGCCAGAGATCTGTTTAATTGTCTGCAGATAAGTTCGAGTTCCAAGAATCTGGAGACAGTAGGGAGTTATGGGAGCTCACATTATGCGTGGGGGGATGTATTTTCTCCCGGGTGCCATATAAAGAATGTTTTATGTGTCCTAATTCTGTAAAATTTCAGGTCTTGGAAAAAATTACTTGGTGTTATATTGAAGAATTTTTACTTCCGTATCTCAAGAGAGAAATCTAATGAGAAAATAAAGATGGTGGAGAGGCCTTTTTCCCTCGCAACTGTTATTACAAAACAAAGAAAGAATGATACGCGAATGGTTCCAGAGAAATAAGATAGGGATATCTTATCGAGCTAAGAAGAGGAACATAAGGAGAGGACAAAGCGTAGATGCAAAGAAGGCACTTATCTCATAACGGCGGAATAGATGGACTTATCTTCCTTTTTAGAGTGCCTATTCACTTAGCCGAAACAATACGATTACGAGGAATCATTATTCACAAGGCCAAAGGCTACTATAGATATTAAAATTCACTGGCGCCGGAGAATATTATTAAAAACCAAGGTAGCGGAATTAAATATTCATCAGTTTATTTCCAGGATTAGATATTTGAATCGACATAATATAACACTTGAACCTGATATTCCTCTTTAGACATTCATCGCTCTAAACGTGCCTATTGGAATTACGAATCGTCTAAATTTATTTATCCAGATATTGAATCATTTATACCCAAATCATGAAAAATGACTACTTCGGAAAATAGATTTTGAAAATAATATTTAAATTAACGTGTACAGAGGGTAATTAATACCATGATTAATTGAATTAACAGATATTCCTCCTTTTTCACGGCCACCAACACACACAAGTTGCATTCTCGATGCAAAGGGCTAACTCTTCTAAACCAGTAAATGCATTTCGCTTGAGTTTGTCACCGTAATCACATTATACACACTTTCATATAACTAAACCGTCTATTGTCCAGTAAGAAATTGTGCTCTTTTGGGAGTTATGGTCAAAATCTTCATAATTCCGCTTAAAAACACGCCTGACCGCTTGGACTATTTTCAGTTTAGTGTTATTCGGAGGGCCCTGTATCATATTCTACGTTGAAGAATAATTTACGTGATTTTTGTTCATTGCAAATAAGATTACTGGGTTTATTAAAGAAACAATCATGGCGATATAAAGCCACTGATATACGAGATGTAGCCCTTTGCTTCGAAAATAAATGTTCGTGTTGGCTTTATGGAAAAGTCCGTAGTCTGCAACCCTCTTGACACAGTAGTGGGCTATCAATCCGTGGGCAATTTTCATTCTCGGCTGTTTCCGAATTCCATGTATTTGTTTATTATTATTATTCTATCTGAATTTGTTCCCGTTTTAATCGTTTTCTCTCGGTTGATATTCTCTTGCAGAATATTGAGAAATACCAATTATTCGGAATAATTGTATATCGTAATGAAAATAATGTTTATCCGCCGTGAAGCGTAAATAACTAATTTACTCTCGAAGGTAAGCCGTCGTTATTTTAGAATGTTTAAATGAAGATACCAATATTTTAGCTTCATTAATTTTACACTAGAGAAACGTAACTTTGGAAGTTCTGTGTTACATCAGTAATTACTACAGACTTCGTCCTTGTTTTTCCCACTTGCGCGTAGTTTGCCTATCGGGTTAAACAGAATGGCAGAAAGTTTAGCAGAGCTTAAGGTTATTGATTGAATCAGAATGAAGATCGAATTTCAAATGAATACTGTATTTAACCTAACTATGGCGGAGAATTTACATTAACATCTGTAGGTCGGTATTATTGGCAATATAGTGAAATACTATGAAGTTAAAGATAGTTTTTTGCTTAAAATAATACAAAATATCGCAAATTCCAAAGAAACTGCGGGAGATGCGATCAAGGCAAATGATTTTTACACTCTGAAACTGTTGCATTAAAATATCGCACATTGACCACATTTTTGTCAGTACAAACTCTGGCATAGTAGCTGGTGCGGAAAGTTGGCTCACGTGAGTTGAACCAAACAATGAGGTTTTTCCAAACGGTTTCACAACTTACAGAAGGGAGAGGCCAAATAGATTGGGTGGGGGAGAATTATTGCAGTTAAGTCACATGGAAGTAGCCAACGATACAAATGCGCCGTAACTGACATTGAAAGCGTTCGGTGCAGCAATAAGTAATACAACGGAAGAAGCCTATCCGTTTGTATTATTAATAGACCCCCAGATTCTTGCACAGATGTCGTACACAAGCTCGACAAACAAATATCCACTTTCAGCAGCTGACATTGCAACAATATTGTTATAAAGGCTGTTGACACAAACCTACCATAAATTAACTGGGGCAGGTAGGGCGTAGGAAAATCTGCCAAGAACCGAGATCGATGCCTAGAACTCCTCCATATATTCACAAAACACCCATTAGAACAAATCGCTAAATCACCAACACGGGGCCAAAGCATACTAGCTTTATTTTCGACTTCTATGGCCGAAATCTTTACCAACATTCAAATAAGAGACGGAAGCAGTGACCTTACGGCTATTCTCGTCGAGTTAAAATACACCAATACAACAAGGAAAATTTGAACGGACTACGAGACTATATATATATATATATATATATATAGTCTCGTAGTCCGTTCAATATATATATATATATATATATATATATATATATATATATATATATATATATATATATATATAAAAATATATATATATATATATATATATATATATATATATATATATATATATATATATATATATATTTATGTATACTTATATATATATATATTTATATATATATTTATGTATACTTATATATATATATATATATATATATATATATATATATATATATATATATATATATATATATATATATATATATATATATATAGAATTACCAGAATACAAGAATAAAACACTAACAACCAATTCAGATAACACTTGGAATTTAGACAGGCAGCCACATGACATACGAAGAGAAACAGCAAGACTTAAATGTTCAGAAACTACGATTTTAACGATATCACTAAAGAAATTATAACGGCCCCAAACTACTTACGTAAATCAGACCACACAAAGATAAAATAAGTGAGAAATAGATTCCAGTACAGATATAAACCAATAATCATTAATTACCCGAATAATCAGAAATAATTACAGTAAGAAGTCACTTTAGACATACAACCTTTGATATATAACCTTGAATTAACAAGTCGGAACAAAATTAAACATTGCCAAGATGTTAGGTATACTTGTAGGAGCATGTCTCCGTTAGCTGGTGGTTTTGAGTGTTTGCGTATTTTGGAAGGACTGAAGAGGAAAGGTTATCCCGACCCGTGAATTTTCGAACGAAAGACCGTTTTTTCTATAAATGCAAATAATTCTACCAAATATGCTAATGAATGACTAGTTAACGTTAGATCTTAACTTGCGAGAAGTAAATTAAGTACTCACGAAACACCCTGCAGGAAGGGAAGGCCTCTGAGGAACTTGTCGCTCCGACTTGCAACTGCAGAATGAGATATGTGAGCAACTGCCGGACGGCCACTCCCGTCTTGAGACCTACGAGTCCTCTTAGGCTTTTAGAAAATGAGTCGTCTCATTACTTTTTTTGTGGCTACGTGGAAAGGCACTTACTAAGGAAGATAATTCCATCAAGCCCACCCATATGAGATAAGCAAGTTCTTTGCATTTATGGTTCGACATCACCTTCTGTTCCCCTTCTTTTCTTGGTATGATCTTCATATCTCATTTCCCTTGAATCATTGTTGTGTCATCCTTTTTTTTTGTTTCGTTATAACAGTAGCCAGGGCAACAGGCCACATCCACCCTATGGAATGTCGTTGGTTAGATTTCTTTCTCGAGAAATAGAAGTAAAAAAGCCTTTTATATAACCTCGTAATGTCATTGGTTTCCTAGGGATATGCCGTTTTTAATTGAAGATAATTTAGAAATTTAAGTTGAACACCTGGACAAAGAAGGAGAATTGAGTTTTGGATGTGATGGTGCCATTTCAAGTTGGGAAGTTTCCGTCGGAAGGCAGTTCTTACAGAAGAAAACGGGCGACCGGGAAGAAATCCAGGATTAAAATAAGATGTCATTAGTGCTCACTACAAGGTCAAAGGAGGGATATTGTGTACTGGTGCCCCGCCTGCAATGCAAGCCTATATTTAAACAATTATTTCGAATTATATCACTCAAAAATTGAACTTTTAGAACGGAGCTTCAAGTCTATAACGCGATTATAGAATTGAAAATGTAAAATGAATTAATTACCAAAAAGGAATGAGAAATTTTAAATTAAGTAATCTTTTAAAATGTTATAAATGATATTCAATCTTGCTGAGATTTTAGAAACATTAAATATGTTTAATTTAAATATTGCTAACAGTATTGTTTGTGTAAAATATCAAATTTTCAAATTCTTATCATTGGAAGGATTATCAGACAATGGAGAAATCAAATTTAAAATGTAATTGGGAAAGGATATCTTTATTTTTTCCCAAAATAATCATGACCGTTAATTTTTGTTGCTATTCATTCTGGGAAAATCCTTCATTTGAGGGTTCATTGAAAATAAATCTTGATGCAAATCCTGCAAGAATATCACATGCAATCCTAATTATTTGTGGCGATACCACATTTCTCAGAGGGAAATTAAAATTGAAGTATATATAAGAACTGTCAACGTCGACAGAAGTAAATTATTATGTGTATGTGTTTGTAGGATGCGGTAGTCCAGAGCGTTGGGATTGATAATCGGAGGGGCCTGGGTTCGATTCCCGGGCATGGCACTCGGCCATCTGCAGCTCCACCGAAACTAATCTATTCTTCGGGTACCAGGTGATCTAGGGAAACCATAGGGAAACCCAGGGAAAGGAACTGGCCGCCCTTCCCTGATGTGTGAACTTAGCACACCGTCGGACTTTGTCTTGGGATAACTTTTCCATCAACCACCAAAATGACCTTTCGGGGTTGATTACTGTTTATATGTATTTGAATATATTTGCCCACATTTACTCAAACACGATGATACTCCATCTATTACAACTATTTGCTCGGGGCGTATTTAGATGAGTCATTAATCCAGTCTAATATATGCAAGTTTGCATGTGAAATTAGCACCGTACCGTAGGAACAGATGCCAAGTAAGGACTAAATTGCTTAGCATCCAATTGAAAAAGAAAAAACATGGCACATGGCGAAGTAAATGGAATTTGGAAGCATTCAGAGCGCAGAGAGTAAAGAAGTATCAGAAGGCTGTGGGGAATATTTTGGTTGATGAGGAGGGGAACGGGGTACTTCCTATAGAGGTAAAATATCAACGAATAAGAGCATCAAAAGCCACAAGAGAAACCAGTTGTGAGGGGGGACGGATGGACAGAGAGTCCGGAAGGTCAGCGTTAGGAAGAGGAGTATGGCATGGGGTGACAATTATCACTTGTGGTATTTAATACACATGATGGGCTTTTGTTTATACATAATTATTATTCTTTTATTAAATATTATCATTATTATGTCATTAAAACCCTTTCCTGTCATTATTATAAATTAATTACAACAGAAATAAAATTATACAAGTCCTTTAGCGCCCCTCACTGACAACTTTCCTCCAATTTCCCCTTCGTGCAACCACCCCCCATGTAATACATGTCCGCTTATGATATCTGTTCCCCACATCCCCTCAATGCCCCCTCACCTCGTTCCCACGCTAATTACCTCTCGAAGAAGATTATGTATCTTCTGACGTGCAAACATAGGCCCTTCACATTTTACATTACCCTTCTCTATTCAAACGAACAATCTGTGCTAATCCTATTGTATTTCTGTCTCAATCTCTTCTTTCTCTATTCCTTCACATGCAAATTCCCACAACCTTACCTTCGACCAATGTTTCTTTCTCCCTAAGCACCCTAGAATTAGTACAAATACAGCCACCACTATAAATGTGAGACATCAGAATAAATAGACACACAAATTAACGGTCATGATTTTGCTATGAAAAAATAAAGTTATCATTTCCCATTGGTTTCTAAATTTTTATTTGTCCAACGTATCTCTCCTTTGAGCTCGAGGGGAGCACACCTGACATCTTATTTAAAGCCTAGACGTCTTCCCGTTTGCCCCTTTTTCTTCTCTAAGAACTGCTCCCCGACCGAAACTTCCTCACTTGAAACTGCACCATCACATCCAAAACTCACTTCTCATCCTACGTCCAGGTGTTCAAACTAATTCTCCGTTATTTTCTTTAATTAAAAGAGGCCTATCCTTCTTGCAAACCATGACATGAGGGAGTTAAATAAAAGGCTGTTTTACTACTATTTATTTTTATTACTATTATTACTAAAAATAAAAGTTGGAGAGAAAAGATATGACTTCTTCGTATAATTACCATTTTCAGGCAAAGTGCTAAGGTGAGGCATTTGGTAATTATATCTAACTTAACATTAATGGAGGTTAATAAATTCCAAGTAACTGTGGGAGATGTCGAGAAAATTACTTTGTATAGCCATCCACAAAATATAGGCATTGTAAGGTAACATTTTCATTGTATCAAGTTATTTTTACTAAATTAGTATGTTCCCTTGTGAGCAAATTAGCTGTCATTGTTCCCAGAATTGAATGTACTTACGCTTTAGCTTGTAATGATGGGCTCAAAAATTGACCCTCAATGTCAAGGAGAATCCAGTTTTAGCATGCGTGAAAATTACATTTGAAAGAGTTCTTGGCCTTGAAATGGGTAATATTGAGAACTGAGGAACTATATTTAAAAAAAGAATGAATGGTATCCTATTCGGAAACATGAAATTAGGATTTTAATTTCGAAGGCGTAAATCTGATACGAAGGAATAATATATGACATTTATTGGCGGTCTTCATTTAGTCATAGTGCCACTAAAAATATATTTAAACTTCACCTTGATCCTCCAAATGCAATTTTCATGAACAAGAAACGCATATCAAAATGAAATTGATAATATTAGGAATACGACATTTTGAGCCGCGGCGCACAGTAGGAACACATTGCCATCTATCCACGAAATCTTCAACTTTGTAGTAATCCCTATTGTATCACGTCGCTCTCTTTGGGGAAGAAAACGGACTCGTAGGTCTCGGACACGAGAGTTGGCTTCGGGCATTTGTTCACGTGTTTACATTCTACGTTTGAAAGTTTGGGAAAAAAGTTCGTCCGAGGCCTTCTCTTCCGGCGTTGTTTTTCGTGAGTACACAAGTTACTTCTTTCGAGTCAAATTTTTATGTTCACTAGCCAATCATTAGCATATTTGGTAGAATTATTTCCATTCATAGTAAATAGCGGTCTTTTGTTCGAACTTCACAGGTCGGCATAACTCTTCCTCTTAAGTCTATAATCCTTTCAAAGTAAGCATTTACTGTAAACGTTGAATATAGGACAACTTATGCATAAATAGGAAATCGCGTTCTTTTAAACACCACGTGTCGGCATCCATTTTCCTATACAGTCGGTTCTTCTTCTTAACCAAGTGATGACTGAAGACGAGTAGCTTTGTATTTAAATGGATTAAATTGCTTTGTCATGTCAATACAATGTAGGGTGTTCGAAATTTTAGTATTTCATCGTACTCGCAATTTAATACGATTCAAGGAACACACGTGGGTTTATCGTCTACTGTGGAAGTTTTAAGTTCTTCATTATGGATTCCAATAATTCCTGTAATTATTAAAATTCCATGGCGTAAATGTGGTGTTAATATCCTGGCTTCATTTTGCTGTGTACTTTGTGATATTTTCTCATTGGTTTGATTTTAAAATTCGCTAAATTTATTAACCTGGCCATGCGTTATCTCGTAGTTACTGCAATAAATACTCCTCCACCCATTCTATTTGGTCTGTCCCTTCTGTAAATTGTGAACCCGTTTGGAAAACCTCATTGTTTGCTGTGTCTCCCGTTTGCCAACTTTCCGTCCCAAACATTTCGTCCGAGTTTGTCCTGACAGAAGTGTGATCAATGTCCGATGTTTTGTTTCATATGCTGCGGCAGTTTAATGTTATATTTTAAAATTTAAATCACATCATGGCATATTCAACAATGGAAATGCATGTGGCTGCTCCTAATTTCGCAATATTTGCTGGGCTTTCTTTTTGTTGTGATTTATTGCATGTAGAGTTTTGTACTTAGAAATTCACGATTCACAACTAAAGGCTACTATCCTGGCCTTTGACTTATACGTTAAGTCCCCTCGGGAATCGTGACTTTTTGATTTCTAAGAAGATCCGAATGTTTTTAGTGCTCAACACGTATACTCAGTGTTAAAGGGTATTATGTGCGTAAATAGTTGCATGAAAGCTATACAATTGGTGCTATATTCTTAGGTATTGTTCTCGCATTCTTGTGTTAAGGGTTTTCTCAAAGGAAAAACTTTTAAAATTATGTTCTTTCTCGTACGACTGGGAAGGCAACAAGAAAGTATTCCAAGATTATTCGGGTCTCCCACCGGCTCCACGTTCGTAGGTTTGGCGACGTTTCGATTGCCGAGTCGTCCATCGTCTTCAGGGCATGTCGTTACTCAGGTATTTGGCCGCCTTATATAGTTTGGTCAAGGGGTCAATGGTTAAAAGAACACCGGAGACATCTCAGACTATTCTCTAATATTCCTCAAAATAGGACCCTTGTTAGTCGATACACTTGTTCCAGCGGCGTTCCCAATCCTGGAACGCTCCCGCGAAGGCATCATCGGGAACCTCTCGAAGACACGTCGTCACGGCCTCTTTGACGGCGTCCAAAGTCCCGTATCGCGTTCCTTTCAAACTCCTCTTTATCTTCGGGAACAGAAAGAAGTCCGGTGGTGCCAAGTCCGGGTTGTAGGGCGGGTGCGGCAGCGTTGCCCCACCGTGCCTGGCCAAGAAGTCCGACACGACAAGCGCGGTGTGAGACGGCGCATTGTCGTGATGCAGCCGCCAGATGTTTTTGATCGCCGGCCGGACGCGGGCGACTCTTTTTTGAAGCCTGTCGAGCACTTGGACGTTAAATGCAGCATTTACAGTTTGTCGTTCAGGTACAAGTTCGTAGTGGACGACTTCTTTTTTGTCAAAAAAGGCAATGAGCATCGCCTTGATCCGAGATTTGCTCATGCGAGCTTTCTTTGAAGGGGTGATGATGGGGTGTGCCACTCCGTACTTTGTCTCTTCGACTCCGGGACGTACTCAAAGATCCACGTCTCTTCACCCGAAACAACGTTCTCTAAAAAATGTGGATCATTTTTGCAGTGATCCGCAAGTTGTGTCGCGATTTCCAAACGATTGAGTCTTTGATCATCACTGAGCACTTTCGGCACCAACTTTGCACAAATTTTTCGCATCTGTAATTGCCCCCCAATAATCTCGTGCACTATTGTTTTTGCCACATTACACTGCTCTGCTATCATCCGAACACTAAGACGACGATCAGAGTTCAGTACATCGCGAACGTTTCGCACATTTTCGTCGGTGAGTGTCGTTGATGGGCGTCCAGGCAATGGTTCGTCGTCGACCTCTTCTCTGCCCTCCACGAACATCTTGTGCCACCGAACGATCATGTTCCTGGACATGGCTGACTCCCCGTAAGCCTGGTTAATCATACCGACAGTTTCGGTAGACCATTTCCCAAGCTTTACCGCAAATTTGATGGAATAACGCTGCTCCGAAACCTTCGGCATCGCGTTCCGTGACGTGGGTCGAGCGTGGAGGTTCGCGTTAACAGAGCTCCTCACTACACCACAGCTCAGAGCCGACTGCCTTTTTCAGCGTCGCTTGCCAACCTACCCCCCTCCAATCGCAGCCCGTCAGAGCGGTGCTGGGCGCGCCTGGGGCGGCGGGAAAAAATCAGTACACTTGTTTTCCGGACAAACCCTGTATAAGGCGGCCAAATACCTGAGTAATGACATGCCCTGAAGACGATGGACGACTCGGCCATCAAAACGTCGGCAAACCTACGAATGTGGACCTGGTGGGACACCCGAATAATCTTGGAAAATATCTAGTATGCTTTGCACCGTCTTGGTGATTTAACAATTTTTTCTGAGGATTGTTTTGTGAATATATGAAGGAGTTCTTGGCATGAATCATGGTTTTTGGCAGATTATCCTACGTGTCCTAGTCAATTGACGGTAATTTGTGACACCAGTCTATATTATAATACTGTTATATATCTTCTGCTGAAAGTTGATATTCGTTCGTTGAGCTTGTGCAGGACGTCCCTGTTAGAATCTGGGGGTCTATTATTTGAACAAAGGAATAGGCTTCTGCCGTTTCTTACTGTAATGATTTCTGATTGTTCGGGGAAAGAATGAGTATTTGTTTCTCTCTGTGCTTAAATCTATCTCCCTTATTTTGTGTGGTCTGATCTACCTTCATAATTCCTTTAGTGTCATCGTTAAACTAGTTTGTTCTGAATCTTTCTATAATTCTAGGCTTTGCTTGTTCTCTCCTTTAAGTAAATCAATTTCTGTTAAGCAATACGTATATTTGAATGAGTAATGGTCGCGATCCAGCGGCTTGAGATACCATTTTAAATATACACTTTTATTATTTTAAGCTGAACGACATGGTACACTACGTCGTCACGCGAACTTGAAAAATCAGGCAAAGGCCTAGTTTTTTCCAAACTTCCCATCTTTCTCTCAATGCGAATCATGAAGAGTAGATTTGAGAGCTTCATAACAAGAGAAATAAGCATCGAAAGATATTTTCTTATTTAGCAGTAGCTCGATAAAATCCAAGTATGATACAGTTCACACAGTGTAATGTCTGCAATAGGTCCTCTCACAAGTGCCTCTCTCACTCTCAGTGTAAATAAATGACAGGACTAACTTTGTAGTTCCAAACAAGCTATTTGCAGCCCTTGTATAAGAAGGGCTGCAAATGTAGAGAGCTCACCTGATGATGAAGTTTTACTTCGAAACCCGTGTCGTGGGTATAAATCGCTGTTGTGGAACTGCAAAGTTAGTCCTTTCATTTATTTATAATGAATCGGTTCCATAAAGTTATGCCAGAAACCATTAATTACTGTGTTTAAAACAACTGATTAAACTTAATATAAATTATATTAGTGAATGTATTCCAAATTGCAATGATCACTTTTACGCTAATGATTTGAAAATGTATCACCAGTTTCACATTATCAACCTCTATAGAATTGTTGATGAATTGAAATTAAATTTTGCTTTTTGTTGCTATGGGGTACACAAAATTTACTAAGAATATACCCAACTGAAGGAGGCGTTATCCCTGTGTGTCGCAGGCATCCACGTATCCCATCAATTTCATTCGGCATATTTCTTGCCGGTTAAGTATTTATGCAAATATTTCTTTCCATCGGCTCCATCTATGACATGATCTCTAAGTAAACCTACATTCCCGCACCATGGCACGGAAATCTATGGCCCTAAGTCGATATCTGTGTGCATTTTATGTCCATATGTGTTTGCATGTCTATATGTACAGTGTGTGCATGTATTAATGATTATAATGGCCTTAATACTACGTGTATGATGATGGGTGGAATCTGTGCCCACTTGTCTGGCAAAGTGCATTGGGCTTTCGAGGGTGGGAGATTAATCAGTGTCCCCATGTTACTGGGAGTTGGATGTGTCATGCTCTTCCCATCTTTATTTGAGATGGGTGAAAGATTAACCTCCAAGGAAAGAGATATCCGAAATGGCTGCCATCAGTTGCATTTAGTTGGATAAGACATTGAACCAATTTAAATTTCTCCTTTTCTGATCTCAATTACAGAGTTTGTCAGCGGTGGAGAGCTTGATTTCCTAGTGATCCGAGCAGAAATTGAAATTTATATTTTTCTGGAAGAATTTTTCAAATTGGATCGCCATTCAAGACAATCATTTACCAATTGCAGGAATATTGGTAAGTAGAAATGTATCCAATTGTGTCCAATATCATAATGTTTATTGAGTAAGTTTATTTGCTGAATGGATTAACCACTTTCCCGAAAGGATTTTAATTTTTTCTGCACCTAAAATGTAAGTTTTTTATTATTCCATTTGATTGATTTGTTAATGTAAATGAAAGCCGTGGTTTGGTCCGACAAGTGAAAAAAGTTATATTATAATGCTGATTCCCCGTTTGCTTTACAATGGGGTAATTAGTTAGGTGCTGATCTGCCCTATCTCCTCCACCCATTGTATTAATATACTCGGCACTGACTTTTCGCTTCCTTAGCATGATATCCCTTTTTTTAATCCAACAAGTTCTTCATTATGTACTTTAGAGAGTACAGTAACAGGCTTTTTGTCTTGCCATGTCATCACCGTAGTTTTTCTATGATATCACCCGATACTTCCTTCCTTGTAACTCTCAATGTCCCATAGGTGTCGGTTCCTTTGGCAAAGCAATGAATCAGCCAGCTCTGGGGAGGTGTAATGGTTGTCTTTATTCATGCAATAATGATTACCTAGTAGAGGTTTCATTAGTGCTAGCACAATGAAGTATGTTATAAGAGCATTTGTATATTCCACATTAAACTCTGACCCTTTTCCATTTTGAATAATAAATGACCATATATATCCAGACTTCAACTCGCAAGGCATAAATGCATCTACCCCAAACCTAGCTCTCTTGAGGGGAACATTCTGAATCCATGGTAGCCTACCTTTGTACAGCGTGAGACTTGCATCAATAGAAATATCCATCTCAGGTGTCGGAAAAATTTGAGAACTTTTGGTTTAGGTATTCAACTATGGGTCAAATTTTATTTGGCTTGACACAAGGATGGATAAGTGCAATTTGGTGTATAATTCGTAATAGTTCGTTAATGAAACCTTGAAGTCAATTGCTATTATTGTTACTCCCCTAAGTCAAAGACAAAAGCCATTTGATGTTTTAAGGATGGACACCTTTGGAGAGAATATTTGCTTCAATTTGTAAAGAAAGGAATTCCTCTTTCAATAAGCAAAAATGATATTTTAACCCTCTTAGTGGGGCGGCTATATATATATATATATCGGCTCTTGAGTAGGCTATTGTTTAAATCGCTGTAACTCATGGTTTTTTCTTGAATAATTTATGGTTTTTGTGCTGTCGATAGGCTGAATTCCATACAATTATATTACACATTTTTTAATTTTTTATTGGCAATTTTAAATGCTTTTCAAAAAGTATAATTCTTACTATAATTTTACGTTCAGTTTTGTACATGTCGGGAAGCTCAGCCTAATTGTTTGCTAGTTTTTTCTGCTAAGTGGTCTTATGAAGAACCACTGAAAGGCTACTAATCTGTGTTCATCTGTAATCTCTTGAATGTGTTATGGTGTGGTCGTGTTGATATATAACTGCTTATTCAGACTTTGTTGATACGATGGAAATGAGAGCACTGCTTTGCAATCATTTTGGTTTCTCTTGCCATCCATCCTATCTAATCATGAGAAGAAATCAAGAAATGGTTAGGCCACTAATAATAAATTTAAATAATAGTTACATGGGAGGGGTTGATACATCTGATATAATGGTGCGTACTGAAAAGTATTAGAGGAAAGTTGTCTTTTGTGTAATTGCTCGTATGGTTCTCAATTCCTATATAATATAAAAAGAAAATAATCCCATTAGAAAAATGACAAGACTTCAATATATGTCATGTATCATAGTCACTTGAGCAGGAATGGCTCGGAAAGACAGATTGACTCATCTCCTAGTGCACATGGATCAAGAGCTGAACTGCAGCAACTACTGGGGAGAAAAGAAAAAAATTGTGTGCTTTGTAGTGGAAAACATGGCCACAAGAGAAAAAGGTCCCGTGCATAAAGTGCGAGGAAGGTGTGCACAGCATTTGTTTGATTAACCATAGGTGCTAGATGAACTGCCCGATGAAAAAGGGAAAAGTCCCAATTTTTAACGCAGTTAGATCACACTTTTCAACAAAATCGAACTATGCAGAGGCTGACAAAAAATTTGTCACTCTCTGGTTTTTCTTTATTTATTTATAATTTTTTCTGCAGGTCTATTTGATTCTTTCTTTTATTTAAATATGGTAGTTTAATTAAAAAATGCTTAAAAAAATATTTGTATTGTCTAAAAATCGAATTATTATTGCTAAAAAAATATTCGTCAAATTTATAATCCTGTAATAATTACATTTATTTTCAGATGATGTATATGTATAACATCAGTATTAACTACAATATTTTATTTTAAAATAAAAAAAACTGCACATGGATATCTAAACAAATAACTTTTGTTATGTTTTTATATATAAATATGTTTTTTATCTTAAGGTGAAACATTTTCTTAAATTACCCTTGGCACTTCTCACTAAGTACCCCTGGAATCCCCACCGCACTAAGAGGGTTAATTAGACCTAAACAATCTGCAAAAATCTAATGTCATTATATTGCCATCTATGAGTACTAGCAAGTGTTTTGATATATCTTGGTTCTACTTATTGTTTGTAAAATCCACCTTCTTTCTTACGTCAATTGCAGTGAATGAGAAGATAGTCAACGGAGAATACTAAGAGGGTCATCCGGAAAGTAGTACCCGTTCGTGCCGCATGAAGTGCTGACGACGCGAGTAGCCGCTGGACGAGGTCAGATAGCTTCAGTGGCTTGTCTGCCTTCTCTGAGCCAAGTTGCGTGACGCTAGCATTGCCTGTGTTGTTTCTGTGATTGTTTACAATGTTTAAAAAAATTGAGAACGCCGCCAGTTGTGAAGTGAGGGCAGTGATTAAATTCCTCAATGCAAGAAACATTCGCCCATGTGATATTCATCGCCAATTAAAGGAGGTGTATGGAGACAATGTAATGGACGAGTCGTCTGTTCGGCGGTGGTGTCGCAACTTCAACATGGGGAGGGGGAACACACACGACGATGAGCGTTCGGGGAGACCGTCTGCCATTACAGACCAACTGGTGAGCTCAGTTGACGAATTCGTGAGGAACGATCGGCGCGTCACAATTGATGACATCTGTGAGCATTTTCCCAATGTTTCTCGAACAATTGTTCATGAAATTGTTACACACCATCTGCATTATGCAAAAATTTGTGCAAGATGGGTCCCTCGCAAGCTTACAGATGAGCACAAAACCAAGCGTATGGCTGCAGCACTGACGTTTTTGGGACGTTATTCTGATGAAGGAGACTCTTTCTTGACTCGCATAATTACTGGTGACGAAACATGGGTTTGTTATGCATCACCTGAGAGTAAACGACAGTCAATGGAGTGGCATCATGCTCATTCACCAAACAAACCAAAAAAATTCAAGACAGTTCTGTCCACCAGGAAACTCATGGCAACCATTTTCTGGGATCGACGAGGTGTATTGCTTATTGATTTTATGGCCCGTGGAGACACTATTAATGCCAATGCTTATTGTGAAACATTAAAGAAATTACGGCGGGCAATACAAAATCGGCGGCGAGATCTATTGTCTACTGGTGTCATTCTCGTTCATGACAATGCCAGGCCTCATGCAGCTGGGATAACACAAAAACTTTTGCAGCAATTCAAATGGGAAACTTTCGACCATCCACCGTATAGCCCGGACTTGGCCCCTTCAGATTTTCATCTCTTTACAAAGCTTAAAGACTTTTTGGCAGGAAAAAGATTTGACAGCGATGAAGAACTTAAAGAAGGAGTGACCCTGTATCTCAATGAGCTGGCGGCGAAGGACTATGCAGCAGGAATACAGAAACTTGTCACACGTTATGACGAATGCCTTAATTTGCTTGGAGATTATGTTGAGAAGTAGTTTAAAGTATCCTCTTTCAAATAAAATTTTTTATGTTTGTTAATATTTACTTTTGTGTCTTTATTTCACGAACGGGTAATACTTTCCGGATGACCCTCGTACCTTGATCAAAAAGTTCACTCCACATCACCAATGGAAGTGCACCACGCAGACAACTCTCTCTCCATAGAAGAGCGGCTGTTCTCTTCGTTATTCATTGGCTCACAATTGTCGGAGTGCGAGGGATTGTTGGAGGAAGTGGAGAATATAGACGCAAGGGGCGTGCGGGGACGGATGGCGCTGCACGTGGCAGTCCGGGCGGGGAAGGACGATTGGGTGGAGAGACTGCTGGGGATGGGAGCGGACCCCAGGCTGAGGGACGGAGAGGATGATGACGTGCTGCAGGTAGCCGAAGAGATGAGCGCCAACAGGACTGATGACGCCAATCATAGAGCTAGAATGAAGATCCTGATGCTGGTGCGAGTGGTGCACCAAAACAACAGTGCGCGTAGACTATCACTTCCAATGGCTCCATGTAGCTGTAACACTTCAAGTGAGGTTCCATTACTCCAAACTGAAAGGTCAGGTCAGATTACCGCTTTGAAGGAACTGATTCTTGGTGTGTCTAGGGAAATTGGATCCCTGAAAGGGACTGTTGTGGAGTTGAAACGGGAATTGGAAGCGAGGGACTCACTCTTGATTGCTTTGGAGTCTGGAGTGACCTCTGTCGTTGAGAAGAGCACCTCTCTGGATGCGGTGGTGCGTGGGTGTGGGGCGAGGGAGGGTGTGGCCGGGGCAGCGTCGGCAGCCAATGAAGGGGAGAGGGATTGCGTCGATGCTATGGTGCGCATCACGACCATCTTGAATGCAGACGACAAAAAGGAGTCCTTTGTTCGGCGTATTTATGGAAGGCTCCAATCGGAGAGTCCCCTGACGGCTGCCATTTTGAGGTTCATTGTTAAGCAGTCTGGGGTCTCCGTTCACATCGACTGCTCCTCTAAAACAATAGAGAGGATGAAGGGAAGGGTGATTAACTACGATGGAGAGGAGAAGCACGGAAGTTTCTTTGGCTCATTTGTAGATTATTCAGAAATGAAAGTGTACGTTGGGGGATGGTATATAAGGGATGATTTGAAATGGGGTGCTGCTATTCTTATTTCTGATGTGTCAGTTGGCCTTGTACATTGCCTTCAAGAACGGAGGGCGACCGTACGCAGAGAGTGACATTCTCAACAGACGGCGTTCTGAGGAAGTACTTCAGCAAGCAGAGAAAGTGAAGGAGAGGAAGGAAGATGTATATTTTTTTGTTGAAGAGGCAATAGAGAAAAAACTCTTGAGGGCAAAGGAGATGTGTTTGATATCCATAATCCCTAAATTGTTGTTCAAATATAGATCGAATTCTCCAGAGATATCCGAACTTCGCCGTGGACTCCCTCTCCTCTTTGAATATTTGGAGGGTCGTGTGATGGCGACTCTCGAGTCAACAGTGCCTTCTCTTCGATCTCGTTCCTAATTAGCTCCAATGGTGGATTTCCGCATTAATTTCTTTGTGCTTTGGTTTACCTACTCAAGTAGTCTGAAAATGTATCTTTTCCGCTTTTCCACCTAGATTGTCCAATCAATGAGTTAAATGTTGCACAGAATATTATAATTAAATGCAATTAAATTTTTTTTCTGTTTTTGAACCAATAGTTTGGAGGAATGAAATGTAGGACTAAATGCAGATCTTTTTAAGTTAGATTGATGATTTTCTCCTTCATATTGTGGTAAAAATAAAAAAAATCCCCACCATTGATGAAATAAACGTTAATTTCATATGGTTAAAATGTGCCTGTGTTGAATGTGGGGATTCCATGGCTTGACCTTATATTGACCATGTCATATGTTTATTTACCATTTGTAAGTTTCCCTTTGGATTCATTGAAATGGAGACATATTTAATTATTTGGCATTGATTTGTGCTCATATAGTTTCCCTGCCTAGTCCTGTATTGAAACAAATTCATTTGCATTCTTTGTATTGGCCAAGATGTTCCTATTGTTTTACGATGGAAACGTTTGATTAAAATAATTCGACACACTGAAATTCTTTCATGGAAATGCAATGATTGTGTCGATGGCTGTATAAAGTAACTGTCGGGACATCTGCCACAGTTTCTTGGGAATTATTATCTTCTGTTAACGTTAATTTGGATATTATTGCCGATGGCTTCACCTCTGCTCCGGCAATGAATGTGATATTTATTTAATGATACTTAAAAAGCATAACTTTTGTTCCCAAAGGAGTAATTCTGTATTATCAGCATTAATATGATTAAAGTACTCATATCTGAATATATAACAGTAGATGATGGCTAAATAAAGTACACAGGTTGAAAGCAAAGTATGCTTAGGAGAAATATCAAGTTTGTGTTTGAGGACAGTGTTTTACTTAAAATGGTTTTATTCATTGTACGAATATTATTGTCCAATGCATGGTTTTACTTATTGAAAAATGTAACAGTTCCTTGAAATGATAAACGAATGTATTTGATTTTTATTATTATAAATATTCCATGGCACACTGAAGATGCAATTCCTTACATTGTTCCACTCTGAATGGAATGGAGCATTGAATGAATGTTGAAATCACTTCTCAAATACTTGTCATCTTGAAGAGGAAGCAATTCACATTCTAAGGAGTTTTTTGACAAACTTATATCTTTGTACATGTAGTCTTACTGTTCTTTTCCCATGGAGAATAAATAAAAAACTTTTGTTTTGAAACCAATTATTTTGTTGTGATTTCTTTTGTATAAATATTAGTTTATTAAAGATTTAAATGGAAGCGTTCTCCCAGAATAGAAAGAAGGGAAATGCTGTTACCATATTCTTCATTAAACAAGAGAATAGAAGACTGCTATGAATGTACGCAAATGGAAGTGCGAAGAATGTACAAATCTGATCTCTTCATCTTGATTATGTATTACTCTACGTAAATGGTTCACTCTTCATTGCAGTGATTTATTAATTATATTTGAGCTTATCATTGAAAGCAGTGATGCCCTTGTACGTTAAAATGAATACACCATAATAATTAATAATCCTGGTGTCCAAAAAGCCTCTTTCCATAAAATCATAACTCTTTGAAAGTGATTAATTAACGTTATTTTTCAAATGTCAATTTCAATCTTTGTTTTATCACATTTTACTGATATTTTAGTCCATTCCTTTGGAGGGCTGTTTGCATTTATTCTTGAGATAACATTGAGGTGAGGTTTGCTTATCATTAAATCCTTCACGCAACTGATGATAATCACTTTGTTTAATTGAAAATGAATTTTTCTTTGAAAATAATTTGATGAAGACAATTTGAATATTTCTTTTGATGTTCCTTAACCTTGGTACATTTATAATCTTTGGTATGTGGTAGCTTGCTTTCACAGCAGCACTGTCTTTGTTGGATACAAAGATTATACTTTGTATCAACCGCTAGACTACGTGACAATGGAATGTAAAAAAGATCATGAAATTCAGAGAGGGCTCGCTGTTTGCTCAAGTGATTCAGTTGACATTTCTGACAACTCTTTAAGCATTGTTACAATGTGAAATTATTAACGGTGAGAAACATTTTCCATTCCAAGGGATGGAGCTTCTATTTCATGGACTTGATATGGTAGCTGATGGCATTTAAATGCATTTTCTTTATTTTTAGAGGAATACCTTTCGAGAGAGATGATCCCACGGGTCAATACAAGGAATGAAAGAGCTGTAATTTCATGGGAAGCATCACTGTCAGCTATTGTAGACTGAGGAATTGTATGCAGTGCAGAATGTATTTTATAAAAGAAAACCCTTGAAGAAGAATTGAGTGGAATAAATTATGCTGCAATGGTGATGAACTCAATTTGAAACTCTTGTGAGGTCACTTGTGGAACGTCTTGTGAAGGCAATGCACACCATGTCAGTTGTCTGCTGGCTTTAATCAAGTGTGTGTGGCAGATATTTGATTGAGAATGGACATTCAAGAATATTTAAATCAAATACTATAGCTGGGTTTATATTTTTTGATCAAAGTTGAAGTATTTAAGAAAGCCAATACACTTCATGCTTGTTTTATTCTCCAAACAATAGTTTCAAAGAATTTAATCATCTCTTTAATATTGCTGTTTAGTGATAATTTTGATGATAATGAGATAATAGCTTGAATAATCCCCCTAACATTTCTATTTATAATCTTGCTCCATCATGATTCCATCACCATCTATAATAAAAGGTAATATCTCTCTCTTTAAGGTAAGTGAGAAGGTTTTCTTTGAACAGCATTGCATGTGAACTTGAATTTTTTTGAAGTATACGCCTCGTGACAAGAGGAATAAGTGGTCAAAAGATGTTTTAGGACCAATGAGGACAAATTTTGAAACATTCCATTGAATAAATAAACTGTATGTATACATATAAATGGTAAATTTTGAAAGTAATGCAAATCATTTCATTGTGACGCAAAATATCCATGGCAGCGTTGTATTACTGGTCTGGAAATGTGGTTAGGGGTCTACCCTTTCAACTCATGCTGGTCGTAAGCTTGCTCTGAGATGTCAAACAGGGTGCCTTTAATGCGTGGCGTACCTGATTCCACAAGTGTATCATTGATGATAAGGGGGGGAAGAGTGTTTTAAGCATATGTACAAGTACGAAGATCAATACTTTTATTTTTCCCAGAGAATGCACATTAATTTTATGTTATAATGTGCACATATATGTAAACCATAAACACAGTAGTTATCAACCAAAAGTTCGGTGCATAAATAAATTTCAATAAATTGCATAAAATGACAATAAGCTGTACAATGTTTAACTCTTTAATTGGTCAATCATGGTGGAAAAGCTGAAAACGTACATTTTCACAGTACTTGAGTTTATAAACCAAAGTGCAAAGAAATTAATGAGTAAATTAATCATTGAAGAGCAATAGGGAATGGGAGCGAAGAGAAGGCACTGTTGACTTGAGAGTCGCCATTACATGACCCTCGTAATATTCAAAGAGTAGGGGATATAAAATGCGATTTTCAGAGGTCACACTAGAATTCGATCCAAATTGGGTGATAAAATAAGGGATTAGGGATATCAAATATATCTCCTTTGCCCTTGAAGTTTTCTTTTTTAATGCTTCACACACTAAAACATCTCTCCTCCGTTTTCCCTTTGACTGACGAAGTACTTTCTTGAAACGCCGTTTGTTGAGAGTGTCACTCTCTATATAGGGTCGCCCTCCATTCTTGAAGGCAATGTGCACGGCCAACTGACACAGAGCAGAAATAAGAATAGCAGCGCCCCTTATCACTGGCCATTCTACATCATCCCTTATATACCATCCCTCAACGTACACCCTCATTTCTCAATAATCTGCAAATGATTGAAATAAACTTCCGTCCTCCTCCTCTACGTCGTGATTATTCACCCTTCCCTTCATCCTCTCTATTGTTTTAGAGGAGCAGTCGATGTGAACGGAGACCCCACACTGCTTCAGAATGAATCTCAAAATGGCAGCCGTCAGGGGACTCTCCGATTGGAGCCTTCCATAAATACACCGAGTATAAAACTTCTTATCTTCGTCTGCATCCATGACGGTCGTGATGCCCATCATCACCTCGACACAATCCCGCTCCCCTTCATCGATTCGCTTCTTTTCAGGGACTGCCCATGCTGCCCCTGCCATGCCCTCCCTCGTCCCCCTTCCACGAACCCCCCCCCACTCCGGAGAGGCACTCTTCACAATGAGAGATGTCACTCCGGACTCCAAAGCAACAATAGTCTTTTTCAGGGATCCAATTTCCTTGCGTCAGTCATCAGTGGGCGTCATCAGTGGTGCTGGCGCTCATCACTTCGGCTACCTGAAGCACGTCATCACCCTCTGCGTCCCTCAGCCTGGGGTCCGCTCCCATCCCCAGCAGTCTCTCCACCCAATCGTCCTTCCCCGCACCGACTGCCACGTGGAGTGCCGTCTGTCCCCGCACGCCCCTCGCGTCCACGTCCACCACCTCACCCAACAATCCCTCGCACTCCGACAATTGGGATCCAATGAATAATGCAGAGAACAGTCGCTCTTCTATGGAGACAGAGTCGTTGGCTTGGTGCGCTTCCATTGGTGCAGTAGTGTGAAGCGGAGGAAAGGCGTTCAATTCATTGGAGGTGCACAGGTGCGTGGATTTGAAGAGGAAGATATTCTCCGTTGACTCTATCTTCTCATTCACTGCAATTGATTTAGGAAAGGAGGTGGATATTAAACTAAATAGTTATAGTTAAAAGAACTAAAAACTTCACCAACTCTCAAACTTTCACATTTGAAGTCATTCCCAGGAAATATTCTGGGCAGATGCTTCACAATGTCTTCAGGCGTTGCATTGGACTGGACACGACCAACGTAGAAGAGAGTCTTGCGAGGAACTCCCACAAAATTGCACGTAACAGCAGGCTGCTTAGAACTCCCAAAAACCGTATTACGTTTGCGTTTGTTTCTCTTGTAATTCACCTTTTGAAAACCTTCCTCGTCAGTAACGATGGATTTAAAACTCATGGTGTTAAATTTTGCGTTTACATTTTTAGGGCACAAATCGGAGTTGTCACTATTGAGGCCTAATTGCTCGTTGACTTCAGGTTTCAATTCCGTAGAAAACGTTACAGCTTCCTTTGCAATTGGCTGCAAGGTAGTACTTTCCGTGGATCCGGTAGATTGGAGAGCTAGTAACTCCATTTTCAAATTTTCAATGTCGGCCGCCATATTGTAAATATTGGGCTTATTTACACGGCATAAAAAAAACTTCCAGTAAATGTCGTGGCAGTCCGAGAGAGCTTCTAATGTTATATCACTTAAGCCGGAGCATTTATGGTGATATACACACGAGCAAATATCGCAACTAACGACCATATCACGTACTTCGAGTCGTGTTTTACAAGAGCCACATCGTTGTACGGCCAAAGTTGACGCCATCTTGCGTATGAGTTTGCTGCAATTGATTGCATTTGCTGCAATTGACGTAAGAAAGAAGCTGGATATTACAAAGCATAAGTAGAACCCAGATATAACCAATTACTTGCTAGTACTCATAGATGAGAATACAAGTTTAAGGATTTGTTAGGCCAAAGTTACTGTATGAAGAAACGAATTCTAACATGTCCATAATTTTATGAGTCACCGTATTATTTTCTTGCTCTGTATTGCTATCAAAACAAGTTCTTTTTCCAAATCAACTTGTAACTTAAAAACATATGATACTATGTGGATGTAAGTGGTTTGACATATCAATATCATGAATGATGATAGATATTGTGGTTGTAGCGTAGTAACGAGGTGCGATTTTAGCAATTCCTTTGTTTTTTTGCGGCATATATTTAGTATGTTTGAACACTGAGATTTAAACATGTTGTTGTATATATTTCACTTTCATTCGCATTCGTCGTTTGAGTACAATCGGAGAAGTATTGTATGAAACAAAACGTTCATGTTTGGAATAAATCCACGAAAGGACATACAACTATATATATGTATATCAGTTGGACATACATATATATAGTTGGACAAATTTATATTTTCCAAAGAAGTGATTTGGTATAATCTGGGTTAATATTGATTGAGAGGTACAAAATCTGGTTTTTTAAACAAGTATGATGGTCAATTAAAGTACGCTCGTTGTATGCTAAGAATGCTTGGGTTTAAGTGTAATATGATGTGGTATCAATTTCCAATTATGTCAATTACAGTTTGTGCCAATATGATGTGCCCAATGGTTTTAATGTATTACTTCACTTTTTGAAAAATGTAATAGTTCATGAAATATTAAATGACTGTATATAACTATTATAAACCTTCCACGGTATGCTGAAGATGCAATTACTTAAACTGTTCCACTCTGAATGGAATGGAGCATTGAATGTTGAAATCACTTCTCAAATACTTGTCACCTTGAAGAGGAAAGTGTGTACATTTTGCTGAGGGGTTGGAGCTTTGGACTACTGACCAGGGGGTCCCGGGTTTTTTATTCCCAGGCAAGGCACTCTGGGCACCTGCAGGTCCACCCAAGCTATGTGATTATTTGGGTACCAGATCTTCCTGGGAAACCATAACCGGCACAGGGAAGGGAACTGGCCCCCATACCCTGATGTGTGAATTTTACATGCCGTCGGGCTTAATACTGGGTAAACCTTCCATCACCCATACCAAACCGAACTTTGGGTTGATTTCTGTTTTTATGGTTATATGATTGCGTTGAAAGGTTAGTCTGATATTTATAACCTGTGAAGGAAGGTATACACAGGGAAGGTTATGTTGTTTTTCCAGAATGAGAAAGGCTAAGTGAAACATGACAATAAGATGACAGAAACTAGAGCCGGTAAAATAGATTATTTCGGAAGGGTGTTTTGGAACAAAAAGTTTTACATGGTACGGTCATTAGATGAAGATTAATTGCATTATTAGACAAAGAGGCTTTCACGCGGAGGAGGGAATTGGTGAGAGGGGAGTTTATTAAGGATGGAAAGGCACTTTAAAACTTTGACATGGAGCGTAATTTTGTATTAAATGAAATATGGTCATTGATGCAGAGTCACGACAGAATTAATTAGCAAAACCTTTGAATTATTTATGGTTCCAGAATGCAGAGAGTGTATTCCTTGTTTTAGGAATACATTAAAGACGTAATCAAACATTTAAATAGCTGAAGTTCACTTTACCAAACCAATGTCAACATAATGTACATGAATCTTGGTGTTTTTCCAGGTTAAACTAGCTCGAGAGAAATGAAAAACAGTTGGACCCTGTCCATTTGGTCAAATATCAACACAAATAAGTCAGAAAATTTCGTCCCTGCCAGTTAAATGATCATACAGTTATAAAATATCAATGTGGTGTTCCAATGTGTAAAACAACCCATGTATACATAGGTTTGAAATTGATTTATATGTATTAAAACATTAACTATATTTCGGCAGTGCTCTGATTAAATGAAGACCACAACGAATGCAATACCATATTCCTTCGTATAGGATGCATGCCTTCACAATGACATCCGTATTTCTCGTTTTCCATTAGATTCCTTTGAAATATTTTGCTGCAGTATAAACTACTATTTGCTACTATATTTATGCCTACGTGTATATAATACTAATAATATTGCTAGGGTCCACCTGAAACTTACCTTTAGCAGTGAAGTACCGGTAGCAAATGTAATTTACAAGTGTGTGTGGTATTTTTAACATGCAAAGAGTTTCTTTAAGATTGGTGGTGGGACATTTAGAACAGAATTGTGAGGCCCTTATAAGTTTAACCATAGTGAAAAATTGATTTTATATTATCTGTGGTCATTGGGTTGAGCAGATGTGAATTAAAAATTTGCAATGAAGCTGAAAAATGTAAAAATTCATATACTTTCGGCTCGATGTTACAGTGTCCAAAACAACATGCCACTACTTTCTTGTCCCTCTAGCATTTTGCGGGCATTGAAAGGCCGGAAATAATTGAAACAACAGTTCAATCATCAGATATGGGGATGTTCATGTGTTAGTAATGTGTTGATTGGTAATCCAAACAGAGTTTGTCCCTTTTTTGCATTTCGGTGAACATTTCAAGTAATTCTGGAGGCTGTGGTTGTTCACTTCTCTTATTTTTAGTGTTAAGAATAGTTTATTTCAATATTTTACTGATAGGTTTATGTTTTATTCTCATAAGGGTTGATTGTTCAGGGAATGTATTCTGATTGCATCAGCTGTCGTTTATAAAAATCTATAAACACAGTAATAAAACCATAGGTAAGGTTTGGTAGGTGAGGGTTTAGTGTCCGCTCAATACCAATCCCTGAACTGTGTAAGAAATTCACAAATTACTATTAATTAAGGGATCAAGCTCCTTTCCCTATGGTTTCCTAAGAAAGTGATAACTGGGGAAATGAGGAGCCAACTAGGTCTCGAGCTGCTCTCTAGAGACTTGGATACAATCTCCGATTGGTGCAATGAATGAGGATTAATGCTTAACACAGATAAATGCGAAGTTTTGAGATTTTGGAACCTAGGAATTGGCGAAGAGGTCATTAACTGTGAAATAGAGGGCTCAGTACTAACTATAGCCAATCAAGTTAAATATTTAGAGTTAGTTCTAAGATAACGCCTTTCACAGGGAGCACATATCAGGACAATGTACAGATCTGCTTATGAATAATCTCGGTTTCATTTAACAAGTGGTGGGGGAAATGTAAGGAGAAATATAAAGAGAGGTGTTATTCTGCTCTAGTTAGACCTTATTTTTAATTAGCTGCGAGTATTTGGGATCCTTGTTGAGGAAATATGGCTAGAATGAGATCACAGGAAGTCCAGTGCAAATCCACCTGATTTGTCAGAGAAGTCGTTATATTAAGAAGATGTGTGTGACAGGTCTCTTAGGGGATTTAGTCTGGGAGCCACTTGAGATAGGAGGCGCCACGCTGCTTAGGTAGATCAGACCACAAGGATTAAATAAGGTTTACAGATTTAAATATTCATTCTTCCCCCTTAACAATCAGGAATCATAATAGCAGTAAAAACCCAAAGTCACTCTAGAAATATTAAATACATTCGATTTCATAGCAGTTTTCCAATCTCTTGTGCAATTACCAATGCGATATAAGCATTCAACATCTCTCTTTTGTGGAGATGCCTTGGTTTAAAGAAACAAGTTATTTATTTATTTCACATTTGGAAAAAACAATAAAAAAATACATGTACGAAGCTATTTGTTTGTCAAACAGTTCCTTAGAATAAGCATTGCTTCCTCTTCAAGATGACAAGTATTAGAGAAGTGATTTCAACATTCAATGCCGTATACCATTCAGAGTGGAACAATTTAAGTAATTGCATCTTCAGTGTGCCATGGAATATTTATAACAATAAAAATCAAATACATTAATTTAATATTTCATGAACTATTATATTTTTCAGAAAGTAAAATCATGCATTAAAACCATTACACACATTATATTGGTACTATTGACAGCAAGAAATTAAGTAATACACAGTAATTTACACAAACAAACTGTAATTTATATTTAAACTTCGCTTTGATCCTCCAAATGCAATTTTCATTTACGAGATACACAAATGGACTTGCAATGAATTCGCAAATTTCTTGTATACAATACACTCAATATTTAGAGTAATTATATGATATACTCTACAGATTCAGGTGAGTTGTAGCTGAGGTTCGTCGTTATGTTATCAACAAATTTGCACTTTCCCACAGATGTAACCTGCCTCCATCCCTTCCCGCTTCATCCTTCTTTATTCTTCCCACTGCCAGGGCACCAGCTATCTGCCACCGTCCTCTCTTAATAATGACCACAAGTGCTTATCTTCCCCACCCCCTTCCTCTCTTTGCCTCTCCATTTCTTTAGTTACTCTGATACTTTGGGTTTTCCATATTTCCCCTCTTAGTCCCCGCCCACCTTACCTTCTTATTCCTTCCCCCACCTTCCTCAAACAGAACTATAAATAGGATGTATTAAGCATATCAAATTTTCTATTGTACCTGAAGATGGTTCTATGAACTGAAATTCTTTGTACATTACAAATAAATCCGTGGAAAAGTGCAAAATTTGATTTTGAAGGAAATATTTAATCCACTACTTCTTTGGCAAGTCTTAAATTTCCCAACAAAGAAGAAATTCAAAAGTAGAAATTGCGATTAACGTCATGACTATCATTACCAATAAAAAATAAAAGGGATTTTAAATTACATGTTAAACAATTTCATTTAATTTCCCAAGGCTTTTGGTTCAAAAATTAACAAAACAATTTTGAATTCATTCATGCCGACACGATAAAACAAAAGAGAAGAGGCATGCATGTATGATGGCAAAAAATCCAAATGTTAATAATAATAATTGCATTAAATGACAATATTCGATGCAACATTTAACTCGTTGATTAGACAATCTTGGTGGAAGGCAGAAAAGATACATTTTCAGAGTCCTTGAGTCAAAAAACCAAAGTACAAAGAAATTAATGCAGAAATTCACCATGGAAGGTAATTAGGAACGAGATCAAAGGGAAGGCACTGTTGACTCGAGAGTCGCCATCACATGGCCCTCCAAATATTCAAAGGACACCTTTGTAGTTCCACACGAGCTCGTGGCATGGCTATCATAATAAATATATATGAAGATGGGGGGAATGGAGAAGGTACCGTTTGGTCTTTTAGCCCCAATAAACACCCTCTTTCTGACTATTGCTTTCTCTGCCCACTTGTCTGGCAGAGTTCATGGGGCGAACAATGGCAGGAAATGAGGTCATTGTGTCCACATGTTACTGGGAATTGGATGAGTCATGCTCTTTCCGTCTTTCAGTGAGATGGGTGAAAGATAAACCTCCAAAGAAAGAGATATCCAAAATGGCCACCATCAGTTGCATATAGTTGCATTAGGCATTAAATCAATTCAATTTTCTCCATTTCTGATCTTAATTACAGAGTTTGCCAGCGGTGGAGAACTTGGTTTGCTAGTGATCCGGAAATTGAACTCTATATTTTTCTGGAAAAAGTTTTCAAATTGGATTGCCATTTGAGAGAATCATTTACCAATTGCAGCAATATTGGTAAGTAGAAATGTATCCAATTGTGTCCAACATCATAATGTTTATTGAATCTGCTAAACGTATTAACCACTTGCCGCGTGAGATTTTATTTTTTTCTGCACAAAAAATGTCATGTTTTTCTATTTGTTCATTTCATTGTTATGTTTATAAAGAGAAAAGACAGTGTTGCAGAAAATTTTTATGACATACTTTTTATAAAAATTGAACATTTTGCCATGAGTAATTTTACAATAATTCCTGTAAGTATTTCACTGTGTGCTTTATTTTGATACAAGCTGCTGCACAGAGTCCAGCATCGCATGCTTGGCAATAGAACCTTGTTCTTCTCCTGATCTTATTGCCACTTCGATCCCTTTTGGCTCAACAAATTGCACACTGCCTACAAGGCTTTTCCTTCTTCTCCGTAGGTGGAATATATTCGGAGAAGTGCCTCTCAGTTAGGCGTCTAGGATTTTGTTCTACTGAAGGCCTTCCACCCTCACATGACGTATCATGTGTGTGGTACCTCTCAATTATATCTTCCACTAATGTCATTCTTAAGTCTAGGTTATTCTTTATTCCACCATTCTTCCGATACAAGACGAAAGCATTTTCCAGTTCCAACTAGTGAAATTAAAATTTTTTATTTCGAAACAAGGTTAGGTAGTTAGGTGCTGATCTGCCCTATCTCCTCCATCCATTGAATTAATATGCTCAGCACTGATTTTAGGCTTCCTTAGCACAATATCTCTTTATTTAAATCCAACTAGTTTTTCATTATGTACTGTAGAGAGTACAGTAACAGCCTTTTTGTCTTGCCATTTCATCACCATAACTCTACCTCTCTCAAAGGCGGTGAATTCTTCCAATTTCAACTTCTTTTTCTTTGATATCATCCCGCACTTCCTTCCTTGTAACTCCTAATGTCCCATAGGTGTCGGTTCCTTTGGCAACCAATAAATCAGCCAGCTCTGAGGAGGTGTATTGATCTGTAGACAGGCAATAACCTTTACCTAGTAGAGGTTTCATTAGTGCTTGCACAATCTGGGATATTACAGGAAGATTTGTGTATTCAACATTAAACTCTGACCCTTTTCCAGTTTGAATAATAAATGACCATATATATCCAGACTTAGACTTGCAAGGCATAAATGTATTTACCCCAAATCTAGCTCTTTTGAGGGGAACATTCTGAATCCATGGTAGCCTATCCTTCTACAGCGTGAGACTTTCATCATTAGAAATGTCCCTCTCAGGTGTCCACAAATTTGAGAACTTTTTGCTGAGGTATTTAAGTACGGGCCAAATTTCATTTAGCTTGAGGCAAGGATGTGTATCTATAGCAAAGGTATTATTGTCTGCAAAATGCAGATGGCGGCTGATGAGTACAAATATATGGTATGACATAATATTTAAAGAGAATGAAGTAAGAATGGTCAGCATCTTTCATCTACATCTACATAATACCCCGCAAGCCGCCGCAAGGGTGTGTGGTGGGGGGTGTTAGGTCACCAACTGTAAAAAGGAACATTACCACATGTAAAACAACAACGTGAAAATTACACCCACATTTGAGCTTCTATGTCGCCGTCTTTCGATATATCTTCCGCTCTCATCTTGGGTTTGGATTATCTTGACAATAAATTAGGTAGCACGCTCCCCGCTTTATATAAGGTTTCCACTCAAGGATATTTCTCAAAGTGCTTTCGGAAAATGCAGCATTAACTGCGAGGAAGCCGGCTCTACTTTACTCTCTCGCTCCACCGCGGTTCAAACAATGCTCTGCTAATATACATTCGGTTGAAATGGAGAGATTAATTAATACTAACTTGCTCCTTTCAACGAGGGCAACATGAAGACGGCTACATTCCATGCGCCATGATCGCAAATAAAGCACATCCAACTAATTACCTCATTTGCCTCCCTGTTGATACTTACTGTAATTCGTACTAATAGTACTACATGGAAAGGACTGAAAAAAACGTTTGATAGCACATGTTAAATGTATCGCTGACACAAGTGGTACGTAGTCTTTCCAGTAATTAAACCTCAGGTAATACAATGTATCAGAAAAATAATGAGCTTGTTGAACTCTTGTCGCCCGTATTTATGCTGGCGTTGTCGCCAGTGCGGGCAGTATATCCGGATGCGAGGATTCGGAAGTAAGAAATGTAATTGGACTTTTTAAAATTTTTCCTTCATATTATTAAAAGTATTTTTGGGGAGGACGAGCAAATTTGACCAAAACCATTCTTCAAATGGTTTGCTTATGATTCCTTGGAAGTATGATTTAAAGCAAAAAACACTCTAATTTCATTCGTATTGACAGGCTGACTGTCTTTACACCTTGAAACGTAGGTTATTGTCAACAAATGCCTGGAAGTGTTGTAGAATTTCAGCAGTGTCTTCAATGTCGAAATAAAAAGCAAGAGGTTCAGTGAAAGGAATCTTGGAGGTGGTGGTCTGGGACGTTGATGGGAATCAATAGGACGCAAGCAATTGGGCAGATACATCTTCATCATAATCAGAAAGTATGACGGTATCTTATTTCTTTCAAATCATATATGGAAATGCTCTCGGAATTCCTAGTTTTGGAATTAGACATGATAACAGGAAACCCTCCCTCTTTGTAAAAATAATAATAAGCACATTTCTATGCCTAAAAATCTCTTTAGGATGAAGTATTAGAAAAATTAATTGATATCATTTTATAAACATTCTAATATCCTTCCTTATCTTGTGATAAGAAAGAAAGAGAATTCTATATTGAAATAAATTACGGTGAAAGCCCAGCCCAATATCTTCATTTTCGAAAACAGAGTAAGAAAGATGACCACTCACACCAAAACATTGCCGTCCTAATCTAAATAATATATTATAAAAGAATAAATAACATACTAAAAGTTTCCCACTGCTGTCACTGGTGTGCTGTATGCTAGAGGTGTCTGAAGAGTAAGCTGGGAACTTCTTGGAGAAAGCATTCATTGAAACACGTGTACATCAGAATCGGAGTGAAGGAATTTTGATGTCCGTGGCACACTTGGGCAATTCAATTTTGGGTGAAAGTCGTTTCCTGAGTCGGACACGGGCATGTCAGTCAAGTGGTCAAGGATGCTCGTGTCAACTGTGATGTAATGATGTTTTTCTTAATTGAGTGTACTCTCAGAGTGGGATGTATTCCACCAAGATGTTTCCTGTTTCAGTAGTAGTTTGGTGTAGATACTTGTTAGCTGTGATAGTTTATTATTTAACATATATTGTCAGGCCCACCAATTAGAGGATTTAAAAGATTTGAAGTTGATGTTTCTCAGTTTTTAGTTTAATCTATCCATATTCATGTACTACGAGGGTCATCCGGAAAGTAGTACCCGTTCGTGAAATAAAGACACAAAAGTAAATATTAACAAACATAAAAAATTTTATTTGAAAGAGGATACTTTAAACTACTTCTCAACATAATCTCCAAGCAAATTAAGGCATTCGTCATAACGTGTGACAAGTTTCTGTATTCCTGCTGCATAGTCCTTCGCCGCCAGCTCATTGAGATACAGGGTCACTCCTTCTTTAAGTTCTTCATCGCTGTCAAATCTTTTTCCTGCCAAAAAGTCTTTAAGCTTTGTAAAGAGATGAAAATCTGAAGGGGCCAAGTCCGGGCTATACGGTGGATGGTCGAAAGTTTCCCATTTGAATTGCTGCAAAAGTTTTTGTGTTATCCCAGCTGCATGAGGCCTGGCATTGTCATGAACGAGAATGACACCAGTAGACAATAGATCTCGCCGCCGATTTTGTATTGCCCGCCGTAATTTCTTTAATGTTTCACAATAAGCATTGGCATTAATAGTGTCTCCACGGGCCATAAAATCAATAAGCAATACACCTCGTCGATCCCAGAAAATGGTTGCCATGAGTTTCCTGGTGGACAGAACTGTCTTGAATTTTTTTGGTTTGTTTGGTGAATGAGCATGATGCCACTCCATTGACTGTCGTTTACTCTCAGGTGATGCATAACAAACCCATGTTTCGTCACCAGTAATTATGCGAGTCAAGAAAGAGTCTCCTTCATCAGAATAACGTCCCAAAAACGTCAGTGCTGCAGCCATACGCTTGGTTTTGTGCTCATCTGTAAGCTTGCGAGGGACCCATCTTGCACAAATTTTTGCATAATGCAGATGGTGTGTAACAATTTCATGAACAATTGTTCGAGAAACATTGGGAAAATGCTCACAGATGTCATCAATTGTGACGCGCCGATCGTTCCTCACGAATTCGTCAACTGAGCTCACCAGTTGGTCTGTAATGACAGACGGTCTCCCCGAACGCTCATCGTCGTGTGTGTTCCCCCTCCCCATGTTGAAGTTGCGACACCACCGCCGAACAGACGACTCGTCCATTACATTGTCTCCATACACCTCCTTTAATTGGCGATGAATATCACATGGGCGAACGTTTCTTGCATTGAGGAATTTAATCACTGCCCTCACTTCGCAACTGGCGGCGTTCTCAATTTTTTTAAACATTGTAAACAATCACAGAAACAACACAGGCAATGCTAGCGTCACGCAACTTGGCTCAGAGAAGGCAGACAAGCCACTGAAGCTATCTGACCTCGTCCAGCGGCTACTCGCGTCGTCAGCACTTCATGTGGCACGAACGGGTACTACTTTCCGGATGACCCTCGTATAATGCAAATAATACCGACCCACAAATGTTTATGTAATTTCTCCGTAAAGTTGGGTTAAATGTAGATTTCATTTGAAATAAAATCTTCATTCTGATGCAGGTCGCATTGAAAAAATGTCTCCATCAACACGAATTATTATCAGTTGTAATGTTTGTTAGTTTGATGGTGGTCTATTTTGAAAGAAATTGATTCCCAGAGTTGAATCTTGAATAAAGAAATATTTATTTAAGACAGCATTTTCAAAAGATTTTTGATAAAGTTGTTTATAAAATGTGTTAATCAAAGGTAATGTTATGCATATTACTTGTTTAAATGTAGAATTATGTACTTATTAATGTAAATTTGGTATTCTATTTAAAAATAAAATGAGAGCATTTGCACATAATGCAATTCCACTCTGTCAAAGAAAACCAAAGCCATTTGATTTTTTAGAAAGGATGGCAATCTTTGGAGAGGATATTTGCTTCAATTTGTCAAGAGAGGAATTCATTTCTGCAATAAGCTAAATTGACATTTTCATTTGACCTAACTTATCAACAAAAATCGAATTGCATTGTATTCTCATCTATGAGTACTAGCAAGTAATTGGTTATATCTGGGTTCTACTTATGCTTTGTAATATCCACCTTCTTTCTTACATCAATTGCAGCAAATGAGAAGAAAGTCAACGGAGAATATCTTCCTCCACAAATCCAGGCATCTGTGCACCTCCAATCAATTGAAACTCTATCCTCCGCTTCACGCCACAGCACCAATGGAAGCGCACCAAGCGGCCGACTCTCTCTCCACAGAGGAGCGAGTGTTCTTTGCCTTATTCAACCACTCCCCCTTGTCGGAGTACGAGGGATTGTTGGGGGAAGTGGAGGACGTGCACGCAAGGGGCGTGCGGGGACGGACGGCGCTCCACGTGGCAGTCCGGGCGGGGAAGGACGATTGGGTGGAGAGACTGCTGGGGATGGGAGCGGACCCCAGGCTGAGGGACGCAGAGGGTGATGATGTGCTGTGGGTAGCCGAAGTGATGAGCACCAGCAGCACTGAAGACGCCAACTTGAGTGCTAGAATGAAGATCATTATGCTGGTGCAAGTGGTGCACCAAGACAACACTGCACGAACTCCATTTCAATCAGTTCCAATGGCTCCATGTAGCTGCAACACTCCAAGTGAGGTTCCGTCACTTATAAGTGAAATGTCAGGTCAGATTACCGTTTTGAAAGAACTGATGCTTGGTGTGTCGAGGGAAATTGGATCCCTGAAGGAGACTGTTGTGAACCTGGACAGAGAATTGAAGTCAAGGGACACTTTGTTGATTGCTTTGGAGTCTGGAGTGA
This sequence comes from Hetaerina americana, assembly GCF_022747635.1. NCBI lineage: Eukaryota > Metazoa > Arthropoda > Insecta > Odonata > Calopterygidae > Hetaerina > Hetaerina americana. The sequence continues at coordinate 515,160 of NW_027286348.1, forward strand.
CCTCTCTCGTTGACAAGAGTACCTCTCAGGAGGGAGTGGTGAGTGGGTGTTGGGCGAGGGAGTGTGTGGATGGGGCAGCGTTGGCAGTAATTGAAAGGGAGAGGGATTGCATCGAGGCTATGATGGGCATCACGACCATCTTGGAGTCAGACCATGAAAAGGAGTCCTTTGTATGGTGTATTTATCAAAGGGTCCAATCGGAGAGTCCCCTGACGGCTGTCATTATGAGATTCATTGTGAAGCAGTCTGGGGTCTCCGTTCACGTCGACTGTTCCTCTTTTACAATAGGGAGGATGAAGGGAAGGGTGATGGATCACGATGGAGTGGAGAAGGATGGATGTTCATTTGGCTCATATGCAGATTATTCAGAAATGAGGGCGTACGTTGGGGCAGTAAGTAATTAGGGAGAGAAATTGGGTTCTACTAATCTTCTTGGTGCTTTGTGTCAGTTGGCCGTGTACATTGCCTTCAAGAACGGAGGGCGACCATACGCAGAGAGTGACACTCTCAACAGACGGCGTTTTGAGGTAGTACTTCGGCAGGCAGAGAAAGTGAAGAACTTGGACGGAGATGGATATATTTTGGTTAGTAAGGCATTATGGAAGGAAACTCTGAGGGCAAAGGAGATATATTTGATATCCATAATCCCTGAATTGTTGGTCATATATGGATCGAATTCTCCAGAGATATCCAAACTTCGCCGTGGACTTTCTCTCCTCTTTGAATATTCGGAGGGTCATGTGATGGCGACTCTCGAGTCAACAGTGGCTTCTCTTTGCTCTCGTTCCTGATTAGCTTCCTCTGAAAATGTATCTTTTCCGCTTTTCCAACAAGATTGTCTAATCAACGAGTTAAATGTTGCACAGAATATAGTCATTTTATGCAATTATTATCATTAACATTTGGATTTTTTGCCATCATACATGTATGCCTCTTCTCTTCTACATCTACATCTACATAATACCCCGCAAGCCGCCGCAAGGGCGTGTGGCGGGGGGTGTTAGGTCACCAACCGTAAAAACGAAAAATACCACATGCAAAAAACAACACGGAAAATTACACCCCAGCAGCGCACACACTCATGCAAAACTCCCTCCATCCAATACTCATGCAAACACATACACCGCAAAACAACAAAAAACTGCACCCCAGGATACAGCACGAAAGCCATCCTAAAACACGCAAGCCAGGACACAACAAGCAAGAATGTGAAACATCACTACCACATGAAAATGCACCACAAAACACTCAACCCCCCAAAGAGACAGTAAAAGGAAGGGAATTCGACCCAACGTTGCAGGTAGCAGGAATTTCCCCCCGCCGGGAGGGAAGAGGGACTGAAAGGGAAACTTAAAAACAGATGAACAGAACACGAATGATATCATGCGGAAAGAATGGGTTATTATAACAAAACACATAAGGTTAGTGGAGGAGCATGCATTTAAGTAGAACTAATTATTTTTTAGACACTGAGGGTGCAAGTGGAATTTTTACTATCTACAATCCTACAGTTGCTATCCCGTATTGTCCGTGGGAAGAAGGAGTCCTTGAGTCGGCTAGTCCTGGCATCTATTTCCCGAATTTTATATGCATGATCCAAGCGACCAATGTATGTAGGAGTACGAATAATCTGCGAGACCTCGGTGCTGAAACATGCGGATCTGAATTTATTTACTTATGTGTTTACTCTTGTGTTTTATTGTGTCAATTTGAGGGAATTCAAAATTGTTTTGCTAATTTTTGAACTAAAAACTATGAGAAATTAAATAAAATTGTTTAATATGTAATTTAGAATTCCTTTTATTTCTTATTATTAATGATCGTCTTCATGTCAATCGCAATTTATAGTTCTGAATTTGTTCTCTGTTGGGAAATGTAAGACTTGCGATAGTACGAATTTGGGAATTTCTTACACAGTGAAGGGATTGGTATTGAGTGAACACTAAACCCTCACCTACCAAACCCTACCTACGGTTTTATTACTGTGTTTATAGATTTTTATAAACGACAGCTGATGCAGTCAGAATACATTCCCTGAACAATCAACCCTTATGAGAATAAAACATAAACCTATCAGTAAAATATTGAAATAAACTATTCTTAACGCTAAAAATAATAGAAGTGAACGACCACAGCCTCCAGAACGACTTGAAATGTTCACCAATATGCAAAAAAATGGACAAACTCAGTTTCAATTACCAATCAACACATTTCTAACACATGAACATCCTCATATCTCATGATTGAACTGTTGTTTCAATGATTTCTGGCCTTTAACACCTGCCAAATGCTAGAGGGACGAGAAAATAGTGGCATGTTTTTTTTGACACTGTAACATCCAGCCGAAAGTATATGAATTTTTACATTATTTTCACTTGGTTGCAAATGTTAACTTCACATTTCAACACAAGAACAATAGATAATCTAAAATCAATTTTTCACTATGGTTATAGCTGTAAGGGTTTAACAATTCTGTTCTAAATATCCCACCACCCTTAAAGAAACTCTTTAAATGTTAAAAATACCAAACACACACACACAGGCACATTGCAATTTCTACCGGTACTTCACTACTGAAGGTAAGTTTCAGGTGGACCCTAGCAGTATTATTGGTATTATATACACGTACGTATATATACAGTAGCAAATATTAGTTTATATTATATACTGCAGCAAGATATTTCAAGGGAATCTAATTGGAAACGAGAAAAAAGGATGTCATTGTGAAGGCATACATCCTATACAAAGGAATAATAAGGTATTACATTTGTTGGGTTCATCATGGTTTTCTGCCAACAATCTCCATATGAATCCCAATAAAACTCAGCATCTTCTATGTACTCTAAAATTGTGCTACACTGGATACTGTCCCTGTGAAACTGCTGGGATTTTATTCAGACTAGAAGTTAAGTTGGAGTACTAATATTCTATACATTAGGAAGAAACTTGCACAAGCCTTATTTCTGCTCAGGAAATTGAAATTATATGTTAGTAAGGATTACTTAATTAATGCCTACTATGCATTCTTTCACTCACATATTACTTATGGCATTAGACTTTGGGGGCATTCATCTGGTATTAAGCTAATTTTTGTGATGCAGAGAAAGGCAGTCCGTACCTTATCTAATTCATGTCCAGGTGAACACTGTAGACCTCTCTTTTTAAATTTATAAATTATGACTGTATACCATTTATATAAATACGAGTAGCTACTCCACTAGGGCTGACGTTCACAGCAATAACACCATAGAAAGTCTAATGTGCATTTTCCATACTGTAGGCTAGAGAGGACTTACAAAGTTGAAGGTCTACCTATCAAATTGTTTAATATGCTTCCAAAATCTGTAAAGTCAGCCCCCAATGTAGTGTTCCGCAGGGTGCTGCGTGATTGGCTTACCTCCAATCCTTTATACTTAATAGAGTGGGATTATGAGCTCGACTTTACTAGCCTAAAATTATAAGGTCTAGCGTGAGTAGAATACTAGGTGTAAGTATGCAAATATATTCAAATAAGTATTTTATTTGATTGTATATTGTACTGTATACTGTATTATCTATGAACAACCGTATGTTCCTAAAGGACGACATCCACCATATGTGAATATGATTATAAAATGAATAAAGTATATTATTATTTAATCAGAGTTCTGCAAAAATATAGTTAATGTTTTAATACACATACAACAGTTTCAAAACTATGTATACATTGATTGTTTCACAAATTGGAACTCTACATTGATATTTTATTACTGTATGATCATTTAACTGGCAGGGAGGAAAGTTTCTGACTTATTTGTGTTGATATTTGACCAAACGCACAGGGTCCAATTGTTTTTCATTTTATCGATCGTGTATATTTATTCTATCGTGACTCTGTATCAATGACCATAATTCATGCAATACAAAATTATGCTCCAAATCAAAGTTTTGGTGAAAGCCTCTTTGTCCATTAATGCAATTCATCTTCTTCTAATTTCCGTACCATTTAAACCTTTTTGGTCCAAAACACCCTTCCGAAATTATCTCTTTTACCGGCTCTAGTTTCTGTCATCTTATTGTCATGTTCAACTTAGCCTTTCTCATTCTGGAAAAACAACATAACCTTCCTTGTGTATATTTTTCTTCACAGGCCATAAATATCAGACTAACCTTTCAACGGAATCAAGCCAAGTGAACAATGCCTACGCTAACTGAAAAACTAGAGCTTCATCATCAGCAAAACTTACTAAATATAGGGATTCCCCACCGATTTAAATTTATACATCTAGTTCTAATCCCATTAACGCCTCTTTGATCATTTTCTCTACACATATGTATAACCAAAAAACCAGTAATTAACAAGAAGTTTGGTTGGGTAGGGGTGATGGTAGGGTTCAACCAGTATTAAGCCCGACGGCATGTAAAATTCACACATCAGGGTATGGCGGCCAGTTCCTTCCCCTGTGCTGGTTATGGTTTCCCAGGAAGATCTGGTACCCAAATAATCACATAGCTTGGGTGGTGCTGCAGGATCCTTGCCTGGGAATCGAGCAAGGTGAGTGGGCATTGAGGGGTTGTGGGGAGCAGATTTCATAAGCAGACATGTTTTACATGGGGGATGGCTGCAGGAAGGGGAAATAAGAGGAAATTTGTCTGAGGGGCGCTAAAGGACTTATGATTTTATTTTTATTAAAATAAAATTATACTAATAACTAAAGTGCGTTGTAATGACATAATAATTACGTGTAAACCAAAACCCTTCGTCTATGTAAGACACCACCAATGATAATGGTCACCCCATGCCATACTTCTTCTTCCTAACACTGCCCATCCGGACTCCTTCCGTCCGTCCCCCCTCACAACTGGTTTCTCTGGTGGCTTTTGATGCTCTCAATCGTTGACATTTTTCCTTGTTAGGAAGTACCCCACTCCCCCTCCTCCTTAACCATAATTTTCCATACAGCCTACTGATACATCTTTACTCTCTGCGCTCTGAATGCTTCCAAATTCCATTTACTTCGCCATCTTCCCTGTTTTATCTTTTTTCAATCGGATGCTAACCAATTACGTCCTTTGTAGGCATTTGCTCCTACGAAAACGTGCTAATAAAACATGCATGCTTGCATTAATTAGACTGGATTAATAACTCATCTAAATAGGTAAATGAACAAGAAACGCATATCAAAATTAAATTAATAATATTAGGAATACGACATTTTGAGCCGCGGCGCACATTTTGAACACATTGCCATCTATCCCCGAAAAATTCAACTTTGTAGTAATCCCAATTGTATCACGACGCCCTCTTTGGGGAAGAAAACGGACTCGTAGGTCTCGGACACGGGAGTTGGCTTCCGGCATTTGCTCACGTGTTCTCATCTGTCATTCTACAATTGCAAGTCGGAGTGAACAGTTCATCGGAGGCCTTCCCTTCCGGCGTTGTGTTTCGTGAGTACTCAATTTACTTCTCGCATATTTGGATTTTATGTTAACTAGCCAATCATTAGCATATTTGGTTGAATTATTTCCATTCATAGTAAATAGCGGTCTTTCATTCGAACTTTACGCGTCGGGATAACGTTTCCTCTTTAGTCCAAATTCCTTTCAAAATAAGAATTAACTGTAAACGTGTAACTGTATTTGTTGGAGTAAACATGAATTGCCGCATTAAAATAATAAATTATGCAAGATATTTCATTGTTCCATCGCACTGGTACTGTTTCCATAGACTAAGTCGACACGTTTTGTTATAATGTGTTGTTATGCAGTTTTCGTTAAAGTTCCTTGCTACAGTTTCAAAGGATTCCTATTATTAACGAAATTCCAGTTTATCCGTTGAAGATCTTTTGACCAAGTTGAATATCGGACAACTTGTGGATTAATAGGAAATGGTGTTCTTTTAAACACCACGTGTCGGCATCCATTTTCCTCTGCAGTCGGTTCTTCTTCTTAACTTAGTTATAACTGAAAACGTGTAGCTTTATATTTGAATGGATAACATTGCTTTGCCATATCAATACAATTTATGCTGTTCGAAATTTTAGTATTTCATCGTACTCAAAATTTTGTATGATTCATGGAATACACGTGGCTTTCTCGTCCGGTGTGGTAGTTTTCGTAAAAGTTCTTCATTACGGATTCCAATGATTCCTGTAATTATTCAAATTGCATGGTGTAAATGTTGTTATTTCCCTGGCTTCATTTTGCTATCTACTACTTGATATTTTCCCACTGATTTTAAATTTGGTAAATTTATTAACCTGCCCATTCGTTTGCTCGTTGTTAGTGAACCCAGTGTTTACTGTCTTATTTTAGGACAGCATTTACGGAGCCTATTTTCATTCTTCGTCGCGACTTGCTTCAATAGGAATGCACCATGCACATGCACCTATAAGAATATCTAGCACATATATCTAGTATGCTTTAACCCCGTGTTGGTAATTTATCTATTTGTTCTAGTGTTTTGTGGATATGAGTGGATATTGATTGTTTTATCCTGGTAATTCTATTTTTAAATATTCTCGTGGTCCGTTCAGATTTGCCTCGCTTTGTTTGTATATTTTAGGCTTGTCTTTTTAAATTTGACGAACTTAGTTCATAACTCGACAAGGATAGCGTTATGTTCGCTGCGTCCATCTATTATTTCAATGTTAGAAATGATTTTTGGCTTAAAAGAATTCACATATATATCTAGAATGCTTGGGCCCCATGTTGGTGATTTGACAAGTTGTTCTCAAGGGTGTTTTGTGAATATATGAAGAAGTTATCGGCATGAGTCATGGTTTTTGGCAGATTGCCCTACGCATTACACGTCCCAGTCAATTGACGGTAATTTGTGACACCAGTCTTTATTATAATACTGTTCTATATCTGCTGCTGAAAGTGGATATTCGTTCGTTGAGCTTGTGCAGGACGTCCCTGTTAGAATCTGGGGGTCTAATAATTGAACAAACGAATAGGCTTCCGTCGTTTCTTACTGTAATTTTTTCTGATTGTTCGGGGAAAGAATGAGTATTTGTTTCTCTCTGTGCTTAAATCTATCTCCCTTATTTTGTGTGGTCTGATCTACCTTTATAATTCCTTTAGTGTCATCGTTAAACTCGTTTGTTCTGAATCTTTCTATAATTCTAGGCTTTGCTTGTTCTCTCCTTTAAGTAAATCAATTTATGTTAAGCATTATGTATATTTGAGTTAGTAATGGTCGCGATTCAGCGGCTTGAGATACCATTTTAAATATATACTTGAAGAATCAGGCCAAGGCCTAGCTTTTTCCGAACTTCCCATCTTTCTCTCAATGCGTTCGATTCATGAGGAGATTTGACAGCTTCATAACAAGAGGAATACGCATTGAAAGATATTTTCTTATTTAGGAGTAGCTCGATAAAATCCAAGTATGATAAAGTTCACACAGTGTAATGTCTGCAGTAGGTCCTCTCACAAGTCCCCTCTTAAAACCTCACTTACTCTCTGTGTAAATAAATGAAAGTACTAACTTTGTAGTTCCACACGAGTGATTTGCAGCCCTTATATAAGAAGGGCTGCAAATGTAGAGAGCTCACCTGATGATGAAGTTTTACTTCGAAACCCGGGTCTTGGGAATAAATCGCTGGTGTGGAACTACAAAGTTAGTCCTTTCATTTATTTATAATGAATCGGTTACATAAAGTTATGCCAGAAACCATCAATTACTCAGTGGTTAACACAACTGATTAAACTTAATATAAATTATATTAGTGAATGTATTCCAAATTGCAATGATCACTTTTACGCTGATGATTTGAAAATGTATCACCAGTTTCACATTTTTAACCTCTATAGAATTGTTGATGAATTGAAATTAAATTTTGCTTTTTGTTGCTATGGGGTACACAAAATTTACTAAGAGTAAACCCAACTGGAGGAGGCGTAATTCCTCTGTGTCGCAGGCATCCATGTATCCCATCAATTTCATTCAGGATATTTCTTACTGGTTAAGTATTTATGCAAATATTTCTTTCCATCGGCTCCATCTACGACATGATCTTTAAGTAAACCTACATTCCCGCACCATGGCACGGAAATCTATGGCCCTAAGTTGATATCTGTGTGCATTTTATGTCCATATGTGTTTGCATGTCTATATGTGCAGTGTGTGCATGTATTAGTGATTATAATGGCCTTAATACTACGTATATGATGATGGGTGGAATGGAGAAGATACCATTTGGTCTCAATTTCGCCCCAATGAAGACCCCAATAGGTCTAATTATCTGTGCCCACTTGTCTGGCAGAGTGCATTGGGCTTTCGAGGGCGGGAGATTAATCAGTGTCCCCATGTTACTGGGAGTTGGATGTGTCATGCTCTTCCCATCTTTATTTGAGATGGGTGAAAGATAAACCTCCAAGGAAAGAGATATTCGAAATGGCTGCCATCAGTTGCATTTAGTTGGATAAGACATTGAACCAATTTAAATTTCTCCTTTTCTGATCTCAATTACAGAGTTTGTCAGCGGTGGAGAGCTTGATTTCCTAGTGATCCGAGCAGAAATTGAAATTTATATTTTTCTGGAAGAATTTTTCAAATTGGATCGCCATTCGAGAGAATCATTTACCAATTGCAGCAATATTGGTAAGTAGAAATGTATCCAATTGTGTCCAATATCATAAGGTTTATTGAGAAAGTTTATTTGCTAAATGGATTAACAACTTTCCCGAAGGGATTTTAATTTTTTCTGCACCTAAAATGTCGTTATTTTATTATTCTATTTGATTGATTTGTTAATGTAAATGAAAGACGTGGCTTGGTCCGATGTCTGAAAAAAGTTATATTATAATACTGATTCCCCGTTTGCTTTACAATGGGGTAATTAGTTAGGTGCTGATGTGCCCTATCTCCTCCACCCATTGTATTAATATACTCGGCACTGACTTTTCGCTTCCTTAGCATGATATCCCTTTTTTTAATCCAACAAGTTCTTCATTATGTACTGTAGAGAGTACAGTAACAGGCTTTTTGTCTTGCCATGTCATCACCGTAACTTTTCTATGATATCACCCGATACTTCCTTCCGTGTACCTCTCAATGTCCCATAGGTGTCGGTTCCTTTGGCAAAGCGATAAATCAGCCAGCCCTGGGGAGGTGTAATGGTTGTCTTTAGTCAGGCAATAATGATTACCTAGTAGAGGTTTCATTAGTGTTAGCCCAATGAAGGATGTTATAAGAGCATTTGTATATTCCACATTAAACTCTGACCCTTTTCCAGTTTGAATAATAAATGACCATATATATTCAGACTTAGACTTGCAACACATAAATGCATCTACCCCAAACCTAGCTCTCTTGAGGGGAACATTCTGAATCCATGGTAGCCTACCTTTGTACAGCGTGAGTCTTGCATCAATAGAAATATCCCTCTCAGGTGTCGGAAAAATTTGAGAACTTTTGGTTTAGGTATTCAACTATGGGTCAAATTTTATTTGGCTTGACACAAGGATGTGTATCTATAGCAAAGATACTATTGTCTGCAGAATGCAGATGGCAGCTGATGAGTAAAAATCTACGGTATGACCTAATATTAATTAAGATTCATTTTTAATATAAAATGAGAGCATTTGCACTAAGTGCAATTTTGGTGTATAATTCGTAATAGTTCGTTAATGAAACCTTGAAGTCAATTGCTATTATTGTTACTCCCCTAAGTCAAAGACAAAAGCCATTTGATGTTTTAAGGATGGACACCTTGGGAGAGAATATTTGCTTCAATTTGTAAAGAAAGGAATTCCTCTTTCAATAAGCAAAAATGATATTTTAACCCTCTTAGTGGGGCGGCTATATATATATATATATTGGCTCTTGAGTAGGCTATTGTTTAAATCGCTGTACCTTATGGTTTCTTCTTTAATAATTTATGGTTTTTGTGCTGTCAATAGGCTGAATTCATACAATTATACGACACATTTTTTTATTTTTTAATGGCAATTTTAAATGCTTTTCAAAAAGTATAATTCTTACTATAATTTTAGGTTCAGTTTTGTACATGTTGGGAAGCTCAGCCTAATGTCTGCCAGTTTTTTTTGCTAAGTGGTCTTATGAAGAACCACTGAAGGCTACTAATCTATGTTCATCTGTAATCTCTTGAATGTGTTATGGTGTGGTGGTGTTGATATATAACTGCTTATTCAGACTTTGTTGATATGATGGAAATGAGAGCACTGCTTTGTAATCATTTTGGTTTCTCTTGCCGTCCATCCCATCTAATCAGGAGAAGAAATCAAGAAATGGTTAGGCCACTAATAATAAATTTAAATAATAATTACATGGGAGGGATTGATACATCTGATATGATGGTGCGTACCGTAAAGTATTGGAGGAAAGTTGTCTTTTGTGTAATTGCTCGTATGGTTCTCAATTCCTATATAATATACAAAGAAAAGAATCTCATTAGAAAAATGACAAGACTTCAATATACATCATGTATCATAGTCTCTTGAGCAGGAATGGCTCGGAAAGGCAGATTGACTCATCTCCTAGTGCACATGGATCAAGAGCTGAACTGCAGCAACTACTGGGGAGAAAAGAAAAAAATTGTGTGCTTTGTAGTGGAAAACATGGCCACAAGAGAAAAAGGTCCCGTGCATAAAGTGCGAGAAAGGTGTGCACAGCATTTGTTTGATTAACCATAGGTGCTAGATGAACTGCCCGATGAATAGGGGAAAAGTCCCAATTTTTAACTCAGTTGGATCAGACTTTTCAACAAAATCGAACTATGCAGAGGCTGACAAAAAAATTTTGTAACTCGCTGGTTATTATTTATTTATTTATAATTTTTTCTGGATGTCTTTTTGATTCTTTCTTTTATTTAAATATGGTAGTTTAATTAAAAAATGCTTAAAAAAATATTTGTATTGTCTAAAAATCGCATTATTAATGCTAAAAAAATATTCGTCAAATTTATAATCCTGTAATAATTACATTTATTTTCAGATGATGTAAATGTATAACATCAGTATTAACTACAATATTTTATTTTAAAGTAGAAAAAACTGCACATGGATATCAAAACAAATAACTTTTGTTATGTTTTTATATATAAATATGTTTTTTATCCTAAGGTGATACATTTTCTTAAATTACCCTTGGCACTTCTCACTAAGTACCCCTGGAATCCCCACCGCACTAAGAGGGTTAATTAGACCTAAACAATCTGCAAAAATCTAATGTCATTGTATTGCCATCTATGAGTACTAGCATGTGTTTTGATATATCTGGGTTCTACTTATTGTTTGTAAAATCCACCTTCTTTCTTACCTCAATTGTAGTGAATGAGAAGATAGTCAACGGAGAATATCTTCCTCCTCAAATCCAGGCACCTGTGCACCTCCAATCAATTGAACGCCTTTCCTCCGCTTCACTCCACAGAACCAATGGAAGCGCACCAAGCAGACGACTCTCTCTCCATAGAAGAGCGAGTGTTCTTTGCCTTATTCAATCGCTCCCCCTTGTCAGAGTGCGAGGGATTGTTGGGGGAAGTGGAGGACGTGGACGCTAGGGGCGTGCGGGGACGGACGGCGCTCCACGTGGCAGTCCGGTCGGGGAAGGACGATTGGGTAGAGCGACTGCTGGGGATGGGAGCGGACCCCAGGCTGAGGGCCGCAGAGGGTGATGATGTACTGCAGGTAGCCGAAGAGATGAGCGCCAACAGGACTGATGACGCCAATCATAGAGCTAGAATGAAGATCCTGATGCTGGTGCGAGTGGTGCACCAAAACAACAGTGCTCGTGGACTATCAGTTCCAATGGCTCCATGTAGCTGCAACACTCCAAGTGAGGTTCCATTACTCCAAACTGAAATGTCAGGTCAGTTTACCGCTTTGAAGGAACTGATGCTTGGTGTGTCGAGGGAAATTGGATCCCTGAAAGGGACTGTTGTGGAGTTGAAACGGGAATTGGAAGCGAGGGACTCACTCTTGATTGCTTTGGAGTCTGGAGTGACCTCTCTCGTTGAGAAGAGCGCTTCTCTGGATGCGGTGGTGAGTGGGTGTGGGGCAAAGGAGGGTGTGGCCGGGGCAGCGTCCGCAGCCAATGAAGGGGAGAGGGATTGCGTCGATGCTATGATGTGCATCACGACCATCTTGAATGCAGGCGAAGATAAGAAGTCCTGTGTTCGGCGTATTTATCAAAGGGTCCAATCGGAGAGTCCCCTTACGGCTGCCATTGTGAGATTCATAGTTAAGCAGTCTGGGGTCTCTGTTGACATGGACTGCTCCTCTGACACGATAGAGAGGATGAGGAGAGAGGTGATGGATCACGACGGAGAGAAGAAGAATGGAAGTTTATTTCGATCATTCGCTGATTATTCAAAAATGAAGGTGTACGTTGGGGGATGTTATCTAAGGGATGGTGTGAAATGGGTTGCTCCTTTTCTTATTTCTGCTCTGTGTCAGTTGGCCTTGTACATTGCCTTCAAGAACGGAGGGCGACCGTACGCAGAGAGTGACACTCTCAACAGACGGCGTTTTGAGGAAGTACTTCGGCAAGCAGAAGAAGTGAAGAAGAGGAAGGGAAATGAATATCTTTTTGTTAATAAGGCATTAGGGAAAAAAACTCAGAGGGCAAAGGAGATATATTTGATATCCAAAATCCCTAAATTTTTGGTCGTATATGGATCGAATTCTCCAATGATATCCGAACTTCGCCGTGGACTCCCTCTCCTCTTTGAATATTTCGAGGGTCATGTGATGGCGACTCTCGAGTCAACGGTGCCTTCTCTTTGATCTCGTTCCTAATTAGCTCCAATGGTGGATTTCCGCATTAATTTCTTTGTACTTTGGTTTACTTACTCAAGTAGTCTGAAAATGTATCTTTTATGCTTTTCCACCCAGATTGTCCAATCAATGAGTTAAATGTTGCACAGAATAAAATAATTTAATGCAATTAGATTATTTTTTCTGTTTTTGAACCAATAGTTTGGAGGAATGAAATGTAGGACTAAATGAAGATCTTTTTAAGTTAGATTGATGATTTTCTCCTTAATATTGTGGTAAAAATAGAAAAAATCCCCACCATTGGTGAAATAAACGTTAATTTCATATGGTTAAAATGTGCCTGTGTTGAAGGTGGGGATTCCATGGCTTGACCTTATATTGACCATGTCATATGTTTATTTACCATTTGTAAGTTTCCCTTTGGATTCATTGAAATGGAGACATATTTAATTATTTGGCGTTGATTTGTGCTCATATAGTTTCCCTGCCTAGTCCTGTATTGAAACAAATTCATTTGCATTCTTTGTTTTGACCAAGATGTTCCTATTGTTTTAAGATGGAAGAATATCCCCATCCTCTTTATTCATGTCTCAATTGCCCCTTTAGCACAATATTCCTGCGTATCAGATGTATGCCTTTGCAAATAAATCCTTATTTCATGTTTCCAATTAGATTCCCTTTAAATATTTCCCTAACCATAATGTACCAATGTAGTGTGTGTACAGGCTTTAATGCATGCTCTTAACTCACTGTAATATTTGATGAAATATTAAATGAATGAATATAGATATTATTAACCTTCCATAGAGCATAGGTGCAATTGGTTAAAATAATTTGACACACTGAAATTCTTTCATTGAAATGCAATGATTGTGTCGATGGCTGTATAAAGTAACTGTCTGGACATCTGCCACAGTGTCTTGGGAATTATTATCTTCTGTTAACGTTAATTTGGATATTATGGCCAATGGCTTCACCTCTGCTCTGGCAATGAATATGATAATTATTTAATGATACTTAAAAAGCATAACTTTTGTTCCCAAAGGAGTAATTATGTATCATCAGCATTAATATGATTAAAGTACTCATATCTGAATATATAACAGTAGATGATGGCTAAATAAAGTACACAGGTTGAAAGCAAAGTATGCTTAGGAGAAATATCAAGTTTGTGTTTGAGGACAGTGTTTTACTTAAAATGGTTTTATTCATTGTACGAATATTATTGTCCAATGCATGGTTTTACTTATTGAAAAATGTAACAGTTCCTTGAAATGATAAACGAATGTATTTGATTTTTATTATTATAAATATTCCATGGCACACTGAAGATGCAATTCCTTACATTGTTCCACTCTGAATGGAATGGAGCATTGAATGAATGTTGAAATCACTTCTCAAATACTTGTCATCTTGAAGAGGAAGCAATTCACATTCTAAGGAGTTTTTTGACAAACTTATATCTTTGTACATGTAGTCTTACTGTTCTTTTCCCATGGAGAATAAATAAAAAACTTTTGTTTTGAAACCAATTATTTTGTTGTGATTTCTTTTGTATAAATATTAGTTTATTAAAGATTTAAATGGAAGCGTTCTCCCAGAATAGAAAGAAGGGAAATGCTGTTACCATATTCTTCATTAAACAAGAGAATAGAAGACTGCTATGAATGTACGCAAATGGAAGTGCGAAGAATGTACAAATCTGATCTCTTCATCTTGATTATGTATTACTCTACGTAAATGGTTCACTCTTCATTGCAGTGATTTATTAATTATATTTGAGCTTATCATTGAAAGCAGTGATGCCCTTGTACGTTAAATTAATACACCATAATAATTAATAATCCTGGTGTCCAAAAAGCCTCTTTCCATAAAATCATAACTCTTTGAAAGTGATTAATTAACGTTATTTTTCAAATGTCAATTTCAATCTTTGTTTTATCACATTTTATTGATATTTTAGTCCATTCCTTTGGAGGGCTGTTTGCATTTATTCTTGAGATAACATTGAGGTGAGGTTTGCTTATCATTAAATCCTTCACGCAACTGATGATAATCACTTTGTTTAATTGAAAATGAATTTTTCTTTGAAAATAATTTGATGAAGACAATTTGAATATTTCTTTTGATGTTCCTTAACCTTGGTACATTTATAATCTTTGGTATGTGGTAGCTTGCTTTCACAGCAGCACTGTCTTTGTTGGATACAAAGATTATACTTTGTATCAACCGCTAGACTACGTGACAATGGAATGTAAAAAAGATGGTGAAATTCAGAGAGGGCTCCCTGTTTGCTCAAGTGATTCAGTTGACAGTTCTGACAAGTCTTTAAGCGTTGTTACAATGTGAAATTATTAACAGTGAGAAACGTTTTCCATTCCAAGGGATGGAGCTTCTATTTCATGGACTTGATATGGTAGATGATGGCATTTAAATGCATTTTCTTTATTTTTAGAGGAATACCTTTCGAGAGAGATGATCCCACGGGTCAATACAAGGAATGAAAGAGCTGTAATTTCATGGGAAGCATCACTGTCAGCTATTGTAGACTGAGGAATTGTATGCAGTGCAGAATGTATTCTATAAAAGAAACCCCTTGAAGAAGAATTGAGTGGAATAAATTATGCTGCAACGGTGATGAACTCAATTTGAAACTCTTGTGAGGTCACTTGTGGAACGTCTTGTGAAGGCAATGCACACCATGTCAGTTGTCTGCTGGCTTTAATCAAGTGTGTGTGGCAGATATTTGATTGAGAATGGACATTCAAGAATATTTAAATCAAATACTATTGATGGGTTTATATTTTTTGATCAAAGTTGAAGTATTAAAGAAAGCCAATACACTTCATGCTTGTTTTATTCTCCAAACAATAGTTACAAAGAATTAAATCATCTCTTTAATATTGCTTTTTAGTGATAATTTTGATGATAATGAGATAATAGCTTGAATAATCCCCCTAACATTTCCCTTTATAATCTTGCTCCATCATGATTCCATCACCATCTATAATAAAAGGTAATATCTCTCTCTTTAAGGTAAGTGAGAAGGTTTTCTTTGAACAGCATTGCATGTGAACTTGAATTTTTTTGAAGTATACGCCTCGTTACCAGAGGAATAAGTGGTCAAAAGATGTTTTATGACCAATGAGGACAAATTTTGAAACATTCCATTGTATAAATAAACTGTTTGTATACATATAAACGGTAAATTTTGAAAGTAATGCAAATCATTTCATTGTGACACAAAATATCCATTGCAGCATTGTATTACTGGTCTGGAAATGTGGTTAGGGGTCTACCCTTTCAACTCATGCTGGTCGTAAGCTTGCTCTGAGATGTCAAACAGGGAGCCTTTAATGCGTTGCGTACCTGATTCCACAAGTGTATCATTGATGTTAAGGGGGGGGAAGAGTGTTTTAAGCAAATGTACAAGTATAAAGATCAATACTTTTAATTTTCCCAGAGAATGCACATTAATTTTATGTTATAATGTGCACATATATGTAAACCATAAACACAGTAATTATCAACCAAGAGTTTGGTGCATAAATAAATTTCAACAAATTGCATAAAATGACAATGAGCTGTACAATGTTCAACTCTTTAATTGGTCAATCATGGTGGAAAAGCTGAAAACGTACATTTCACCCTCATTTCTCAATAATCTGCAAATGATTTAAATAAACTTCCATGCTTCTCCTCTCCATCGTAGTTAATCACCCTTCCCTTCATCCTCTCTATTGTGACGGAGGAGAAGTCGATGTGAACGGAGTCCCCCCACTGCTTCACAATGAATCTCAAAATGGCAGCCGTCAGGGGACTCTCCGATTGGAGCCTTCCATAAATACGCCGAGCATAAAACTTCTTATCTTCGTCTGCATCCATGATGGTCGTGATGCACATCATCGCCACGACATAATCCCGCTCCCCTTCATCGATTCGCTCCTCTTCAGGGGCTGCCAATGCTGCCCCTGCCATGCCCTCCCACGTCCCCCTTCCAAGAACCCTCCCCCCCACCTCCGGAGAGGCACTCTTCACAATGAGAGATGTCACTCCAGACTCCAAAGCAACAATAGTCTTTTTCAGGGATCCAATTTCCTTCCGTCAGTCATCAGTGCTGCTGGTGCTCATCACTTTGGCTACCTGAAGCACGTCATCACCCTCTCCGTCCCTCAGCCTGGGGTCCGCTCCCATCCCCAGCAGTCTCTCCACCCAATTGTCCTTCCCCGCACCGACTGCCACGTGGAGTGCCATCTGTCCCCGCATGCCCCTCGCGTCCACGTCCTCCACCTCACCCAACAATCCCTCGCACTCCGACAATTGGGATCCAATGAATAATGCAGAGAACAGTCGCTCTTCTATGGAGAGAGAGTCGTTGGCTTGGTGCGCTTCCATTGGTGCTGTGGAGTGAAGCAGATGAAAGGCGTTCAATTGATTGGAGGTGCACAGGTGCGTGGATTTGAGGAGGAAGATATTCTCCGTTGACTGTGTATTCTCATTCACTGCAATTGACGTAAGAAAGAAGGTGGATATTACAAACAATAAGTAGAACCCAGATATACCAAAACACTTGCTATTTCTCATGGATGGCAATTCAATGCCATTAGATTGTTTAGTTCTATTTAAATTATTGTTTTAGCATAGTGCACAAATGAGTTCCTGTCTTGACAAATTGAAACCAATATAGTCCTCTCCAAATATTTCCATCCTTTTTAAAACACAAAATGGCTTTGGTTTTCTTTGATAGAGGGTCATTGGATTATTATTAATTTATTTAAATTATTTATTAATTTACTATTTCTAAACCACAATTGCATTATGTGCATAAGATCTTTTTTTTTATCAAAAATCAACACTACATTTAACCTTACTTTGGCAGAGGAATGACATTAACATTGGAAAAATTGGTATTATTTGCACTAATGTGCATGTACGTACAGAGATTAAATTGTAAAAAATTAAAGAACCAAGCCTTGAAACATATTCGACAGTTACCAATCATTGAACTCTTCCTATGACCATTTACAATTAACAGTAGAGAAATGCCCAATGGACAAAGTGACAATATGCAATACATATGATGAGGAACTAATTTACTCTGTAATTAAACAACATATATACGATCTTTCACTTGAAGTAACAAATCAACTAATTTGAGTACTGGTTGACGGATTGCCTGAAACTGAATCAGCAGTGGAATACACCTTAGATGTATTTATAGACATTACCGTGGCATACTTCTAGCTGAGCCTAAAATGTCACAAATATATAGCAAGCGTACCAGGATGTGGTTGGACAAGGTGTGCGGCAACAGAGTTTCTTGCATTTCACTGACAAAAACCCAAAAATCCATTTCAACGGAAGCGGAAAACACTTAGCACATCTTTGAGAAGTAAAAAGAAAGCCATGCGCTTCAATATTTGTATGTGTGTGAATACATATACCGTACATATATAGATTTCTAAAATGTAGAAATGTATCGCCTGAGAGGTGGGCAATGCAATGGGAGTATTATAATTTAGCATATTAAGTTAATAAAATTGATAAGCTCTAAAGGCATTGCAATTACCGAGAAGGGTATTTCAACAAAATCTATTGAACACCCTTATTTTTGAATGCAGTGGTAATATTAGCTTTGATTGAAATCTTTTTAAATGCACTGCCTTCCACACAAATAGTGTGTAGCGCCAGTGTTTAGTCTCCAGTTGAGATGATTGCGAGGAATGGTTTTTCAACTGACATTTCACGTCTAGGGAAGCTGTCACTAAATAAAGAGTGGAGCCACTCCGTCAGATGGAGTTTAGCGACTCAACACTTTGTAATTTCACCTGCTGCTAATACGAGGGAACGACCTGGAGTCTAACCACCCTTCATTTTCTTTACTTTAGGGGTCGGAGTTCCATTAGTCACCGGAAGCTTCGTATGCACGAAAATAATCATCCTGCAGCTTCAGTTGTCACTTTTACGGTTCATCATATGAATTTCACCTGAAAAGAGTTTCCCCTGGAGAAAAAAGGTCGTGTCAATTGAGTTTACATACTGATACGACGCTCCATTGATGTCTGTGAATAAATGAAGACAGCAACACAACAATTGTTCTTGAATGATTAGTACGCACGTTTTGTCCTTCTGATACGTATATATACATCAATCGCAAACCTTGTCTCAATGTGAGAAGACAATGGGAAAAATAACTGTAAACTTTTCATCAATGCTCAAATGATACAGAACTGATTCTATGTTATATCAAAGGGAGAGACAGCATTTCGAACAGGTCTTCTGAGAGATGTTTAATAAAGAAGTTTTATGATTATTAGAAAAGAAATGTCTATTTCAGCCTTCCAATTTGAGGGATGGGTTAGTTCTGACACAAAGGCATCAATTACTGATCATTACTATAGTTTAATAATTTGTAAAGTTTAATTTATTGACAAAAGAGTAACAAAAATTGTACAATATACACATATATATCCCTAAATGTTAAATAAAAAACAGTAGAGTGAAATAAACACAAATAGGGGCCCAAAAAACATTTATACACACATAAAGAAAAGTCTGAATACAGAAAAAAAGTACAGCATTAAGTACACAGAAGCCACATACAGATATTTTGAAAAATTCAGCGCGGATCCCTTGGAATAATGCAGAAAATAGTGAAACGTAAAATGAAACAGGCCAATGTAATGATTTTCAGGCTCTAGTAAATAATGAACAAGAGAAATGAAGAGGAAATGGACTGAGGACAAAGGTAGAGACATTGAGGAACATATATCTGGGAGAAACACTGGAAACGCTCACTCCATAACCTGGAGAAATATTCACAACCTCACAAACCTCGGAGAAAGAAAATGGAAGAAGCAATAATTGGTGAGGAGCAATTAGCATTACAATTGAACGAAATGCATAAGACAGAAATAAGAGCAGAACAATTGCATCCAGGACTTGTAAACAGCACAATTAGGACACGATATCCTGGAATGACAGCAAACAGTTCCAGATGAAGAAATTACACAAACCATAAGCATAGAAGAATTTGACCAAGCCCTAAGAAGTACATTAAATGCACCAGGACCAGATCTGAAAGAGGTGACAGTAGATAGGACCAAACAAGCACTTCGTATCAAAAGCAGATTGTCAAAATGTGAAGGAATCAAGACAGGCATGAAACAGTTTACGTAAACCTATTCATAGACTGTCACTTTGTACAGGGTAGAAAGCTTGGCCATCCCAGAAAAAACCAAAGAGTACTTAAATTCGAATTTTTCAATGTGCTGGTGCCTATTGAAAATAACCTGGACAAACAAGCATTGACGAAATTCTGGACAGCGTGGAATGAAAGTGCCCATTGACAGAAGCAACGGGAAACAATAAACAGGCCAGTCGGGCACTTGATTGGATATTTAGTGGGATACATTTCACATAAGCCCAACCGCAAATTGTAGTAATGTACCTAAACAAAAGCCGAGCTCATCCTAGAAGAGGAGAGGAAATTTCATTGCTTGAATGTTCTTGGCCTATGTTTATTCTACTTTGGATTAACAAGCAGTAAGGAATTCCTCGCCTGAGTAAGGGAAGGGTGCATGCTGGCCATAGTAGAAGCAACAGGCTAGTAGGACACCTGATAAGGCATTGATATTGCAAGTAAATCTAATCGGGATAGATTAGAAGCATTGAAGAAAAAAGGATAACATAGAATGTAACTT
Organism: Hetaerina americana; assembly: GCF_022747635.1. Taxonomy (NCBI): domain Eukaryota; kingdom Metazoa; phylum Arthropoda; class Insecta; order Odonata; family Calopterygidae; genus Hetaerina; species Hetaerina americana. The sequence continues at coordinate 535,586 of NW_027286348.1, forward strand.
ATGGATCGCAAAAACAAATATATATTCGCACTTTGATGTGAAAGAACTGGCATTTATCATGAAATTCATTAGAAAGAGATATTTCTTTCCACCCACGAACTCTACTGGTCAAGTTAGAAGTGCCACTGAGCAAGATGGTCTCTTTATATGGTACGTGTTTCTGCCTTCTTCACAAACATTGATATAGAATGTAAACAGTAGACTCTTGACTTGGGCAACATTTTCACAGTGAATTCAAATATGCTACGATCGTTTTGGTTTAATACATACACACTATTTAGTCATCGGGCCTTAGCTTTGAAGTAGAAATCTCTTTCATTTTTTTAAAATCTCACCGTAGGTTCTTTATCGTGCAGATTATTTCCCAGTGCATTAATAATATTTGGGTATCTCCACAGTAATTCTATCAGAAACACAATGGATGAAATATTTTGGAATATCTCCATCACACCTTTCTCGTTCCCAGCTACTTTAATCCATCTTAAACCATTTTCCATCACTTAATCATACTACACAAAGCCTAATTAAGGGGGATACAGCAATTTACAATAATAATCAATAAGGAATGTCAAAATAGTAGATGGAGAGATTTGTTAACTTACGACTATGTGCAGAGAAAAAAATTCAAATAAAGGAACACTGTGTTTCACAAATTCATCATTTCTTATTTCAAAGTGGTTACTTACATCCCGCACTGATAAGTATGTCCTTTCGTGGATTTATTCCAAACATGAATGTTTTTGTTTCGTGCGATACTTCTCCGATTGTACTCAAACGACGAATGCGAATGAAAGTGAAATATATACAATAACATGTTTTAATCTCAGTATTCAAACATACTAAACATATGCCGCAAAAAAACAAGGAATTGCTAAAATCGCACCTCGTTATTACACTGCAACCATAATATCTATCATCATTTATAATATTGATATGTCAAACCACTTACATCCACATGCACATAGTATCATATGTTTATAAGTTACAAGTTGATTTGGAAAAAGAATTTGTTTTGAGAACTGTACAGGGCAAGGAAATAATACGGTGACTCATAAAATTATGGACATTCCCTTAGAATTCGTTTCTTCATACAGTAACTTTGGCCTAATAAATCCTTATCCTTAAACTTTTAATTATTTACTTATTAATGTTCCCATGAACTTAAAACGAAGTCGCAATGACATGGGACAACATAGCGTGCTGCGTGAATGAACGATATCACTTTTGAAGGCAATTAAAGCTGTGAAATATGCAAGTAGATAACGTTTAATCTTCGCTTTACATTAAAATGAGTACTCACGAACAAAACCGCCAGCAGACAAGAGTTCTCAGCAAAATCGCGATCCAAATTGGAAATCTTGGAGCCAAAGGCGAATACTGGAGAAACTGCTATTTAATCCAGGAATTCTATCAAAAAACCTTACGAACAAGGACCACGAACTCCCGTGTCATGACCTTTCAGTCCGTTTTCTTCCAAAAAGATAACTTGTCCACCAGATTGGAAACTGTCGTAATTTTTATTTGTAAAACGACTCCCTCTTTCGCAAAGGAAACAGACTCAAAAGTCTTATCACGGGAGTGAACTTCCGGCAGCTGTTGAAGCGATTACTGTTTCTCATTCTAGATTTGCGAGTAGGTTCGCGAATTTTCTGACAGGTTTTTAATTCTGGCGGTGTGTTTCGTGAGTACCCAAATTCCTCCTAAGTCTAGATATAAATATTACTCATTTCGATATTTGATAGTTTTGTTTACATTTATAGGGAATAGCGTTCTTTTAAGCACCACTTGTTGCATTCCTTTTCCTCTATGGTCAGTACTTCTTCTGAACTAAGATATAACTGGAAACGTATAGCTATGTATTCTTATGGATAAAAGTGGATTGCTATATTAAAGTAATAGATGATGCTGGATATCTTAGTATTTCATCGTGCTCTTAATTTTGAATGACTAATGGAATACACGTAGCGTTATCACATAGTGTGGTACAATTTTCGTAAAACCTCGTCACTATTGATTTCAATCATTAATATAATAAATCAAATTTCATGGTGTTCCATTAACTGTTCTTTTTTTCCAGCCTTCATCTTGCAATATGCTTTTTGACATTTTCCCACTGGTCTGATTTTTAATTTTCGTAAATTTATTAATCTGGCCATACTTTTGCTCGCTCTTAGTTAATGAGTGTTTATTGTCCAAATTTAGGGCAGCATTTATTGATCGTATTTGCACTCTTTGTCATAGTGACCTCCTTCAATAGGAATTAGAATATGATAAAATGTTTTGTGTCGCTGTGCTTTGTGAAAAGGTGTAGCTTTGTCACGTACGAATAATTTTCCCCGTGGATATTTGTGTGAATTGTATGTCTATATGTGAATGCACGTGCATTGGTACTCTGTATGCAAGTATTTATAATTTTAATGTCGGTAATAATATGTGTATGATGATGGGTGGAATGGAGAAGGTACCGTTTGGTCTCATTATCGCCCCAATGAAGACCTCTATCTGCCTAATTATCTGCATATTGCTTCGCCCACTTGTCTGGCTGAGTGCATAGGGCATACAAGAGCAGGAGATGAGGGTCACTGTGGCCACATGTTACTGGGAATTGGATGTGTCATGCTCTTTCCGTCTTCGAATGATTTCAATGAGATGGGTGAAAGATTAACCTTCAAAGAAAGAGATATCCGAAATGGCCGTCATCTGTTGCATTTAGTTGCGTTAGTCATTAAATCAATTCAAATTTCTCCTTTTCTGATCTCAATTACAGAGTTTGCCAACGGTGGATAACTTGGTTTACTAGTGATCCGGAAATTACACTTTTTATTTATCTGGAAGAAGTTTTCAAATTGGATTGCCATTTGAGAGAATCATTTACCAATTGCAGCTATATTGGTAAGTAGAATTGTATCCAATTGTCTCCAATATCATAATGTTTTTTGAATAAGTTTATCTGCTAAATGGATTCACCACTTGCCCAACGGGATTTTAATTTTTTCTGCGCAAAAAATGTCATGTTTTTTTATTATTTCATTTCATTCTTACGTTAATATTGAGAAAAGACAGTGTTACAGAACATTGTTATGACATACTTTTTTAAAAAATTGAACAATTAGCCATGAGTAATTACACAATAATTCCTGAAGTTCGTTCACTGTATGGTATATTTCGAAACAAGGTGTTGCACAGAGTCCAGCATCGCATGCTTGGATATAGAACCTTGTTCCTCTCCTGATCTTATTGCCACTTCCTTCCCTTTTGGCTCAACAACCTGCACACCGCCCACAAGGTTTTTCCTTCTTCTCCTTAGGTGGAATATATTCGGAGAAGTGCCTCTCAGTTAGGCGTCTAGGATTTTGTTCTACTGAAGTCCTTCCACCCTCACATGACGTATCATGTGTGTGGTACCTCTCAATTATATCTTCCACTAATGTCATTCTTAAGTCTAGGTTATTCTTTATTCCACCATTCTTCCGATACAAGACGAAAGCATTCTCCAGTTGCAACTAGTGAAATTAAAATTTTTTTACAATACTTTTTCCCCCTTTTCTTTGCAATGGGGTAATTAGTTAGGTGCTGAGCTGCCCTATCATAAGTGGTTTCCGACACGGGCATGTCAGGCAAGTGGTCAAGGATGCTCATGTTAACTCTTGATGTTATGATGGATTTCTCAGTTGAGTGTACTCTCAGAGTGGGATGTATTCCACCAAGATGTTTCCTGTTTCAGCAGTAGTTTGGTGTAGATATTTGTTAGCTGTCATAGTTTATTATTTTATATATGTTGTAAGGCCCACCAATTAGAGAATTTCAATGATTTGAAGTTGTTTTATCTCAGTTTTTAGTTTAGTCTATGCATATTCATGTACTATAATGCAAATAATACCAACCCACCGATGTTTATGTAATTTTTCCGTAAAGTTGGGTTAAATGTAGATTTCATTTGAAATAAAATCTTCATTCTGATGCAGGTCGCATTGTCGAATGTCTTAATCCACACGAATTATTATCAGTTGTAATGTTTGTTAGTTTGATGGTGGTCTATTTCGAAAGAAATAGATTCCCAGAGTTGAATCTTGAATAAAGAAAAGTTCATTTAAGACAGCGTTTTCAAAAGATTTTTGATAAAGTTGTTTATAAAATGTGTTAATCAAAGGTAATTTCATGCATATCACTTGTTTGAATGTAGAATTATTTACTTATTAATGCAAATTTGGTATTCAATTTAAAAATAAAATGAGAGCATTTGCACGTAATGCAATTCCACTCTGTCAAAGAAAACCAAAGCCATTTGATTTTTTAGAAAGGATGGCAATGTTTGAAGAGGAAATTTGCTTCAATTTGTGAAGAGAGGAATTCCTCTTTTCAATAAGCTAAATTGATATTTTCATTAGACCCAAAAAATCTGCAGAAATCTTATGGCATTGTATTGTCATCTATGAGTACTATGATGTGTTTTGGTATATCTGGGTTCTACTTATTGTTTGTAAAATCCACCTTCTTTCTTACGTCAATTGCAGTGAATGAGAAGATAGAGTCAACGGACAATATCTTCCTCCTCTATCCACGCACCTGTGCACCTCCAATCAATTGAACGCCTTTCCTCCGCTTCACTCCACAGCACCAATGGAAGCACACCAAGCAGACGACTCTGTCTCCATAGAAGAGCGACTGTTCTCTGCATTATTCATTGGCTCCCAATTGTCGGAGTGTGAGGGATTGTTGGGGGAAGTGGAGGACGTGGACGCTAGGGGCGTGCGGGGACGGACGGCGCTCCACGTGGCAGTCCGTGCGGGGAAGGACGATTGGGTGGAGAGACTGCTGGGGATGGGAGCGGACCCCAGGCTGAGGGACGCAGAGGGTGATGACGTGCTGCAGGTAGCCGAAGTGATGAGCGCCAGCAGGTCTGATGACACCAATTTGAGTGCTAGAATGAAGATCCTGATGCTGGTGCGAGTGGTGCACCAACACAACAGTGCACGAACTCCATTTCAATCAGTTCCAATGGCTCCAAGTAGCTGTAACACTGCAAGTGAGGTTCCGTCACTTATAAGTGAAATGTCAGTTCAGATTACCGCTTTGAAAGAACTGATTCTTGGTATGTCGAAGGAAATTGGATCCCTGAAGGAGACTGTTGTGGAGTTGAAGAGGGAATTGAAGTCGAGGGACACTCTGTTGATTGCTTTGGAGTCCGGAGTGACGTCTCTCGTTGATAAGAGCGCCTCTCTGGAGGGAGTGGTGCGGGGTTGGGAGGCAAGGGAGGGCATGGCCGGAGCAGGAGCGGCAGTCAATGAAGGGGAGCGAGTCAATGCAGGGGAGAGGGATTGCGTCGAGGCGATGATGTGCGTTACGACCATCTTGCATGCAGACGACAGAAAGAAGTCCTGTGTTCGGCGTATTTATCGAAGGCTCCAATCGGAGAGTCCCCTGACGGCTGCCATCTTGAGATTCATTGTGAAGCAGTCTGGGGTCTCCGTTCACATCGACTGCTCCTCTGGCACGATAGAGAGGATGAAGGGAAGGTTGGTGGACCACAACAGAGAGGAGAAGGGCGGACGTATATTTGTAGATTATTCAGAAATGAGGGCGTATGTTGCGGGAGGGAAGATTGGGGGAAGTGAATGGGAAGAGAAAGGTGTTGCTGCCCGTCTTGTTTGTGCTTTGTTTCAGTTGGCCTTGAACATTGCCTTTAATAACGAAGGTCGACCGTACGCAGAGAGGGACACTCCTAACAGACGACATTTTAAGGAAGTACTTCGGCAAGCAGAGATAGAGATGAAATGGAAGAGGCATATTGATTTTTTTACTCATCCAGCGATAGTGATGGAGGAGGAGAAGGCCAGGGAGATAAATTTCGTAACATTAATCACTTCTAAGATCGTACAATTTGGATTGAATTCTAGAGAGATTGCAGAACATCGCCGTAGACTCCCTCTCCTCTTTGAATACGTAGAGGGTCACGTGATGGCGGCTCTCGAGTCCACGGTGCGTACTCATCCTATTATTTACTTAAATTAGCACCAATATTGAATTTCCTGTTTTCAATATTGCTTTCTTCTTGATTAAACTTTAATTTTCAGTTGGCAATAGAGATTTGCCTCTGAATGATTGTTTATAGATAAATTAGTGTGATAATAAAGTAAGTTCTTTTTCGATTCTTTTTTTGGAACTGAAGTAATGTGAATGTGCATTTTTCTGCTTTTCCCCCAAGGTTGACCAATCAAAGAGTTAAATGTTGCACAGAATAATGTCAGCCTTTGTATTTTTTTCCGTTATATTCCCATCCCATTCTCTTCTGTGTTACGGTGTGGTCAACTTGAATGAGTTGAAAAAGGGTTTTTAAAATATTTGAATCAATTATTTGGAGGAATCTAATGAAATACTCATATATATAATTTGGATTGCCTTTTATTTCTAATACTCAATCATCTTAATGTCAATCTCAATTTATGCTTTTTAATTCAAACTCTGTGGGGGAGATTTATGACTTGTGAGGGCAGTTGTGGATCGTATATCCTAATTGTGTTTAACTTCCAATATTGGTGGTCATGTATGCAAGATATTTGAGAATACATTTCATATTGCATTTCTTGCAAATGAAAATTGCATTTTTTGGATCAAAGTGTAGTTTTAATGAGGACTGTATAAAGAACACGTGGGCCTTAATTTGAATGGTTTTAGTTATCCTATCCATTGGTTTCTCTTGCCTCTCGAGTGCACTTCAATTGATGTTAGAATGATTTTGATCACGACTAATATTGTTTAATCGAAGCATATTGTCCGTATTAGATTTTGTTTCTTTTGCCTTTTGACAGGATGAATCATCGTAAACAAGGTTTTTATGTTCCATGGTGTGTATTGCAGCAACCATAGAGGAGAGATAACATTTGCGAATAGCAACGATGGACTCATCCGTGATTGTATATTTCACTCTCATCGTCTCATCCGATGCAATCCTCTCTGTTTAATCTCTGTGGCGATGCATTTGAATCGTCATTTAACTAATCACATATGTAATCATTTAATACCTGCAATAAGAATGGAATAAATATACTGTTTTCACACAATCACAGTATCAAATATATTCATTTAGCAACAGTTTTCTACACAATACAGATGTGAAGAGTAAAAAAGGGCCTTTTTAAAAGGAATAAATGTATCAATGTATAAGAAAATAAGATTTTAGTGCTGCCTTCGCTATCTTTTTAAGTTTTATGATGGTTTTATCCTTAATATTGTGGTAAAAATATGAAAAGAACTCCCCATCATCAGTTAAATAAATAAATTTCATGTGGTAGTCATTTGAGTAAGATGTGTTTCGTGATTTTTACTAAATTGGAAAGAGAGCAGAATCGTTTGGTGATTAGCTTTTTGTGTTTTTGGATGGGAAGAAATGTGAGGAGATGAAAGCAAAGTTGGATGCTGTTGGATGGGGACACTTCACTTTGCGCCATCTATGACCACGGTTAGATATTGGTTCAACGAATTTAAACGTGGGCGAACATCTGTTTTTGATGAGGAGCGACCAGGACGCCATACGGCAGACGTGGTTACACCAAGGAAATCATTCAAAAAGTCAATGCCATGATTCTCGCTGATTGACGAACGAAAGTGCGCATTAAGTAGCAGAGGCCGTGGGGGGTGTGCCAACCGGAACGGCAATTAATATTTTATTACATAATAAGTTGGCTAAAGCCCGATGGGTGCCGCCATAGCTCACGGTGGACAACAAGCTGATCCGGCTGTCAACTTCGAAGCAGTGTTTGCAGCAATTTAAGCGAGATCCAAAGGTGTTTTTTTGCATCGACTTATCACTATTGATGAAACCTGGATTCATCATTACACACCAGAAACCAAGCAACAATCAAAACAATGGATTTCTCCCGCTGAATCTGCTCCAAAGAAAGCGAAGATGGTCCGATCAGCCGGAAAGGTCATGGCGATTGTTTTTTAGGATGCAAGTGGGGTCATCCTCATGGATTTAATTAGAAATAGGAAGAACGATCACTGGGAAATACTACAGTGAGTTATTAGACCGCTTTGACAAACAATTGAAGCAGACACAGATACATTTCGGGAAAAAGAAGGTTCTGTTTCACCACGATAAAGCACCAGCACATTCATCCGGAGTTGTCGTCACCAAACTACATGAGCTACTTCATGAATTGCTGCCGTACACCCCCCGTATTCACCCGATCTGGCTGCCTGAGACTTTTTCTTATTCCCCATTACATGAAGAAATGGCTCGAGGGGGGGGGGGGAAATTTATCTCAAACGAGGACGCTGAGCATCGTCATCAGGATATGGTGCTGCACAGCATCAAAACCATGTTCGTGAGATATTAAATCTTTGTTGGGGAAGTGTGGAGTTTCCTTTCCACCCCCAACAGTCCAATCCCAACATAATAGCTGATGAAGTCCTCGGTAGTATCTTGAACCAATGATTACATTTCCAAAGCCCTGGATCACTTCAATCACATAAATATATTTACCCCAGTGTTATCTCCTCCCAAAAATACACAAACCTAACGTCCACCGTCTCCGTATAGTTTCCAGTGTCAACTCTCCCATCAGAAGAATCTCCGCATTCCTTGACCTTCAACCTCTCATACTGTCCTTCACGAAAGGCACAAATTACTTCCTCCACCATAGACATTGTCTCCATTCCCTCCACCTCCAACCTACAAATGGCCACCATCGATGTTACTTCCTTCTAATCTCAGTGAAGAAGATTTACCCTCCATTGCACCTCAATGATACGCTAATCTCTTCTAAGGCCATCTGGGAGTGCTTTCCTTGAATAGAAACCCCACCAACTTCTTTTCTGGGTCCGCTAATGTGATATTATATATCAATAAGAGAGAATAACAGATTTCTAAGTTTAAAAAAACCAGGTCTTCCATTTATTTACCATTTAAAACAATAAAATGGCAAGTACAAAGACTCCAAACATTTCCTTAGAACATGGCTTGCTTCCTCTTCAGGATTACAAGTATTTGAGAAGTGATTTGAACATTCAATGCTCCATTCCTTTCAGATTGGAACAATTTAAGTTTAATTATATCTTCAGCTTAGCAAGGAGGATTAATAATTATGATATACATTTGTATTCATGTTAATTTAGATAATGAGTATTTGCAACGTGCCTGATGTAATTAACAATCATAGATGTTAAATATTCCGAGTATTAAAATCATTGTATGATAATACAAAATAACTAAAAGCCACACCATACTGTGATAATTTTGTACTATAGCTGACAGTGGCGCTTCGCATGAAATAACAGCTCTTTAACTCCTTGTATTGATCCATGGGATCATCTCTCTTGAAAGGTATTCCTCCAAAAATAAAGAAAATTTGTTTGATTGCCACCAGATGGCATATCTTATTCAAGTTCATGAAATAGAAACTCAATCCCAGGGATTGAAATAAGTATATACCATTCTCATTGTGAATAATCTCACATCGTAACAACAGTTGTTAGAACTGTCAGCTGAATCAATCGTCTGAACACACAGCGAGCACTCTATCTCTGTGCAACGACGAACATTGTAACAACATCTCTCTAATCTCGGAGAATACATCAATTTAAAACTTTAATACACCAGCATTTATCCATGATAAAACAAAATACATTAATAGGCTTAAAAAAACAAGTTGCTTTATTTCTTTTACATTTGGAAAGAACAGTAAGACTAGTGGAAGTGTAAAGTTTCTTTTTCTACCCTCACCATGAAGGAATTACACAAAATTAAACCTAAAACGGTTTGTTTAACAGTTAGACTACATGTACAAATATATACGTCTGTCATACAGTTCCTTGGAAAGCAAAAAGTAGTGGACGTTCATCATTATGATATTAACAATTTTGCAATCTTCCACAGATGTAACCCGCCTCTATCCCTTCCTGCTTAATCAATCGTTCTTTATTCTTCCCTCCTTACCACCGCCAGGGCACCGTACTCTCATAATAATGACCACAAGTGCTTATCTTCTCCCCCCTTCCTCTCTTTCCCTCTCCATTTCTTTGGTTTCTCTGTTTCTTTGGGTTTCCCACATTACCCCTCTTCGTCCCCGCCCACCTCACCCTCTTATTCTTTCCCCTTCCTTCCTCAAACGGTGCTATAAATAGGATGCATCACGGGAATTGAATCTTCTCTTGTACCTGAAGATGCCTCGATGAACTGAAACTCTTTGTATATTACAAATAAATCTGTGGAAAAGTGCTAAATTTGATTTTACAATAAGGAAATATTCAAGATTCTAGGATTAAATGCAAAATTCTTTCACAAATCTTACATTTCCCAAGAAGAATTAAATTGAAAAGGAGACATTGCGATTGACATGAAGACAATCACTACTAATAAGAAATAAAAGGAATTCTAAATTACATATTAAACAATTTCATTGAATTTCCCAAAGCATTTGGTTCAAAAATTAACAAAAATATTTTGATTTCATTCATGTCGACACGATAAAACAAAAGAGAAGAGGCATACATGTATGATGGCAAAAAATCCAAATTTTAATAATAATAATTGCATTAAATGACAATATTCTGTGCAGCATTAAACTCGTTGATTCGACATATAAACCAAAGTACAAAGAAATTAATGGAGAAATTCACCATGGAAACCAATCAGGAACGAGATCGAAGAGAATGCACTGTTGACTCGAGAGTCGCCCTCACATGACCCTCTAAATATTCAAAGAGGAGAGGAAGTTCACGGCGAAGTTCGGATATCTCTGGAGAATTCGATCCATAATTGACAATCATTCGAGGGATTGTGGCTATCAAATACATCTCCTTAGCTGCCTGAGTACTCTTATTATTTAACATTGAGAACCAACCATATCCAAAGCTAATAGCCATTCCATTTGCCATTGCTTGCGCAAGTACTTCCACGAAACGCCGTCTGTTGAGAGCGTCACTCTCAACGTACGGGCGCCCTCCGTTCTTGAAGGCAACGTACACGGCCAACTGACAAAGAGCACGAACAAGACTAGCCGCACCCCATTTCTCTTCCTTCTCACTTCTCTCCTTCATCTCTACACCAACGTACGCCCTCATTTCTGAATAGTCTGCAAATGAGCCAAATAAATATCCATCCTTCTCCTCTCCGTCGTGATCCATCACCCTTCCCTTCATCCTCCCTATCGTTTCAGAGTAGCAGTCGATGTGAACGGAGACCCCAGACTGCTTCACAATGAATCTCACAATGGCAGCCATCAGGGGACTCTCCGATTGGAGCCTTTGATAAATACGCCGAACAAAGGACTCCTTTTCATGGTCTGACTCCAAGATGGTCGTGATGCCCATCATAGCCTCGATGCAATCCCTCTCCCCTTCATCGACATGCTCCCTTTCATTGGATGCCAACGCTGGCCCGGCCACGCCCTCCCTCGCACCCCACTCACGCACCGCCCCCTCCTGAGAGGCGCTCTTATCAACGAGAGACGTCACTCCGGACTCCAAAGCAATCAACAGAGTGTCCCTCGACTTCAATTCCCTCTTCAACTCCACAACAGTCTCCTTCAGGGATCCAATTTCCCTCGACATACCAAGCATCAGTTCTTTCAAAGCTGTAAACTGACTTGACATTTCAGTTTGAAGTGACGGAACCTCACTTGAAAGATTACAGCTACTTGGAGCCATTGGAACTGATAGTCTACGCGCACTGTTGTGTTGGTGCACCACTCGCACCAGCATAAGGATCTTCATTCTAGCTCTAAGGTTGGCGTCATCAGTGGTGCTGGCGCTCATCACACCGGCTACCTGCAGCACGTCATCACCCTCTGCGTCCCTCAGCCTGGGGTCCGCTCCCATCCCCAGCAGTCTCTCCACCCAATCGTCCTTCCCCGCCCGGACTGCCACATGGAGCGCCGTCCGTCCCCGCACGCCCCTTGCGTCCACGTCCTCCACTTCCCCCAACAATCCCTCGCACTCCGACAATTGGGATCCAATGAATAATGCAGAGAACAGTCGCTCTTCTAATGAGAGAGAGTAGTCTGCTTGGTGCGCTTCCATTGGTGCTGTGGAGTGAAGCAGATGAAAGGCGTTCAATTGATTGGAGGTGCACAGGTGCGTGGATTTGAGGAGGAAGATATTTTCCGTTGACCCTATCTTCTCATTCACTGCAATTGATTTAGGAAAGGAGGTGGATATTACAAAGCATAAGTAGAACCCAGTTATACCAAAACACTTGCTATTTCTCATGGATGGCAATTCAATGCCATTAGATTGTTTAGTTCTATTTACATTATTGTTTTAGCATATTGCACAAATGAGTTCCTGTCTTGATAAATTGAAACCAATATAGTCCTCTCCAAATATTTCCATCCTTTTTAAAACACAAAATGGCTTTGGTTTTCTTTGATAGAGGGGCATTGGATTATTATTAATTTATTTAAATTATTTATTAATTTACAAATTCTAAACCACAATCGCATTATGTGCATAAGATCTTATTTTTTATCAAAAATCAACACTACATTTAACCTTACTTTGGCAGAGGAATGACATTAACATTGGCAAATTGGTATTATTTGCACTAATGTGCATGTACATACAGAGATTAAATTGTAAAAAATTAAAGAACCAAGCCTTGAAACATATTCGACAGTTACCAATCATTGAACTCTTCCTATGACCATTTACAATTAACAGTAGAGAAATGCCCAATGGACAAAGTGACAATATGCAATACATATGATGAGGAACTAGTTTACTCTGTAATTAAACAACATTGCAATTACCGAGGAAGGTATTTCAACAAAATCTATTGAACACCCCTATTTTTGAATGCAGTGGTAATATTAGCCATGATTGAAATCTTTTTAAATGCACTGCCTTCCACACAAATAGTGTGTAGCGCCAGTGATTAGTCTCCAGTTGAGATGAATGCGAGGAATGGTTTTTCAACTGACATTTCAAGTCTAGGGAAGCTGTCACTAACTAAAGAGTGGAGCCACTCCGTCAGATGGAGTTTAGCGACTCAACACTTTGTAATTTCACCTGCTGCTAATACGAGGGAACAGCCTGGAGTCTAACCACCCTTCATTTTCCTTACTTTAGGGGTCGGAGTTCCATTAGTCACCGGAAGCTTCGTATGCACGAAAATTACTGCTTTCACACCGTCCAAAAAGGATATTAGCCAATGGTGAATAGCCTTTCCGTTAGGAGACGGAATGTTATAAGGGAACTTCTCAAGTAATAAGTGGATACATAATTAATATTTATGGCTACGAATACCAAATTAACATTTATAAATTGTTGATTAACATATGCGGTTGAGAAGATAGGGAAATGCTTTCACTTCTTAGACAAGGAAATATAAACAATTATTCATTTACAGTATAGTATCCGCTGTAAAATTAATCTATAGCACCGCCCCCGAAAGAGACAACACGGCCAAATGGCAAAGATTCCTTTTTTTAGGAAAGCTGTCCCTGAAAGTCACCAGTAGGATACCAAGGGATAGATTCATACCCGCCTTTTACAATAAAACAAATTTAAAAAACTTAATAACCAACGGAAAGGAAAAAATCCCAGATCTAGAGAAGAGTGGAGTATACAAACTCTCCCGTGAGTGCTCGGCCGTTTACGTGGGGCAAACGGGAAGGAAATTCAAGGAAAGGCTCAAGGAACACCAAGCCTCCTTCAGAAACAAGAATGGTGCGTCCCATTTTTCGAAACATCTTTTGGATAACGGACATTCTAGTGATTTTAAGCTGGAAATTATGCATGTGGAAAGATAAGGACCCCGGATGGACGCGCTCGAAGAGATGGAGATCATCAAGAGTGAAAGGACCAAGTGCAAAGTAGTTAACGACGTATTATACACCTTCAGATCTCCTCTCCTCGACCTTTCACTCCCACATCAACCGTTTCCCTCCAACAGCCCCGAGAACAAGGGGGACCCCCCCCCCCGTTCTCCTTCCTCTTTCTACCTGCCTGCCCAAAGGACTAACCGTCCCCACCCACTCTCCGACCGAATTACACCCCGTAATCCCTCCCCCCCTAGCCATACTGACCAATAACTATGTCTCTTACTCCTTCACCTCATATTTTCAGCATTGCAAGGGTATATATATGTGTGTATATTTCTGAAATAATTACCTGATGATGACGATCCTCGTCGAAACCCAGTTGTAAAAATAAAGTTTGTGTGGAAAAACTAAGTATTTCTTATTCATTATTCATTTACAGACGAAGGAACCCAATAAGGCAAAGTGAACTATCATCCTGCAGCTTCAGTTGTCACTTTTACGGTTCATCATACGAATTTCACCTTAAAAGAGTTTCCCCCGGAGAAAACAGGTCGTGTCAATTGAGTTTACATACTGATACGACGCTCCATTGATGTGTGTGAATAAATGAAGACAGCAACACAACAATTGTTCTGGAATGATTAGTACGCACGTTTTGTCCTTCTGATACGTATATATACATCAATCGCAAACCTCGTGTCAATGTGAGAGGACGATGGGAAAAATAACAAAAAACTTTTCATCAATGCTCAAATGATACAGAACTGATTCTATGTTATATCAAAGGGAGAGACAGCATTTCGAACAGGTCTTCTGAGAGATGTTTAATAAAGAAGTTTTATGATTATTAGAAAAGAAATGTCTATTTCAGCCTTCCAATTTGAGGGATGGGTTAGTTCTGACACAAAGGCATCAATTACTGATCATTACTATAGTTTATTAATTTGTAAAGTTTAATTTATTGACAAAAGAGTATCAAAAATTGTACAATATACACATATATATCCCTAAATGTTAAATAAAAAACAGTAGAGTGAAATAAACACAAATAGGGGCCCAAAAAACATTTATACACACATATGGAAAAGTCTGAATACAGAAAAAAAGTACAGCATTAAGTACACAGAAGCCACATACAGGTATTTTGAAAAATTCAGTGCGGATCCCTTGGAATAATGCAGAAAATAGTGAAACGTAAAATTAAACAGGCCAATGTAATGATTTTCAGGCTCTAGTAAATAATGAACAAGAGAAATGAAGAGGAAATGGACTGAGGGCAATTGTAGAGACATTGAGGAAATTATGTCGGGAAGAAACACTGAAAAAGCTCACTCCATAACCTGGAGAAATATTCATAACCTCACAAACCTCGGAGAAAGAAAATTGAAGAAGGAATAATTGGTGAGGAGGAATTTGCAATAATTTTAAATGAATTCCATAAGACAGAAATACAAGCAGAACAATTGCATCCAGGACTTGTAAACAGCACAATTAGGACACGATATCCTGGAATGAGAGCAAACAGTTCCAGATGAAGAAATTACACAAACCATGAGCATAGAAGAATTTAACCAAGCCCTAAGAAGTACATTAAATGCACCAGGACCAGATCTGAAAGAGGTGACAGTAGATAGGACCAAACAAGCACATCGTATCAAAAGCAGATTGTCAAAATGTGAAGGAATCAAGACAGGCATGAAACAGTTTACGTAAACCTATTCATAGACTGTCACTTTGTACAGGGTAGAAAGCTTGGCCATCCCAGAAAAATCCAAAGAGTAAATTCGAATTTTTCAATGTGCTGGTGCCTATTGAAAATAACCTGGACAAACAAGCATTGACGAAATTCTGGACAGCGTGGAATGAAAGTGCCCATTGACAGAAGCAAAGGGAAACAATAAACAGGCCAGTCGGGCACTTGATTGGATATATAGTGGGATACATTTCACATAAGCCCAACCGCAAATTGTAGTAATGTACCTAAACAAAAGCCGAGCTCATCTTAGAGGAGGATATGAAATTTCATTGCTTGAATGTTACTGCGCCTATGTTTATTCTACTTTGGATTAACAAGCAGTAAGGAATTTCTCGCCTGAGTAAGGGAAGGGTGCATGCTGACCATATTAGAAGCAATAGGCTAGAAGGACACCTGGTAAGGCATTGAGATTGCAAGTAAATCCAATTGGGATAGATAAGAAGCATTGAAGAAAATAGGATAACCCGAATTGAAATTTATGGATGACAAAAACAAATATATATTCGCACTTTGATGTGAAAGAACTGGCATTTATCATGAAATTCATTGGAAAGATATATTGCATTCCACCCACGATCTCTACTGGTCAAGTTAGAAGTCCCACTGAGCCAGATGGTGTCTCTTTATATGGTACGTGTTTCTGCCTTCTTCACAAACATTGATATAGTATGTTAACAGTAGACTCTTGACTTGGGCAACCTTTTCACATTGTATTCAAATATGCTACGATTATTTTGGTTAAATACATACACACGATGTAGTCATCGGGCCTTAGCTTTGAAGTAGATATCTCTTTCATTTTTGAAAAAATCTCACCGTAGGTATTTTATCGTTCAGATTATTTCCCAGTGCATTAATAATATTTGGGTATCTCCACAGTAATTCTATCACAAACACAATGGATGAAATATTTTGGAATATCTGCATCACACCTTTCTCGTTCCCAGCTACTTTAATCCATCTTAAACCATTTTCCATCACTTAATCATACTACACAAAGCCTAATTAAGGGGGATACAGCAATTTACAATAATAATCAATAAGGAATGTCAAAATAGTAGATGGAGAGATTTGTTAACTTACGACTATGTGCAGAGAAAAAATTCAAATGATGGAACGAACACTGTGTTTCACAAATTCATCATTTCTTATTTCCAAGTGGTTACTTACATCCCGCACTCATAACTATGTTCTTTCGTGGATATATTCCAAACATGTACGTTTTGTGTCATGATACACTTCTCCGATTGTACCCAAACGACGAATGCGAATGAAAGTGAAATATATACAAAAACATGTTTAAATATCAGTGTTCAAACTACGAAATATATGCCGCAAAAAAACAAAGGATTTGCTAAAATCGCGCCTCATTACTACGCTACAAACACAATATATATCATCATTTATAATATTGATATGTCAAACCACTTACATCCACATGCACATAGTATCATATGTTTTTAAGTTACAAGTTGATTTGGAAAAAGAACTTGTTTTGATAGCTGTACAGAGCAAGAAAATAATACGGTGACTCATAAAATTATGGACATGTTAGAATTCGTTTCTTCATACTGTAACTTTGGCCTAATAAATCCTTATCCTTAAACTTTTCATTATTTACTTACTAATGTTCCCATGAACTTAAAACGAAGTCGCAATGACATGGGACAACATAGCGTGCTGCGTGAATGAACGATATCACTTTTGAAGGCAATTAAAGCTGTGAAATATGCAAGTAGATAACGTTCAATCTTCGCTTTACATTAAAATGAGTACTCACGAACAAAACCGCCAGCAGACAAGGGTTCTCAGCAAAATCGCGACCCAAATTGGAACTATTTGAGCCAAAGGCGAACACTGGAGAAACTGTTTTTTAATCAAGGAATTCTATCAAAAAACCCTACGACCAAGGACCACGAACTCCCATGTTATGACCTTTTAGTCCGTTTTCTTCCAAAATGATAACTTTCCCAGAAAATAGTAATGCTGTCGTATTTTGATTGTAAAACGACTCCCTCTTTCGCAAAAGAAACGGACTCAAGAGTCTTATCAAGGGAGTGAACTTCCGCCAGCTGTTGACGTGTTTACTTTTGTCATTCTAGATTTGCAAGTTGGTTCGCGAATTTCTAAGAGGCCTTTAATCCTGGCAGCGCGTTTCGTGAGTACCCAATTTCCTCCTAAGTCGAGATATAATATTACTCATTTAGATATTTGATATGTATGTTTGCAATTGTAGGAAATCGCGGTCTTTTAAGCACCACTTGTTGCATTCCTTTTCTTATACGGTCAGTACTTCTTCGAAACTAAGTTATATGTGTAAATGTACAGCTATAAATTTTTATGGATTAAAGTGTATTGCCATATTAATGTAATAGATGATGCTGGTAGATATCTTAGTATTTCATCGTGCTCTTAATTTTGAATGACTAAAGGAATACACGTAGCGTTAACATCTAGTGTGGTACAATTTTCGTAAAACATCGTCACTATTGATTCCAATCATTCCTATAATAATTCAAATTCCATGGTGTTCCATTAAATGTTGTATTTATTTCCAGTCTTCATCTTGTAATTTTCTTTTCGACATTTTCCCACTTTTCTGATTTTTAATTTTCGTAAATTTTTTAATCTAACTATACTTTTGCTCGCTCTTAGCTAATGATTGTTAATTGTCTAAATTTCGGACAGTATTTCCACTCTTTGTCATGGTGACTTGCTTCAATAGGAATAAATAAGAAAAGTAATGAAAGATATGAGTAAAAATGAAAGAAAATTTTTTTGATGCTGTGATTCATGACAACGGTGTAGCTTTGTCATGTACGAATAATTTTCCCCGTGGATACCCGTGTTAATTGCATGTGTACATGTGAATGCACGTGCATTGGTACTCAGTATGCAAGTAATTATAAATTTTATGGCTCATCATAATATATATATATATATATATATATATATATATATATATATATATATATATATATATATATATATATATATATATATTATATATATATATATACTCATATATACAGAAACAGATATAAGGAAAAGGGATAGGAACACATATAAAGGACGAACACAATAGAGGTGGGGAAGGCGGAATCGAACGGATCACAAGAGTAAAAATATTTCCTCAACCGGGACTCGAACACCGGATCTTTCCACTTGCCGGGCGGATGCTCTTAACCACTTGAGCTATCGAGGATAGTCAATTTACCCTGAGATCCGTGGGTCATATATATAATTTAATCATCCTATATATATATATATATGATGATGATGGGTGAAATGGAGAAGGTACCGTTTGGTCTCATATTTGCACCAATAAAGACCTCTATCCTTCTATAACTTTGCCCACTTGTCTGGCAGAGTGCATGGGGCAAACAACTGCAGGAAATGAGGTCACTGTGTCCACATGTTACTGGGAATTGGATGTGTCATGCTCTTTCCGTCTTTGAATGATTTCAATGAGATGGGTGAAAGATTAACCTCCAAAGAAAGAGATATCTGAAATGGCCGCCATCAGTTGCATTTGGCATTAAATCAATTTAACTTTCTCCTTTTCTGATCTCAATTACAGAGTTTGCCAGCGGTGGATAACTTGGTTTGTTAGTGATCCGCAAATTGCACTTTTTATTTATCTGGAAGAAGTTTTCAAATTGGATCGCCATTCGAAAGAATCATTTACCAATTGAAGCAATATTGGTAAGTATTAATGTATCCAATTGTCTCCAAGATCATAATGTTTATTGAATAAGTTTATCTGCTAAATGGATTAACTGGGATTTTAATTTTTTCTTATTATTTCATTTTATTCTTATGTTAATATAGAGAAAAGACAGTGTTACAGAACATTGCTATGACATACTTTTTATAAAAATTGAACATTTTGCCATGAGTAATAATTCCTGTATGTCTTTCACGGTGTGGTATGTTTCGAAACAAGGTGTTGCACAGAGTCCAGCATCGAATGCTTGGCAATAGAACCTTGTTCTTCTCCTGATCTTATTGCCACTTCCATCCCTTTTTGCTCAACAAACTGCACACTGCCTACAAGGCTTTTCCTTCTTCTCCGTAGGTGGAATATATTCGGAGAAGTGCCTCTCAGTTAGGCGTCTAGGATTTTGTTCTACTGAAGGCCTTCCACCCTTACATGACGTATCATGTGTGTGGTTCCTCTCAATCATATCTTCCACTAATGTCATTCTTAAGTCTAGGTTACTCTTTATTCCACCTTTCTTCCGATACAAGGCGAAAGCATTCCACGGCCTGGTCCTACAAGTTAAGAAAAGTTATATTATAATACTTTTTCCCCCTTTTCTTTACAATGGAGTAATTAGTTAGGTGCTGATCTGCCCTATCTCCTCCATCCATTGAATTAATATGCTCAGCACTGATTTTAGGCTTCCTTAGCACAATATCTCTTTATTTAAATCCAACTAGTTTTTCATTATGTCTTGTAGAGAGTACAGTAACAGCCTTTTTGTCTTGCCATTTGATCACCATAACTCTACCTCTCTCAAAGGCGGTGAATTCTCCCAATTTCAACTTCTTTGTCTTTGATATCATCCGGCACTTCCTTCCTTGTAACACCTAATATCCCATAGGTATCAGTTCCTTTGGCAACCAATAAATCAGCCAGCTCTGAGGAGGTGTAATGATCTGTAGACAGGCAATAATGATTACCTAGTAGAGGTTTCATTAGTGCTTGCACAATCTGGGATGTTACAGGAAGATTTGTGTATTCCACATTAAACTCTGACCCTTTTCCAGTTTGAATAATAAATGACCATATATATCCAGACTTAGACTCGCCAGGCATAAATGTATTTACCCCAAATCTAGCTCTTCTGAGGGGAACATTCTGAATCCATGATAGCCTCTCCTTATACAGCGTGAGACTTTCATCATTAGGAATGTTCCTCTCAGGTGTCCACAAATTTGAGAACTTTTTGCTGAGGTATTTAAGTACGGGCCGAATTTCATTTAGCTTGAGGCAAGGATGTGTATCTATAGCAAAGGTATTATTGTCTGCAAAATGCAGATGGCGGCTGATGAGTACAAATCTATGGTATGACATAATATTTAAAGAGAATGAAGTAAGAATGGTCAGCATCTTTCATCTACATCTACACAATACCCCGCAAGCCGCCAAAAGGGTGTGTGGTGGGGGGTGTTAGGTCACCAACTGTAAAAAGGAACATTACCACATGTAAAACAACAACTTGATAATTACACCCACATTTGAGCTTCCATGTCGCCGTCTTTCGATATCTTCCGCTCTCATCTCGGGTTTGGATTATCTTGACAATAAATTAGGTAGCACGCTCCCCGCTTTATATAAGGTTTCCACTCAAGGATATTTCTCAAAGTGCTTTCGGAAAATGCAGCATTAACTGCGAGGAAGCCGGCTCTACTTAACTCTCTCGCTCCACCGCGGTTCAAACAATGCTCTGCTAATATACATTCGGTTGAAATGGAGAGATTAATTAACACTAACTTGCTCCTTTCAACGAGGGCAACATGAAGACGGCGACATTCCATGCGCTATGATCGCAACTAAAGCACATCCAACTAATTACCTCATTTGCCTCCCTGTTGATACTTACTGTAATTCGTACTAATAGTACTACATGGAAAGGACTGAAAAAAACGTTTGAAAGCATATGTTAAATGTATCGCTGACACAAGTGGTACGTAGTCTTTCCAGTAATTAAACCTCAGGTAATACAATGTATCAGAAAAATAATGAGCTTGTTGAACTCTTGTCGCCCATATTAATGCTGGCGTTGTTGCCAGTGCGGGCAGTATATCCGGATTCGAGGATTCGGAAGTAAGAAATGAAATTGGACTTTTTAAAATTTTTCCTTCATATTATTAAAAGTATTTTTGGGGAGGACGAGCAAATTTGACCAAAACCATTCTTCAAATGGTTTGCTTATGATTCCTTGGAAGTATGATTTAAAGCAAAAAGCACTCTAATTTCATTCGTATTGACAGGCTGACTGTCTTTACACCTTGAAACGTAGGTTATTGTCAACAAATGCCTGGAAGTGTTGTAGAATTTCAGCAGTGTCTTCAATGTCGAAATAAAAAGCAAGAGGATCAGTGAAAGGAATCTTGGAGGTGGTGGTCTGGGACGTTGATGGGAATCAATTGGACGCAAGCAATTGGGCAGATACATATCCATCATAATCAGAAAGTATGACGGTGTCTGAATCTTTCAAATCATATATGGAAATGCTCTCGGAATTCCTAGTTTTGGAATTAGACATGATAACAGGAAACCCTCCCTCTTTGTAAAAATAATAATAAGCACATTTCAATGCCTAAAAATCTCTTTAGGATGAAGTATTAGAAAAATTAATTGATATCATTTTATAAACATTCTAATATCCTTCCTTATCTTGTGATAAGAAAGAAAGAGAATTCTATATTGAAATAAATTACGGTGAAAGCCCAGCCCAATATCTTCATTTTCGAAAACAGAGTAAGAAAGATGACCACTCACATCAAAACATTGCCGTCCTAATCTAAATAATATATTATAAAAGAATAACATACTAAAATTTTCCCACTGCTGTCACTGGTGTGCTGTATGCTAGAGGTGTCTGATGAGTAAGCTGGGAACTTCTTGGAGAAAGCATTCATTGAAACACGTGTACATCAGAATTGGAGTGAAGGAATTTTGATGTCCGTGGCACACTTCGGCAATTCAATTTTGGGTGAAAGTCGTTTCCTGAGTCGGACACGGGCATGTCAGTCAAGTGGTCAAGGATGCTCGTGTCAACTGTGATGTAATGATGTATTTCTAAGTTGAGTGTACTCTCAGAGTGTGATGTATTCCACCAAGATGTTTCCTGTTTCAGTAGTAGTTTGGTGTAGATACTTGTTAGCTGTGATAGTTTATTATTTAATGTATATTTTAAGGCCCACCAATTAGAGGATTTCAATGATTTGAAGTTGATGTTTCTCAGTTTTTAGTTTAATCTATCCATATTCATGTACTATAATGCAAATAATACCGACCCACAAATGTTTACGTAATTTCTCCGTAAAGTTGGGTTAAATGTAGATTTCATTTGAAATAAAATCTTCATTCTGATGCAGGTCGCATTGAAAAAATGTCTCCATCCACACGAATTATTATCAGTTGTGATGTTTGTTAGTTTGATGGTGGTCTATTTTGAAAGAAATTGATTCCCAGAGTTGAATCTTGAATAAAGAAATATTTATTTAAGACAGCGTTTTCAAAAGATTTTTGATAAAGTTTTTGATAAAATGTGTTAATCAAAGGTTATATAATGCAAATTACTTGTTTAAATGTAGAATTATTTACTTATTAATGTTAATTTGGTTTTGAATTTAAAAATAAAATGAGAGCCATTGCACATAATAAATTCCACTCTGTCAAAGAAGACCAAAGCCATTTGATTTTTTAGAAAGGATGGCAATCTTTGGAGAGGATATTTGCTTCAATTTGTCAAGAGAGGAATTCATTTCTGCAAATTGATATTTTCATTTGACTTAACTTATCAACAAAAATGTAATGGCATTGTATTATCATCTTTGAGTACTAGCAAGTATTTGGTTACATCTTAGTTCTACTTATGCTTTGTAATATCCACCTTCTTTCTTATGTCAATTGCAGTGAATGAGAATACACAGTCAACAGAGAATATCTTCCTCCTCAAATCCAGGCACCGGTGCATCAATTCAACATCTATCCTCCGCTTCACTCCACAGCACCAATGGAAGCACACCAAGCAGACGACTCTCTCTCCACAGAGGAGCGAGTGTTCTTTGCCTTATTCAATCGCTCCCCCTTGTCAGAGTGCGAGGGATTGTTGGGGGAAGTGGAGGACGTGGACGCTAGGGGCGTGCGGGGACGGACGGCGCTCCACGTGGCAGTCCGTGCGGGGAAGGACGATTGGGTGGAGAGACTGCTGGGGATGGGAGCGGACCCCCGCCTGAGGGACGCAGAGGGTGATGACGTGCTGCAGGTAGCCGAAGAGATGAGCTCCAACAGGACTGATGACGACAATCATAGAGCTAGAATGAAGATCCTGATGCTGGTGCGAGTGGTGCACCAACACAACAGTTTGCGAACTCCATTTCAATCTGTTCCAATGGCTCCAAGTAGCGGTAATACTTCAAGTGAGGTTCCGTCACTTATAAGTGAAATGTCAGGTCAGATTACCGCTTTGAAGGAACTGATGCTTGGTATGTCGAGGGAAATTGGATCCCTGAAGGAGACTGTTGTGGAGTTGAAGAGGGAATTGAAGTCGAGGGACACTCTGTTGATTGCTTTGGAGTCCGGAGTGACGTCTCTGGTTGATAAGAGCGCCTCTCAGGAGGGGGCGGTGCGTGAGTGGGGTGCGAGGGAGGGCGTGGCCAGGCCAGCGGTGGCAATCAATGAAAGGGAGCATGTCGATGAAGGGGAGAGGGATTGCGTCGAGGCGATGATGCGCATCACAACCATCTTGGAGTCAGACCATGAAAAGGAGTCCTTTGTTCGGCGTATTTATCAAAGGCTCCAATCGGAGAGTCCCCTGATGGCTGCCATTGTGAGATTCATTGTGAAGCAGTCTGGGGTCTCCGTTCACATCGACTGCTACTCTGAAACAATAGAGAGGATGAAGAGAAGGGTGATGGATCACGACGGAGAGGAGAAGGATGGATATTTATTTGGCTCATTTGCAGATTATTCAGAAATGAGGGCGTACGTTGGTGTAGAGATGAAGGAGAGAAGTGAAAAGGAAGAGAAAATGGGTGCGGCTAGTCTTGTTCGTGCTCTTTGTCAGTTGGCCGTGTACGTTGCCTTCAAGAACGGAGGGCGCCCGTACGTTGAGAGTGACGCTCTCAACAGACGGCGTTTCGTGGAAGTACTTGCGCAAGCAATGGCAAATGGAATGGCTATTAGCTTTAGATATGGTTGGTTCTCAATGTTAAATAATAAGAGTACTCAGGCAGCTAAGGAGATGTATTTGATAGCCACAATCCCTCGAATGATTGTCAATTATGGATCGAATTCTCCAGAGATATCCGAACTTCGCCGTGAACTTCCTCTCCTCTTTGAATATTTGGAGGGTCATGTGATGGCGACTCTCGAGTCAACAGTGCATTCTCTTTGATCTCGTTCCTGATTGGTTTCCATGGTGAATTTCTCCATTAATTTCTTTGTACTTTGGTTTATATGTCGAATCAACGAGTTTAATGTTGCACAGAACATTGTCATTTAATGCAATTATTATTATTAACATTTGGATTTTTTGCCGTCATACATGTATGCCTCTTCTCTTTTGTTTTATCGTGTCAACATGAATGAAATCAAAATATTTTTGTTAATTTTTGAACCAAATGCTTTGAGAAATTCAATGAAATTGTTTAACAAGTAATTTAGAATTCCTTTTATTTCTTATTAGTAGTGATTGTCTTGATGTCAATCGCAATGTCACCTTTTCAATTTAATCCTTCTTGGGAAATGTAAGATTTGTGAAAGAATTTTGCATTTAATCCTTGAATCTTGAATATTTCCTTATTGTAAAATCAAATTTAGCACTTTTCCACAGATTTATTTGTAATATACAAAGAGTTTCAGTTCATCGAGGCATCTTCAGGTACTAGAGAAGATTCAATTCCCGTGATACATCCTATTTATAGCACCGTTTGAGGAAGGAAGGGGAAAGGATAAGAGGGTGAGGTGGGCGGGGACGAAGAGGGGTAATGTGGGAAACCCAAAGAAACAGAGAAACCAAAGACATGGAGAGGTGAAGAGAGGAAGGGGGGGAGAAGATAAGCACCTGGGGTCATTATTATGAGAGTACGGTGCCCTGGCGGTGGTAAGGAGGGAAGAATAAAGAAGGATAGATTAAGCGGGAAGGGATAGAGGCGGGTTACATCTGTGGAAGAGTGCAAATTTGTTAATATCATAATGAAAACGTCCACTTCAACTAACCTGATTCTTTGGAGGATATCATGTACTAACTCTAAATATTTAGTATCATGTATCCAACAATTTTGCGAATTAATTACAATTCTATTCATATTTCCTGTAAATGAAAATTTCATTTGGAGGATTAAATTGAAGTTTAAATATATTTTTAATAGCATTATTATTAAAAGAAGACAAATAGAACAAATACAATACAATATTCTTTCATTTCAGATGTGTGCCTTTGCAAATGAAATTCTTCTTTCATGTTTCCAAATAGAGTAGTAGTATTAGTATTTAGGGGAGGCGACCGACAGCTGAGGTCATTTGCGCCATAGGAGATGGAGAGGAATGGATGAAGGGCGGAGAGAGAAACCCGGTGTCGGCATTCGCCTACTCTTTACAAAAGGCGCCAAGGGGTCCGCAGCTTAACGTCCCATCCGACGGACGGCGTACTCACTCAAAGTTCCCGGGCAGCACCGGGATTTGAACCCACGCCCTCTGGGTGGGAAGCCAGTACGATAGCTCCCGCACCATCTCGATCCCCTCCAAAAAGATTCCCTTGAAATATTTTGTTACAGTTAATCAGTACTCAATATTACCCATTTCAAGGTCAAGAATAGTTTCAAATGTTTTGCACACAAACTAAAACTGAATTAACCTTGACACGGTTGTACCCGTATGTAGAGTGTGACCCTCTCAACAGACGGTGTTTCGAGGAAGTACTTGGGCAAGCAGAGAAAGAGAAGAGAAGGGATGGACAAATGCATTTAATGATTCGTCAGGCATTATGAAGTACGTACGGAAGCAGAGAAAGAGACAAAAAGGAAGGGACAATTATATTTTTCTATTTATCTGGCGTTAGAGATGAAAAGTGAGAAGGCCAAGGAGATAAATTTGATATCCACAATCCCTTCTATGATCGCTCAATTTGGATCGAATTCTAGAGAGACGTCCGAACATCGCCGTAGACTCCCTCTCCTCTTTGAATACGTAGAGGGTCACGTGATGGCGGCTCTCGAGTCCACGGTGCGTACTAATCCTTCTATTTACTTAAATTAGCATCAGTGGTGAATTTCCTCCGTTTTAATTATTAATTTGTTCTTGATTAAACTTTAATTTACAGTTGGTAATGGTTGCTAGCTTCTGAATTATCTTTTATCGATGAATTAGTTGAAAAATACAATAATTTTTGGTTACATTCTTTCCTTGACTCAAGAAGTGTTAAAAAGTATTTTATCTGCTTCTCGACCAATATTGACCAACTAACGAGTCGAATGTTGCACTGGATATTGTCATTTAATGTAATTCATTTAGCTTTGATTTATTTTCCGTCATGCATGCATTCCTCTTCTATTTTGTTATACAGTGTCAAAGTTAATGAGTTCCATAATGGTTGTTTATATCGTTGAATCAATTATTTGGAGAAATATAATGGCCGTGTACCATGTGTAGTCCAGAATTCATTTTATTTCTTATAATTAATCGCCACCTTGACATTAATCTCAAGTTTTATTTTGAATTATGTCCTTTTGGGGAGACATAAGAATGACTTGTGAGAGCAGTCTCGGAGCATATATCCTAATTGTGCTTAACTTTAAATGTGACAAGTCATGTATCCAAGAAATTTGGGATTGCATATCATTTCCATTTGTATTTCTTGTAAATGAAATAGTATTTTGAGGATCAAAGTGAATTTTAAATACATTTTGGTAGCCAAATGAAGACCCCAAGAAATATAACACAATATTTCTTCGTACCAGATGTATCCCTTCCCAATGAAATCCTTTTTTCATTTTCCCAATTAGAATCCCTTGAAATATTTTACGACGGTTAATCAGTACTTAATAGTAACCATTTTAAAGTTAAGAATTCTTTCAAATTTTTTGCAAGTATGCTAAAACTGCATTACACTTGGCATTGAGAGTTTTATCATTGAACCCATCATGAAGCCCTAGAGGTAAATATTTATATCTGGTATTTAAACAAATCCTTTTGTTAACGAGGGAACCATTTAATTCTGTTAAATAGATTTGTCACCCTGAAATTGTTGCATTTAAACGCCTATAATTTGTGGATGGCGGTATACGGTGACCGTCGGGACATCTCCGACAGTTTCATTGGAATATATTATCCTCTGTTAATGTTAATTTGAATATTATTGCCAATTGTCTCACCTCTGCTCTATGGTTTAAAAATGATAATTATTTCATTGCTCTTAGAAAGCATAACTTTTCTCTCCAAATTTATATTTTCCAAAGAAGTGATTTGGTATAATCTGGGTTAATATTGATAGAGAGGTACAAAATCTGGTTTTTTAAACAAGTATGATGGTCAATTAAAGTACGCTTGTTGAGTGCTTAATTCAATGCTTAAGCTTAATGCTTGGGTATAAGTGTTATATGAGGTCGTATCAATTTCTAATTACGTCAATTACTGTGTATTACTTTAATTATTGTTAACAATTGTGCCAATATGATGTGCCTAATGGTTTTAATGCATACCTTTACTTTTAAAAAACATAACAGTTCATGAAATATTAAACAGATGTATTTGATTATTATTACAAACCTTCCATGGTATGCCGAAGATGCAATTACTTAAACTGTTCCACTCTGAATGGAATGGAGCATTGAATGTTGAAATCACTTCTCAAATACTTGTCATCTTGAAGGGGAAGCAGTGCATATTCTATGTAGCTGTTTGACAATTATATGTCTTCGTACATGTAGTATTACTGTTCTATCCAAATGTAAAAGAAATAAAAAACTTGTTTTTTGAAGCCTGTTAATGTATTTTGTTTTATTATGCATAAATGCTAGTTTATTAAAGTTTTAAATAGATGTATTCTCCCTGAAAAGAGAGATCGGAAACGGTGTTACCATGTTTATCATTGAACAAGAGAATAGAACACTGCTATGAAGGTACTCAAATTGAAAATACAAAAAATATACAAATCAGATGTCTTCATCTTAATTGTGTATTCCCGTGTTGATGGTACATCCTGAATTGTAGTCATTTATTCATTGTTATTTTAAATTTTAGCTTATCGTACGAACGCAGTCAAAATCACTGATTCCCTGGTACGTTTAAATAATTACACAATATTAATTGATAATCCTGTGGTCCACAAAGCCTCTTTCCTTAAAATCATAACTCTTTGCAAGTGGTGACTTGACAGTATTTTTCTCATTTTAAATTTAATCTTTAAGTGTTCAAATTTTGCCAGGAATTTAATTCATTCCTTTGTGGCTGTTTGAATATCTACTTTGATATCATTTATTGTGGTGAGGTTTGCTTACAATAAAATCATGCAGGCAACTGACGAATAGTAATTCGTATAATGTAAAATAAGGGCTTTTCTGTGAAAATAAATTGGTAAAGACAATATGAATTTTTCATTCAGACTTTATTAACCTTCAAACATTTTTATTCTGGGGTATGTGGTAGTTTGCTTTGAGAACAGTATTATTTGTGTCAGGTGCTAATTGACACATTCTCATCAATGGCAGGACTATCAGACGATGGAACAATCAAACCTAGAAAGTCAATTAGATACAATTTTTTTCATTTCATCCTTTCAAAGTCATAACTCTTAATGAATTTAATATTCACTCTGGCAAATTGTCTTCCTTTGGGATACGGTATCAAAAGTCCTTCATTTGAGGGTTCATTGAAATTATATCTTGATTCAAATCCTGCGAGAAACTCGCACTTATGCCGAATTACTGGAGGCGATACCACATTTCTCATAGGCAAGAAGGATTGAGTTATAATAAGGCTATCAGCGTTTACACAAGTTTCATGTATATGTAAGTGTATGTATGTTTAGTCATGTAGTTGTATATATTAAAGGAACTCACCCCCTAACCTGAGATGTGAATTTCGCACGCCGTCGGACGTAGTCCTGGGTGAACTCATGTGTATACATATATATGGGTCGTGGTAGTCCAGGGGGTGGAGCGTTGGGCTACTGGCAGGAAGGTCCCGGGTTCGATTCTTGGGCAAGGCACCCTAAGCACCTGCAGCTCCACCCAAGCCATGTGATTATTCGGGTACCAGATCTTCCTGGGAAACCATAACCGGCACAGGGAAAGGAACTGGCCCCCATACCCTGATGTGTGAATTTTACATGCCGTCGGGCTTAATACTGGGTGAACTCTATTCATTCCCACCACTGGGTGAACCCTACCATCACCCATACCAGACTGAACTTTGGGTTGATTTCTGTTTTTATGGTTATATATATATGTAGAGAAAAGGATTAAAGAGGCGTCAATGGAATTAAAACTGGATGTATAAATTAATATCGGTGGGATGATGAAACTCTAGTTTTCCAGTTAGCATAGGCATTGTTCACTTGGCTTGATTCTGTTGAAAGGTTAGTCTTATATTTATGGCCTGTGAATTAAGGTATCCATAAGGAAGGTTATGTTATTTTTCCAGAATGAGAAAGGCTAAGTTAAACATGACAATAAGATGACAGAAACTAGAGCCGGTAAAAGAGATAATTTCGGAAGGGTGTTTTGGACCAAAAAGTTTTACATGGTAGGGACATTAGAAGAAGATAAATTGCATTATTAGACAAAGAGGCTTTCACGAGGAGGAGGGAATTGGTGAGAGGGGAGTTTATTAAGGATGGAAAGGCTCTTTCAAACTCTGACATGGAGCGTAATTTTGTATTAAATGAAATATGGTCATTGATGCAGATTCACAACAGAATAAAATAGCAAAGCCTTTGAATTAGTTATGGTTCCAGAATGCAGAGAGTGTATTTATTGTTTTAGGAATACATTAAAGGCATCATCAACCATTTGAATAGCTAAAGTTCACTTTACCAAACCAATGTCAACATAATGTACATGAATCTTGGTGTTTTTCCAGGTTAAACACGCTCGAGAGAAATGAAAAACAGTTGGACCCTGTGCGTTTGGTCAAATATCAACACAAATAAGTCAGAAACTTTCGTCCCTGCCAGTTAAATGATCATACAGCAATACAATATCAATGTGGTGTTCCAATGTGTAAAACAATCCATGTTTACATAGGTTTGAAATTGATTTATATGTATTAAAACATTAACTATATTTTGGCAGCGCTCTAATTAAATGAAGACCACAACGAATGCAATACCATATTCCTTCGTATAGGTAAACCACCCAGACCCAATATCACCGCTGCAGAACGCAAAGCATTGGAAAAACTACGTGACAATAAGGAACTTCTTGTCTTGCCAGCAGATAAGGGGAATGCTACGGTAATCATGAAGAAAGAAGACTACCACAACAAAATTGCAGCCCTATTGGATAGCAGCACCTATTTTCAATTGAAAAGTGACCCAACAGCCAAGATAGAGCGACTCACTAGGGAGAAAATCAAACGGTCATCCATCCCAACGGAAGAAAAATGGAGACTCTTTCCATCGGCAGCCAAGCCACCGCGTTTGTATGGACTACCCAAGGTTCACAAGGAGGGGGTCCCCCTACGACCCATCGTAAGCAACATCGACGCACCGACCTACAAGCTGGCACAATACGTTGCGCGCTCTCTCCAACCCTTTGCCGGGAGAACCGACTCGTCCGTAAAAAACTCCACAGAATTCATTCGCACCATCAAGAAAATCAAAACTAAGGAACGGGACCTGCTAGTGAGCTTTGACATAGTCTCTCTCTTCACGAAGAGATGTGTACATATGTAGATGACTCAATGCTACTAATCAAAGAGCTCACCTCGGAAGGATTACCAAAGGATTTATCAGACCTCGCAGAATTCTGCCTCAAGAATTCATACTTCCTTTGGAATGATAAGTACTTTCAGCAGAAGGAAGGTGCGGCCATGGGATCACCACTCTCTCCTGTGGTAGCTGACATTTTCATGGAGAATTTTGAGAAGAAGGCCATAGAGACCTATCCGAAAAAACCATCTCTTTGGATCCGCTATGTCGATGATACCTTTGTCATCTGGCCACACGGGAAAGAAGAATTAGAGCTGTTCCTGAAACACCTCAATCAGCAACATCCTGCCATACAATTTACCATGGAAACTGAGCAGAATGGTGTTCTCCCTTTCTTAGATATGTTAGTGACCAAAAAACCGGATGGCAGCCTTGGCCATGCGGTATACCGAAAGAAAACCCACACCGACCGGTACTTGGATGCGCGATCACACCACCATCCTGCCCATAAGAGCTCGCTAGTAAATACACTAGTGCATCGCGCCTACCCCATCTCCGACGCCGAATCACTCCCATCAGAAAAGAGATACCTCGTTTCCGCGCTGGGGAAAAATGGATACCCAGAACACATGGTCCGAAAAAGGACCGTCATAAAGGAAATGGAGTTGACGAAAGAGGGGATTCGGGCAAAGGAACAGAACGAGGAGAAACCTGGAAAAGAAAAACCAGCGGCATATGCTACCATCCCCTATGTCGCCGGAATGGCTGAGAAGATAAGCAGGCTACTACGGAAGCACAACATAACCACCAGGTTCTCCACAGCCAGAAAAATAAGCGACATAATATCAAAGCCAAAGGACAAAATCCCCGATCTCATGCACGAAGGTGTATATGAGATAAAGTGCACGTGTGGGAAGTCATATATCGGTCAAACAGGAAGGTCCATCAGATGCAGGACCAAGGAGCACCAAAGAGCCACAGATAAGAAACAATTCCGACTTTCGGCAATCGCCGAACATGCGTGGTCGGAACCGGGACACTCTATAAACTTCGACCAGACTAGAGTGCTGGCAAGAGAAAGGCGATATTTTCCGTGACTCATCAGAGAAGCAGTGGAAATAATAAAAAATTCATACAATTTCAACCGTGAGGACGGCTACACCCTGACCTCCACTTGGAAAAGGGTGATTCCCATTCGCCGTCAAGAAAGAGCCAATCAGAGAGCTCCAGGCCAGCCAGCGTCTCCTATATATAGCGGCCAAAACGCAACGTACATCACTTCGACCTGAAGACGCCTCCAGGACTGGGGGCGAAACTGTTGTCAACAGACTAACCTACGCGACGGTAATTCCCGGAAACCAGCATGGATTCATCAGATAGACGGCGCGGAAGCCTAAGGATTAATTTCAAGGATTTCATTGCATATGATGTTGAAGGAATATTGTATTACATTGGTAGCGGTATTCATTCTTCATTCCGAGTGCTACCAAGATATATTTAAACTTCACTTTGATACTCAAAGCGCTATTTTCAACAACAAGAAATAGAAACCTAAATGTAATTGCAAATTTCTTGTAAAAGATAGTCGAAACAATTCTCTTGTATGATCCCACAACTGCTCTCACAACTCATACTAAAAGCAAAGTTTCAATGAATAACAGAAATTGGAATAAAGGAAACAATTCGATATAAGAAATTAAAAGAATTCCAAATTAATTATGTAACAATTACATTTAATTCATCCAAACAATTGGATCCAAAATTTACAAAAAAATCACTTTTGAACTCTCTGGCGATGCACACCTCCGCAAAACAAAAGAGAAGAGGCATACATGTATCACTGCAAACAAAAACAAAATTGAAATATAATGTTTTAAAGGAAAATGACCGGTGCAACATTTAACTCTTAATAATTAATTATCTTAGGGGAGTGAAAAACAAACATTTTCTATCAAAATAGAAAGACAGGGTACAAATAAACTAATGAGGAAACTCTTTAATGGAAGCGAATTCAGAAATGTAAGCATTAAGGAGACACAATTGGCTCCAGAGTCCGTATCACATGACCCTCGAAATATTCAAAGAGGAGAGGAAATAAACGGCGATGCTCGGATACCTCTTTAGAATTCGATCCATACTGGGCGATCATTTGAGGGACTGTGGATATCAAAGATAACTCCATGCTCAGCCGATTCAGATCTTTTAATGCATCTCTAACAATAGCATTTAAATCCGTGTGAGTTTCCTTCATTTTAAGTGCATGCAAAAGTATGTCCACAAAACGCCACCTGTAAGTGTCATCCTTTGCATACGGTCTCCCTCCGTTCTTGAAGGCAATGTACATGGCCAACTGACACAACGCACCAACAAGACGTGGAGCGCATACTGAATCCATTTCATGAACTTTCTCAATCCCTCCAATATACGTCCTTCTTGCTCCCGCAACATACGCCCGCTTTTCTGAATAATCTGCATATGAATTGAAACTACTTCCAGTCTTCTGCACTCCGTCATGATCCTTAACCCATGCGTTCCTCATCTTCTCTATTGTGACGGAAGAGCAGTCGATGTGAATGGAGACATCAGGCTGCTTCACAATGAATCTCAAGATGGCAGCCGTCAGGGGACTTTCCATTATGAGCCTTCGATAAATACCCTGAACAAAAGACTCCTTTTCAAAGTTTTCATTCATGATAGTCGTGATCTTCATCATCGCCTCGACTAATTCCCTCTCCCCTGCATCGACCCACTCTCCTTCAGTGACTACCACAGATGCCCCAGCCACGCCCTCCCTCGCCACCCTTCCACGCACCGTCCCCTCCAGGGAAGTGCTCTTCCCAACGAGAGAGGTCACGCCAGATTCCAAAGCAATCAAGAGGGCATCTCTTGACTTCAATTCCTTCTCCAGGTTCACGACAGTCTCTTTCAGTGATTCCATTTGTTCAGACATACGAAGCACCACTTCATTTAATTCAGGGTTAACTGGAGCCATTGGAACAGATTGAAATCTATTGTGTACACTTTCCCGTTGGTGCACCATCCGCAGCAACATCAGTATCTTCATTTTATCTCTCAGGATGGCCTCATCAGTGCTGCTGGTGCTCATAACCTCAGCTACCTGCAGTACGTCATCACCCTCTCCGTCCCTCAGCCTAGGGTCCGCTCCCATCCCCAGCAGTCTCTCCACCCAATCGTACTTCCCCGTCCGGACTGCCACGTGGAGTGCCGTCCGTCCCTGCATGTCCTTCGCGTCCACGTCCTCCACTTCCCCCAACAATCCCTCGCATTCCGACAAGGGGGAGCCATTGATTAGAGAAGTGAACAGTCGCTCCTCTGTGGACAGAGAGTCATTGGCTTCGTGTACTTCCATTGGTAATCTGCGGTGAAGTGGACGAAAGGCGTTCAATTGATAGTAGTGACACAGTTGGGTGGCTTTCAGGAGGAGGATAGTTTCTGTTGAGTGTATCTTCTCATTCACTGCAATTGATGTAGGAAAGGAGCTGGATGTTACAAATGCTAGAATAATAGAACGCTACCATGACAGGTTGCAGTTAGACAAGGATGTATGCATAAAGTGACGATATGCAATAAATATGATGAGGACCTTCTTCACTCATTCTAATGAACTTAATTAGAAATATATAAAGAGCATACTGGAAATACGTAGCACGTCAACAAGAAGTTTAAGCCAGTCAAATGGTCTTATTATGTTGCTATAATTCTATAGTGTGTCAAGTACTCGAGCCAATAACAAACAGCACTGGGATGTTATTAAATATATATAAATATATTAAAAGTCGACACCAAACATGGGGCTGGTCAACACCGATAATAAATTAAACTATACTCATTGCGCAACTAAGCATGGTGAAGGCCATGTTTAAAACGTTATAGAAATCGATGTTATTACATTATCCCATTAGGGCAACTGTTTTGATTAAAAGTAATGATGTACCATGGACCAGGGGATTATCACACTATAGTCCATCAAATCCTGGAACTCTAAAATATCCTTCAAAGAATTGAATACTCCAGCAATCAACATTGAACTGCGTATTTTAAATTAACAAATAAAACCACCACACAAGTAATTATGGAATGCTTTTCTGCAATTGGCTTATTCTGTTGTGACCCATGTCATGTACTCGTTAAATATGTCTCGTGGCAACTTAAAACAATTATTTGTTCAACAAGGATGAAACAAAAGAGCAGTCTTCTGAGTAATCATAAAATTGAAGGCAATGATTCATATATCAACTCATTATATGAGAATGGAATCAATTTCATACTTCCACTCAGTAGATTTATTCACAGATTCATTAAATGTTCACAGATAAACCGATCAGTAGGCCAAATATATTATAATAGCTTATTAAAATCTTTACCCAAAACTAATACAGAGAAAGTAAACACCTAGGTGGAATACATCACACTATGAAATTACACTTAACTGAGAAATCCATCATTACATCAAAAGATCCATCACCACGCATCCTTCAATCTATTTAGCAAATAAACTTATTCAATAAACATTTTGATGTTGGATACATTTCTACTAACCAATATTACTGGAATTGGTAAATGATTCTCTCAAATGGCGATCCAATTGGGAAATTTCTTAAAGAAATATAAAAAGTGCAATCTCCGGATCTCTGTCAAACAAAGTTACCCACTGCTGCCAAACTCTGTAATTGAGATCAGAAAAAGTGAATGTTGAATTGGTTTAATGCCTTCTAAAACTAATGAAACAGATGGAGTTTATTTCGGAATTCTCTTCCTGTGGAGGTTAATCTTTCACCCATCTCGTTAAAATTATGATAAGACGTGAAGACAGACAGGTAGGCAAAACAATAGTCAGATAGTAAGAGGTCTTTATTAAGGCGAAATTGAGACCATTCAACAAGCATCATGTACACATAAAGATGACCACAAAATTTTGAAATACATGAATACCCAATACCTATATATACCTATAATATACAGACACAATATGCTTAAACAATCTACCACATAACCATCTATCATATGTTTATGCAGGGGAAAAAGCATGGGTCCGAGTATGGCTCCCAGGGGAACACCCCTTTATATTCGAAGCCGGCAGGAGGATTAATAATGGGGGATTAGTCTCCAAAGTCCCTCTTTTAAGTATTGGCGAATTAATTCTTTAGACTAGGGACGAAAAATTCAAGATTTGAAGTTTTGCTAAGAGAATATTTTTGTCAATTAAACCGAATGATGAATTTCATGTATGGTCGGACTTCATCAGTTATTTCAACCAATGAGGGTATGTGTGGTTTAGGAGGGCACTCGTGACAGGTCGTATTGCGGATCTTACACTGTTTGGTCAGTGTGGAACTTTAATTATATCGAGCTAAGGCCAAATATCAAAATATTATCATCCGATGCGTATTTCTCTTGTTACGGAAAACGCTTAGGCAATTTCAAAAGAAAATAGACCGATGCCTTTGCCTGATTTACAGAGCTGTCAAATCTACTCTTCATTTAAACTAACGCTTAGGAGAAAAGATGGGAATTACGAGAGAAAATAGACCGATGCCTTCGCCTGAATATCCAAGTTCTCGTGACGATGTAGTGTACCTACGATTTCATTCACCATAAAATAATACAAGTTTATATTTAAAATGGTATCTGAAGCCGTTGCATCGCGATCATTATATATATCGCGATAAATATTGGTATTATTTAAATATACTACCCTATAAAGATGAAGAACTTCAGCTGTATTGCAAATACAATTACGCATCCGGTACTGTCAACCGACATCGGCAATGTCATTGCAAGCAGTAGGCTTATCTAGTTTGTTTTAATCTATTTGCCTTGCCATCAAACAAAATAGTAAGTAGCAGTGGTTTTTAGTATTGAGTCTCAAATGCCAATAATTTCTGCGATTACATTAAAGGGTCTTATGATATTTCATACATTCTCAGGCATACGGTAGAACTATTACACGGCCCATAACGTGATATCCAATAGGAACTACTGTCTTGTTGCCATCCCAGTTGTACGTGGGAGAAGAACATGGTTTGAAAATTTTTTTCCCTTAAGAAAACCCT
Organism: Hetaerina americana; assembly: GCF_022747635.1. Taxonomy (NCBI): domain Eukaryota; kingdom Metazoa; phylum Arthropoda; class Insecta; order Odonata; family Calopterygidae; genus Hetaerina; species Hetaerina americana. The sequence continues at coordinate 572,787 of NW_027286348.1, forward strand.
TAACACATGAATACGAGAACATTAGCTAAGATTATAGCACGAATTTTATTGCCTTCGTGCAACTATTTTTGCACACAATACCCTTTAACACCGAGTGTACGTGTTGAGCACTAAAAATATTCGGAGCTTCTTGAAAATAAGAATGTCACGACTCCCGAGTGGACTGAACATAGCAGTCCAAGGCCAGGATAGTTGCCTTTAGTTGTGAATCGTGCATTTCTAAGTACAAAACTCTACATGCAATAAACCACAGCACAAAGAAAGCCCAGCTAATATTGCAAAATTAGATGCAGCCACATTCATTTCCATTTTTTAATATTTTATGATTTAATTTATATTGTAAAATATAACATTAAACTGCCGCAGCCTTATAAACAAAAAATAGCATACTAAGCAGTTTCTTGCCAGTACAACCGCAGACGTAGTAGTTGGGGCAGAAAGTTGCCTCATTGGAGACAGCTAACAACGAAGTTTTTCCTAACGGTTTCACAAAATACAGAAGGGACTGACGATATAGATTGGATGGGGGAGTATTCATTGCATTATAGTCACAACTCAATAGCAAACGGTAAGAATGCGACGTAAATGACATAGAAATTATTTGGTGCAGCATTAAGGGCTACAACGGTAGAAGCTTAGAACAAATTGTATAATCACCAGCTTGGGGAAGAGCATACTAAATATCTTCTAGCGACTTCGAAGCCCGAAATTATTACAGGCATTGAAATAATGGACGGAATAAATGACAACAAGTCTATTCTTCCGAATTAAAAACTGAGTTCGTCAAAATTATCAAAGCCAAGTTTAAAATATACCTACACATAGGAAAATTTTAACGCACTACGAGAATAATAAAAATAGAATTACCAGAATACAATTTTAAAAATTTGACAACCACTACAGAGAACACATGGAAATGTATCTTAATTTACGCCAAAAAAGGAAGACTTGCATCTCATCGAAACTCAAATGCGACATTAATGAACCTGGAGGTTAAAACAGCCAAGTCAGATCCGCATTAAAAAGGCCACGGTCACATTTCATAAAGTTTAGGTTTATTTGAACACATCCCAACAGAGACTAAAACAATGTCGTAGTCAAGACGAAAATTATTATGCGCAAAGCACTACACTCTTTTTTTAATTTTTCCCAGAGCGTCTACAATAAAAACAGAAACGCCCCAAACGATCATCCACAAACCCGGGGAACACGTTGCAGACATATGACATTGACCAAGCAGGGAATATTAGTACGGGTAGGGGAGAGGGGGGCACAGTGAGACAGCGGGTACAGTGAGACAAAATTCATAATATCGTTTTGAAATACGTGCCGAAGAAGTAATTCTGACTGCCGATAGATGTCCTAAGGACCTACATCTTCGCGGGATTTTGAATCTCTGCGGCCATTGTAGGTGTTGTTGGATTCAGAAGTTTATTTTGGTTCAGTAAGATATAATTATTCGGTCAAATACTTTAAAGTATTTTGTTTTCTGCAATAGGAATATTACAAAAATCCTTTAGTTGTGACCAAATGGAAACATTCAGAAATAATTCAGGTATATATTTTCCGATTAGCATTCTTAGGTGTTTGGATATTACTGTCAATGAAATTTTTGGGCATTCGGGGCACAGTGAGACAAAAACTTAGGGGGTACAGTGAGACACTGTCTCAGTGTGCCCCATGTGAATTGCTTCATCACATCATGTAAGTATTCTAACATCCATGTGCTTTTACGTTTTTAGTGTTTCAGTATGGTACGTAATAGAAATAGAAAGACAACATTTGGGTTGTTCACAGAAGAAGAAATGTCTGGTGCAGTAAATTTAGTAATAAATGAAGGGTATTCAATTCGTTCTGCAGCAAAAATTAAAGGAGTGAAATTCCAAACACTACAAAGGTTAATTTATACACTACAACACTACAAAGGTTATTTAAATCTTTCAAACACTTTTATTATTCTGCCATAGATTCTTATATGATGTCTCATCCAGGTAAAACATTAACAATTTATGGCATTGCAGAGTGTGTAGGAAAAGCGTTTGACAAATCTTTGACCATTACCAATATCAAGAAAGGTTTCTCAAGTACTGGTATATACCCTTTTGATAGTAATCTTTTCACTGATGATGACTTTATGTCCTCATCAGTAACAGATCGACTGTTGAATCAGCAAGATAGATCCTCAAATGGAGTAATGTCCCCAGTTAGTAATCATATGCCAATTTTGGCTAATTTGGGAGGCATTACCGCAGCAAATGATACAGATATTGGCGGTGCTACAGGTGGTGATAACTCAACATACATTAGCCCTAGAGAATTCAGAGGTTTTCCCAAAGCACCACCTAGGAAAACTGATAGTAGACGGAGACGGCTAGGTAAAACCTGCATTGCTACGGACACGCCCATTAAAAATGCAATTGCAGAGGAAGAAAGGGCCAGAGAAGAAAGAAAAAGGAAGAAGGATGCGAGGAAAAAGCTCATCATCGACTTCAACCTTAAATCTCAACCTGAAATCTCAATGGAATCAAGGAAAAGATTCAAAAATAGGGATCCTGTAAATTCATGTTTTGAAAAAAACTATATTGATCACAAGGAAGTATCAGATTCAGCCACTGATATTGATTGCCTCCCACAGGTTGGTCCTTGTTTTGAAGAGTTAGATCAGGAGCCAGTGGAAGGTGACTATGTTCTTATTGGGTTTAGACATAAAAACACTAAGGTATTCTATGTAGGGAAAATTTTGAAGAATAAGGATGAAGATGGTGACAATGAAGTTTGTTTCCTACGTAAAAGCAACAAAATTGCAAATGCATTTGTTTATCCTCTTTTAGAAGATGCAGCATCAGTGTCAGGAAGTTCAGTAAAAATGATATTGCCTCCACCTTTCAAGAGTGGTTTAACTAAACGACAACTTGGTCATATAAAATTTCACATTGACTTCAGCATGATTAATATCCGTTAACAAGATGTTAAAGTTACTAATATTGTATTTAATATTTTTTACTTTTCATATATATGTAAAAAAATAAATTCACCTTTAAAGAAATAATTCAATGTAATCATTTGAAGATTTATATATCTTGTCTCAGAGTACCCCATACTATGTCTCACTGTACCCCTCATTGGGGCACAGTGAGACATATTTTAACTTTAGTCTTTGAAGAAAATTTATGCCAATTGCTGAATTTTGGCATTCGAAAAAATTCTATATTAATCCTTAATATGTGCTTCATTCATACGTAAAAAAAGATTTTTACATTCAGCGATAAGCTTGCTCATAAAAAATATAATAGCCAAAACTGTCTCACTGTGCCCCCCTCTCCCCTACTCTAGTTAGACCACATTTGGAATATGCCGCAAATATTCGGGATCCCTAGGAAAAAAATCAGGCGAAAGGAATTAGATCAAGTCCAGAAAAAAACCGCCATGCTCATTAAACATCGTAATTATAAGAACACTACCGTGACAGTTATTTTAGGGGATTTAGGCTGGGAGCCACTCGAGATAAGAAGAGAACAACCAAGGCTTAGACTTTTCTGAAGGTTCAGGACAAAGGAGTTTGACGATGTCACTAAAGGAATTAAAACGGCCCCAAACTACTTAGGTAAATCAGACCACACAAAGATAAAATCAGAAAGAAATAGATACCAGTACAGATATAAACAAATACTCATTCTTTCCCCGAACAATCAGAAATCGTAATTGATAGAACCAGAAAGGTCACTTTAGACATATAAATAACCTTGAATTTACAATTGGGAACAAAATTAAATATTGCAAAGATGATAGATATACTTGTAGTTGCTTGTCTATGTTTGCTGGTAGTTGGAGTGATTGCGTATTTTGGCAGGACTGAAGAGAAAAGGTTATACCGTCCCGTTAAGTTAGAACGAAAGACCTTTTTTTCCTAAAAATGTAAATAATTCTACCAAATATGCTAATAAATGACTAGTTGACATTAAATATTGACTTGGGAGAAGTAAACTTGAGTACTCACGAAAAACACCGCCAGAAGAGAAGCGGACTCGGGTGAACTTGCCACTGCAACTTACACATGTAGAATGGGAGCGGATAATACGTGAGCAACTGTCGGAAGCCCACACTCTCGTCTTGAGACCTGTGAGTCCACTTGGGCTTTTAGAAAATGATTCTTCGTAAACGTTTTTTGGCTACGTGGAAAGGCACTTACGAAGAAGATAATTCCATCAAGCCCACCGTTATGAGATAAGCAAGTTCTTTGCATTTATGATTCGTCATCCCCTTCTGTCCCTCGTCTTTTCTTGGTATGATCTCCATATCTCATTTCTTTGGAAACATTCGTGTATCTTCCTTTCTCCCTATGTTTCGTCATTTCAGTTGCTAAGGCAAAAGGCCTCACCACCGCCTTTTGCCTCATTTGTTAGATTTCTTTCTCGAGAAACAGAAGTAAGAAAGCCTTATATATAAACTCCTAATATCATGGTTTCCAAGATAGAACGCCTTTTTTAATAGAAGATAATATAGAGAATTTAGTTGAACACCTTGGCGGAAAATGGGAATGGAGTTTTGGAAGTGATTATGCAATTTCGAGTAAGGAAGTTTCCGTCGGAAGGCAGTTTTTAGAGAAGAAAACCTGCGACCGGGAAGAAGTCCAGGCCTCAAATAGGATCGAGGATTGTTTGGAATTACGTCACAAAAAAACTGAACTTTTAGAACGGAGCTTCGACTCTAAAACGCGAATATAAAAGTGAAAATATAAAATATAAGATGAACAAGTTTTTACCAAAAAGGATTTTGCATTCTAAACTGTAGTCATTTTTTATTTTATTAATGCTTTTCAATCTTGCTGAGATTTTAGAAACATTAAATACGTTCAAGTAAGCTATTGCTAATAGTATTATTAGTGTAAGATATCAATTTTCAAATTCTTATCACTGGCAGGATTTTCAGACTGGACAAATCAAATTTAGAATGTAATTGGGGAATGGCCTCTTTATTTTTTCCTCACATAATCATGGCCGTTCATTTGTGTTGCTATTCATTCTGGTAAAATGTCTTGGATTCTAAAACGGTTTAAAAAATTCCTTCATTTGAGGGTTCATTGAAATTATATCTTAATTCAAAACTGCAAGAAAATCACATGCAATCCTAATTATTTGTAGCGTTACCACATTTCTCAGGGGTAAATTAGGATTTAAGTATAATAAGACTATCAACGTTGACACAAGTAATTATTATGTATATGTGTTTGTGGGTCGCGTTAGTCATGAGCGTTGGACAGCTCATCGGAGGGGCCTGGGTTTGATTCCCATGCATGGCACTCGGGCACCTGCAGCTCCAAGCTATGCTTTTCTTCGGGTGCCAGATGACCCTCATAAAACCATAGCCGGTCAAGGAAAAGGAACTGGCCCCCCTGCCCTGATGTGTGAATTTAACACGCCGTCGGACTTTGTCTTGGGAGAACTTTCCCATCGACCACCAAAACGACCTTTCGGATTGATTACTGTTTATTTGTATATGAATATATTTGCCCAAATATACTCAAACACGATGATACTCCATCAATTACGACTTTTTGCTCGGGGCCTATTTAGATGAGTTATTAATCTAGTCTAATAAATGCAAGCACGCGTGTTTAATTAGCTCAGATTCCTAAGACTAGATGATAAGTCAGGACATAGTTGGTCAGCATCCGATTGAAAAAAGATCAAACAGGGAAGATGGCGAAGTAAATGGAATTTGGAAGCATTCAGAGTGCAGGGAGAAAGGAGTAACAGCAGGCCGTGGGGAAAATTATCGTTAATGAGGAGGGGGGGTGGGGCACTTCCTATTGAGGAAAAATGTCAACGAATGATAGCATCAAAAGCCACAAGATAATCCAGTTGTGAGGGGGGACGGATGGACAGAGTCCGGATGGGCAGTGTTAGGCAGAGGTGTATGGCATGGGGTGACCATTATCATCTGTGGTGTCTTACATAGAAGAAGGGTTTTTGTTCATACCTAATAATTATATTATTACAACGCACTTTAGTCATTATTATAATTTTATTGTAATAAAAATAAAATCCTAAGTCCTTCAGCGCCCCTCACTGACAAATTTCCTCGCATTTCCCCTAACTGCAACCGTCCCCCACGTAAAATATATCGGCTTATGAAATCTGCTCGTGATGGTGTGCATTTCCGTGCCACCACCTACCACGCTCATTGCCCCTCAAAGAAGATTATCTATCTTCTGACGTGCAAACATAGGCCCTTTACACTCTACATTACCCTTTTCTATCCGATCGAACAATCTGTGCTAATCCTGTTGTATTTCTCCCTAAGCATCCGAGAATTAGTACAAATATAGCCACCAATATAAAGGTGGGAACCTGCTAATCCCAAAATATACTAGTTCTCCGATGCTCAAAAATTTCCACACCCATCCCCTCCTTTACTTCCCTTCCCAGAATACCCTGCACGACCCCTCAGACTCGATAGATTCCTTTCGATAACTTCCAGACTCACGCGAAGAAGGCCAAAAGCTTAAACAATCTACAATGTGAGTGTCCTTTTACGTGTTATCTATTTTATTTGCGTTCTATTCTACATCTACATAATACCCATCAAGCCGCCGCAAGGGCGTGTGGCGGGGGGTCTTAGGTCACCAACCGTGAAAAGGAAAAATATCCCATGCATAAAAACCACGGAAAATTACACCCACAGCAGCGCAGACACTCATGCAAAAATCCCTACATCCACACACATATACCGCAAAACAACTAAAAAACTGCACCCCAGGATGCAGCACGAAAGCCATCCTACAACACGGAAGCCGGGACACAACAAGCTAGAAATTGAAACATCACTACCACAAGAAAATGCACCATAAAATACTCTACCCCCCAAAGAGTCTGTAAAAGGCAGGGGACACGACCCAACGTTGCAGGTAGCAGGAATTTCCCCCCGCGGAGAGGGGCGAGGGATTGAAAGGAAGACTTAAAAACAGATGAACAGAACACGAATGAGGTCATTCGGAAAGAATGGGTTATTATAACAAAACACATAAGGTTAGCAGAAGAGCATGCATTTAATTAGAACTAATTATTTTTAGACGCTGAGGGTGGCAAGTGGAATTTTTGCTTTCTTTAACCCTGCAGTTGCTATCCCGTATTGTCCGTGGGAAGAAGGAGTCCTTGAATCCTATTATGCCGTCCAAATGTTATATTGCTCTCGTGAGTGCTTCCAAAACATTGATACATCAAGCTACCTAGCAACCGTTGTTGTTTCTTCTGTGTTGGTTGTTGGATGCAGTACCAACTGTTGCATTGCCGATTCTGCCCCATTGTGGATGTGCTAAGCCAATGGAACGGAAAATGTTTTCTCATTTTTCGATCATTGTTATAAATAGTGATTAATCACAGATTAAATAGAACACGCAAGAACATTGTAGAGCACCAATACACCGTTTCACTACTTTTACCTCATAATAGTTACCTCTTCATCAACTTCGAATGCCGTTAACCGATCTTAGTATTTAGATGCTGGTAATGACGATGATCTGCGACTACTCACTTAGAAGAACGTTCTAAATATACCGTCAAGTTCTAGTCGCCGGAGATATGTTTAATTGTCTGCAGTTAAGTTCCAGTTCCGAGAATCTGGAGACAGTTGGGAGTTATGGGAGCTCACATTATGCGTGGGGGGATGTATTTTCTCCCGGGTGCCATATAAAGAATGTTTTACGTGTCCTAATTCTGTAAAATTTCAGGTCTTGGAAAAAATTACTTGGTGTTATATTGAAGAATTTTTACTTCCGTATCTCAAGAGAGAAATCTAATGAGAAAATAAAGATGGTGGAGAGGCCTTTTTCCCTCGCAACTGTTATTACAAAACAAAGAAAGAATGATACGCGAATGGTTCCAGAGAAATAAGATAGGGATATCTTATCGAGCTAAGAAGAGGAACATAAGGAGAGGACAAAGCGTAGATGCAAAGAAGGCACTTATCTCATAACGGCGGAATAGATGGACTTATCTTCCTTTTTAGAGTGCCTATTCACTTAGCCGAAACAATACGATTACGAGGAATCATTATTCACAAGGCCAAAGGCTACTATAGATATTAAAATTCACTGGCGCCGGAGAATATTATTAAAAACCAAGGTAGCGGAATTAAATATTCATCAGTTTATTTCCAGGATTAGATATTTGAATCGACATAATATAACACTTGAACCTGATATTCCTCTTTAGACATTCATCGCTCTAAACGTGCCTATTGGAATTACGAATCGTCTAAATTTATTAATCCAGATATTGAATCATTTATACCCAAATCATGAAAAATGACTACTTCGGAAAATAGATTTTGAAAATAATATTTAAATTAACGTGTACAGAGGGTAATTAATACCATGATTAATTGAATTAACAGATATTCCTCCTTTTTCACGGCCACCAACACACACAAGTTGCATTCTCGATGCAAAGGGCTAACTCTTCTAAACCAGTAAATGCATTTCGCTTGAGTTTGTCACCGTAATCACATTATACACACTTTCATATAACTAAACCGTCTATTGTCCAGTAAGAAATTGTGCTCTTTTGGGAGTTATGGTCAAAATCTTCATAATTCCGCTTAAAAACACGCCTGACCGCTTGGACTATTTTCAGTTTAGTGTTATTCGGAGGGCCCTGTATCATATTCTACGTTGAAGAATAATTTACGTGATTTTTGTTCATTACAAATAAGATTACTGGGTTTATTAAAGAAACAATCATGGCGATATAAAGCCACTGATATATGAGATGTAGCCCTTTGCTTCGAAAATAAATGTTCGTGTTGGCTTTATGGAAAAGTCCGTAGTCTGCAACCCTCTTGACACAGTAGTGGGCTATCAATCCGTGGGCAATTTTCATTCTCGGCTGTTTCCGAATTCCATGTATTTGTTTATTATTATTATTCTATCTGAATTTGTTCCCGTTTTAATCGTTTTCTCTCGGTTGATATTCTCTTGCAGAATATTGAGAAATACCAATTATTCGGAATAATTGTATATCGTAATGAAAATAATGTTTATCCGCCGTGAAGCGTAAATAACTAATTTACTCTCGAAGGTAAGCCGTCGTTATTTTAGAATGTTTAAATGAAGATACCAATATTTTAGCTTCATTAATTTTACACTAGAGAAACGTAACTTTGGAAGTTCTGTGTTACATCAGTAATTACTACAGACTTCGTCCTTGTTTTTCCCACTTGCGCGTAGTTTGCCTATCGGGTTAAACAGAATGGCAGAAAGTTTAGCAGAGCTTAAGGTTATTGATTGAATCAGAATGAAGATCGAATTTCAAATGAATACTGTATTTAACCTAACTATGGCGGAGAATTTACATTAACATCTGTAGGTCGGTATTATTGGCAATATAGTGAAATACTATGAAGTTAAAGATAGTTTTTTGCTTAAAATAATACAAAATATCGCAAATTCCAAAGAAACTGCGGGAGATGCGATCAAGGCAAATGATTTTTACACTCTGAAACTGTTGCATTAAAATATCGCACATTGACCACATTTTTGTCAGTACAAACTCTGGCATAGTAGCTGGTGCGGAAAGTTGGCTCACGTGAGTTGAACCAAACAATGAGGTTTTTCCAAACGGTTTCACAACTTACAGAAGGGAGAGGCCAAATAGATTGGGTGGGGGAGAATTATTGCAGTTAAGTCACATGGAAGTAGCCAACGATACAAATGCGCCGTAACTGACATTGAAAGCGTTCGGTGCAGCAATAAGTAATACAACGGAAGAAGCCTATCCGTTTGTATTATTAATAGACCCCCAGATTCTTGCACAGATGTCGTACACAAGCTCGACAAACAAATATCCACTTTCAGCAGCTGACATTGCAACAATATTGTTATAAAGGCTGTTGACACAAACCTACCATAAATTAACTGGGGCAGGTAGGGCGTAGGAAAATCTGCCAAGAACCGAGATCGATGCCTAGAACTCCTCCATATATTCACAAAACACCCATTAGAACAAATCGCTAAATCACCAACACGGGGCCAAAGCATACTAGCTTTATTTTCGACTTCTATGGCCGAAATCTTTACCAACATTCAAATAAGAGACGGAAGCAGTGACCTTACGGCTATTCTCGTCGAGTTAAAATACACCAATACAACAAGGAAAATTTGAACGGACTACGAGACTATATATATATATATATATATATATATATATATATATATATATATATAGTCTCGTAGTCCGTTCAATATATATATATATATATATATATATATATATATATATATATAAATATAAATATATATATATATATATATATATATATATATATTTATGTATACTTATATATATATATTTATGTATACTTATATATATATATATATATAGAATTACCAGAATACAAGAATAAAACACTAACAACCAATTCAGATAACACTTGGAATTTAGACAGGCAGCCACATGACATACGAAGAGAAACAGCAAGACTTAAATGTTCAGAAACTACGATTTTAACGATATCACTAAAGAAATTATAACGGCCCCAAACTACTTACGTAAATCAGACCACACAAAGATAAAATAAGTGAGAAATAGATTCCAGTACAGATATAAACCAATAATCATTAATTACCCGAATAATCAGAAATAATTACAGTAAGAAGTCACTTTAGACATACAACCTTTGATATATAACCTTGAATTAACAAGTCGGAACAAAATTAAACATTGCCAAGATGTTAGGTATACTTGTAGGAGCATGTCTCCGTTAGCTGGTGGTTTTGAGTGTTTGCGTATTTTGGAAGGACTGAAGAGGAAAGGTTATCCCGACCCGTGAATTTTCGAACGAAAGACCGTTTTTTCTATAAATGCAAATAATTCTACCAAATATGCTAATGAATGACTAGTTAACGTTAGATCTTAACTTGCGAGAAGTAAATTAAGTACTCACGAAACACCCTGCAGGAAGGGAAGGCCTCTGAGGAACTTGTCGCTCCGACTTGCAACTGCAGAATGAGATATGTGAGCAACTGCCGGACGGCCACTCCCGTCTTGAGACCTACGAGTCCTCTTAGGCTTTTAGAAAATGAGTCGTCTCATTACTTTTTTTGTGGCTACGTGGAAAGGCACTTACTAAGGAAGATAATTCCATCAAGCCCACCCATATGAGATAAGCAAGTTCTTTGCATTTATGGTTCGACATCACCTTCTGTTCCCCTTCTTTTCTTGGTATGATCTTCATATCTCATTTCCCTTGAATCATTGTTGTGTCATCCTTTTTTTTTGTTTCGTTATAACAGTAGCCAGGGCAACAGGCCACATCCACCCTATGGAATGTCGTTGGTTAGATTTCTTTCTCGAGAAATAGAAGTAAAAAAGCCTTTTATATAACCTCGTAATGTCATTGGTTTCCTAGGGATATGCCGTTTTTAATTGAAGATAATTTAGAAATTTAAGTTGAACACCTGGACAAAGAAGGAGAATTGAGTTTTGGATGTGATGGTGCCATTTCAAGTTGGGAAGTTTCCGTCGGAAGGCAGTTCTTACAGAAGAAAACGGGCGACCGGGAAGAAATCCAGGATTAAAATAAGATGTCATTAGTGCTCACTACAAGGTCAAAGGAGGGATATTGTGTACTGGTGCCCCGCCTGCAATGCAAGCCTATATTTAAACAATTATTTCGAATTATATCACTCAAAAATTGAACTTTTAGAACGGAGCTTCAAGTCTATAACGCGATTATAGAATTGAAAATGTAAAATGAAGTAATTACCAAAAAGGAATGAGAAATTTTAAATTAAGTAATCTTTTAAAATGTTATAAATGATATTCAATCTTGCTGAGATTTTAGAAACATTAAATATGTTTAATTTAAATATTGCTAACAGTATTGTTTGTGTAAAATATCAAATTTTCAAATTCTTATCATTGGAAGGATTATCAGACAATGGAGAAATCAAATTTAAAATGTAATTGGGAAAGGATATCTTTATTTTTTCCCAAAATAATCATGACCGTTAATTTTTGTTGCTATTCATTCTGGGAAAATCCTTCATTTGAGGGTTCATTGAAAATAAATCTTGATGCAAATCCTGCAAGAATATCACATGCAATCCTAATTATTTGTGGCGATACCACATTTCTCAGAGGGAAATTAAAATTGAAGTATATATAAGAACTGTCAACGTCGACAGAAGTAAATTATTATGTGTATGTGTTTGTAGGATGCGGTAGTCCAGAGCGTTGGGATTGATAATCGGAGGGGCCTGGGTTCGATTCCCGGGCATGGCACTCGGCCATCTGCAGCTCCACCGAAACTAATCTATTCTTCGGGTACCAGATGATCTAGGGAAACCATAGGGAAACCCAGGGAAAGGAACTGGCCGCCCTTCCCTGATGTGTGAACTTAGCACACCGTCGGACTTTGTCTTGGGATAACTTTTCCATCAACCACCAAAATGACCTTTCGGGGTTGATTACTGTTTATATGTATTTGAATATATTTGCCCACATTTACTCAAACACGATGATACTCCATCTATTACAACTATTTGCTCGGGGCGTATTTAGATGAGTCATTAATCCAGTCTAATATATGCAAGTTTGCATGTGTAATTAGCACCGTACCGTAGGAACAGATGCCAAGTAAGGACTAAATTGCTTAGCATCCAATTGAAAAAGAAAAAACATGGCACATGGCGAAGTAAATGGAATTTGGAAGCATTCAGAGCGCAGAGAGTAAAGAAGTATCAGAAGGCTGTGGGGAATATTTTGGTTGATGAGGAGGGGAACGGGGTACTTCCTATAGAGGTAAAATATCAACGAATAAGAGCATCAAAAGCCACAAGAGAAACCAGTTGTGAGGGGGGACGGATGGACAGAGAGTCCGGAAGGTCAGCGTTAGGAAGAGGAGTATGGCATGGGGTGACAATTATCACTTGTGGTATTTAATACACATGATGGGCTTTTGTTTATACATAATTATTATTCTTTTATTAAATATTATCATTATTATGTCATTAAAACCCTTTCCTGTCATTATTATAAATTAATTACAACAGAAATAAAATTATACAAGTCCTTTAGCGCCCCTCACTGACAACTTTCCTCCAATTTCCCCTTCGTGCAACCACCCCCCATGTAATACATGTCCGCTTATGATATCTGTTCCCCACATCCCCTCAATGCCCCCTCACCTCGTTCCCACGCTAATTACCTCTCGAAGAAGATTATGTATCTTCTGACGTGCAAACATAGGCCCTTCACATTTTACATTACCCTTCTCTATTCAAACGAACAATCTGTGCTAATCCTATTGTATTTCTGTCTCAATCTCTTCTTTCTCTATTCCTTCACATGCAAATTCCCACAACCTTACCTTCGACCAATGTTTCTTTCTCCCTAAGCACCCTAGAATTAGTACAAATACAGCCACCACTATAAATGTGAGACATCAGAATAAATAGACACACAAATTAACGGTCATGATTTTGCTATGAAAAAATAAAGTTATCATTTCCCATTGGTTTCTAAATTTTTATTTGTCCAACGTATCTCTCCTTTGAGCTCGAGGGGAGCACACCTGACATCTTATTTAAAGCCTAGACGTCTTCCCGTTTGCCCCTTTTTCTTCTCTAAGAACTGCTCCCCGACCGAAACTTCCTCACTTGAAACTGCACCATCACATCCAAAACTCACTTCTCATCCTACGTCCAGGTGTTCAAACTAATTCTCCGTTATTTTCTTTAATTAAAAGAGGCCTATCCTTCTTGCAAACCATGACATGAGGGAGTTAAATAAAAGGCTGTTTTACTACTATTTATTTTTATTACTATTATTACTAAAAATAAAAGTTGGAGAGAAAAGATATGACTTCTTCGTATAATTACCATTTTCAGGCAAAGTGCTAAGGTGAGGCATTTGGTAATTATATCTAACTTAACATTAATGGAGGTTAATAAATTCCAAGTAACTGTGGGAGATGTCGAGAAAATTACTTTGTATAGCCATCCACAAAATATAGGCATTGTAAGGTAACATTTTCATTGTATCAAGTTATTTTTACTAAATTAGTATGTTCCCTTGTGAGCAAATTAGCTGTCATTGTTCCCAGAATTGAATGTACTTACGCTTTAGCTTGTAATGATGGGCTCAAAAATTGACCCTCAATGTCAAGGAGAATCCAGTTTTAGCATGCGTGAAAATTACATTTGAAAGAGTTCTTGGCCTTGAAATGGGTAATATTGAGAACTGAGGAACTATATTTAAAAAAAGAATGAATGGTATCCTATTCGGAAACATGAAATTAGGATTTTAATTTCGAAGGCGTAAATCTGATACGAAGGAATAATATATGACATTTATTGGCGGTCTTCATTTAGTCATAGTGCCACTAAAAATATATTTAAACTTCACCTTGATCCTCCAAATGCAATTTTCATGAACAAGAAACGCATATCAAAATGAAATTGATAATATTAGGAATACGACATTTTGAGCCGCGGCGCACAGTAGGAACACATTGCCATCTATCCACGAAATCTTCAACTTTGTAGTAATCCCTATTGTATCACGTCGCTCTCTTTGGGGAAGAAAACGGACTCGTAGGTCTCGGACACGAGAGTTGGCTTCGGGCATTTGTTCACGTGTTTACATTCTACGTTTGAAAGTTTGGGAAAAAAGTTCGTCCGAGGCCTTCTCTTCCGGCGTTGTTTTTCGTGAGTACACAAGTTACTTCTTTCGAGTCAAATTTTTATGTTCACTAGCCAATCATTAGCATATTTGGTAGAATTATTTCCATTCATAGTAAATAGCGGTCTTTTGTTCGAACTTCACAGGTCGGCATAACTCTTCCTCTTAAGTCTATAATCCTTTCAAAGTAAGCATTTACTGTAAACGTTGAATATAGGACAACTTATGCATAAATAGGAAATCGCGTTCTTTTAAACACCACGTGTCGGCATCCATTTTCCTATACAGTCGGTTCTTCTTCTTAACCAAGTGATGACTGAAGACGAGTAGCTTTGTATTTAAATGGATTAAATTGCTTTGTCATGTCAATACAATGTAGGGTGTTCGAAATTTTAGTATTTCATCGTACTCGCAATTTAATACGATTCAAGGAACACACGTGGGTTTATCGTCTACTGTGGAAGTTTTAAGTTCTTCATTATGGATTCCAATAATTCCTGTAATTATTAAAATTCCATGGCGTAAATGTGGTGTTAATATCCTGGCTTCATTTTGCTGTGTACTTTGTGATATTTTCTCATTGGTTTGATTTTAAAATTCGCTAAATTTATTAACCTGGCCATGCGTTATCTCGTAGTTACTGCAATAAATACTCCTCCACCCATTCTATTTGGTCTGTCCCTTCTGTAAATTGTGAACCCGTTTGGAAAACCTCATTGTTTGCTGTGTCTCCCGTTTGCCAACTTTCCGTCCCAAACATTTCGTCCGAGTTTGTCCTGACAGAAGTGTGATCAATGTCCGATGTTTTGTTTCATATGCTGCGGCAGTTTAATGTTATATTTTAAAATTTAAATCACATCATGGCATATTCAACAATGGAAATGCATGTGGCTGCTCCTAATTTCGCAATATTTGCTGGGCTTTCTTTTTGTTGTGATTTATTGCATGTAGAGTTTTGTACTTAGAAATTCACTATTCACAACTAAAGGCTACTATCCTGGCCTTTGACTTATACGTTAAGTCCCCTCGGGAATCGTGACTTTTTGATTTCTAAGAAGATCCGAATGTTTTTAGTGCTCAACACGTATACTCAGTGTTAAAGGGTATTATGTGCGTAAATAGTTGCATGAAAGCTATACAATTGGTGCTATATTCTTAGGTATTGTTCTCGCATTCTTGTGTTAAGGGTTTTCTCAAAGGAAAAACTTTTAAAATTATGTTCTTTCTCGTACGACTGGGAAGGCAACAAGAAAGTATTCCAAGATTATTCGGGTCTCCCACCGGCTCCACGTTCGTAGGTTTGGCGACGTTTCGATTGCCGAGTCGTCCATCGTCTTCAGGGCATGTCGTTACTCAGGTATTTGGCCGCCTTATATAGTTTGGTCAAGGGGTCAATGGTTAAAAGAACACCGGAGACATCTCAGACTATTCTCTAATATTCCTCAAAATAGGACCCTTGTGAGTCGATACACTTGTTCCAGCGGCGTTCCCAATCCTGGAACGCTCCCGCGAAGGCATCATCGGGAACCTCTCGAAGACACGTCGTCACGGCCTCTTTGACGGCGTCCAAAGTCCCGTATCGCGTTCCTTTCAAACTCCTCTTTATCTTCGGGAACAGAAAGAAGTCCGGTGGTGCCAAGTCCGGGTTGTAGGGCGGGTGCGGCAGCGTTGCCCCACCGTGCCTGGCCAAGAAGTCCGACACGACAAGCGCGGTGTGAGACGGCGCATTGTCGTGATGCAGCCGCCAGATGTTTTTGATCGCTGGCCGGACGCGGGCGACTCTTTTTTGAAGCCTGTCGAGCACTTGGACGTTAAATGCAGCATTTACAGTTTGTCGTTCAGGTACAAGTTCGTAGTGGACGACTTCTTTTTTGTCAAAAAAGGCAATGAGCATCGCCTTGATCCGAGATTTGCTCATGCGAGCTTTCTTTGAAGGGGTGATGATGGGGTGTGCCACTCCGCACTTTGTCTCTTCGACTCCGGGACGTACTCAAAGATCCACGTCTCTTCACCCGAAACAACGTTCTCTAAAAAATGTGGATCATTTTTGCAGTGATCCGCAAGTTGTGTCGCGATTTCCAAACGATTGAGTCTTTGATCATCACTGAGCACTTTCGGCACCAACTTTGCACAAATTTTTCGCATCTGTAATTGCCCCCCAATAATCTCGTGCACTATTGTTTTTGCCACATTACACTGCTCTGCTATCATCCGAACACTAAGACGACGATCAGAGTTCAGTACATCGCGAACGTTTCGCACATTTTCGTCGGTGAGTGTCGTTGATGGGCGTCCAGGCAATGGTTCGTCGTCGACCTCTTCTCTGCCCTCCACGAACATCTTGTGCCACCGAACGATCATGTTCCTGGACATGGCTGACTCCCCGTAAGCCTGGTTAATCATACCGACAGTTTCGGTAGACCATTTCCCAAGCTTTACCGCAAATTTGATGGAATAACGCTGCTCCGAAACCTTCGGCATCGCGTTCCGTGACGTGGGTCGAGCGTGGAGGTTCGCGTTAACAGAGCTCCTCACTACACCACAGCTCAGAGCCGACTGCCTTTTTCAGCGTCGCTTGCCAACCTACCCCCCTCCAATCGCAGCCCGTCAGAGCGGTGCTGGGCGCGCCTGGGGCGGCGGGAAAAAATCAGTACACTTGTTTTCCGGACAAACCCTGTATAAGGCGGCCAAATACCTGAGTAATGACATGCCCTGAAGACGATGGACGACTCGGCCATCAAAACGTCGGCAAACCTACGAATGTGGACCTGGTGGGACACCCGAATAATCTTGGAAAATATCTAGTATGCTTTGCACCGTCTTGGTGATTTAACAATTTTTTCTGAGGATTGTTTTGTGAATATATGAAGGAGTTCTTGGCATGAATCATGGTTTTTGGCAGATTATCCTACGTGTCCTAGTCAATTGACGGTAATTTGTGACACCAGTCTATATTATAATACTGTTATATATCTTCTGCTGAAAGTGGATATTCGTTCGTTGAGCTTGTGCAGGACGTCCCTGTTAGAATCTGGGGGTCTATTATTTGAACAAAGGAATAGGCTTCTGCCGTTTCTTACTGTAATGATTTCTGATTGTTCGGGGAAAGAATGAGTATTTGTTTCTCTCTGTGCTTAAATCTATCTCCCTTATTTTGTGTGGTCTGATCTACCTTCATAATTCCTTTAGTGTCATCGTTAAACTAGTTTGTTCTGAATCTTTCTATAATTCTAGGCTTTGCTTGTTCTCTCCTTTAAGTAAATCAATTTCTGTTAAGCAATACGTATATTTGAATGAGTAATGGTCGCGATCCAGCGGCTTGAGATACCATTTTAAATATACACTTTTATTATTTTAAGCTGAACGACATGGTACACTACGTCGTCACGCGAACTTGAAAAATCAGGCAAAGGCCTAGTTTTTTCCAAACTTCCCATCTTTCTCTCAATGCGAATCATGAAGAGTAGATTTGAGAGCTTCATAACAAGAGAAATAAGCATCGAAAGATATTTTCTTATTTAGCAGTAGCTCGATAAAATCCAAGTATGATAAAGTTCACACAGTGTAATGTCTGCAATAGGTCCTCTCACAAGTGCCCTCTTAAAACCTCACTTACTCTCAGTGTAAATAAATGAAAGGACTAACTTTGTAGTTCCAAACAAGCTATTTGCAGCCCTTGTATAAGAAGGGCTGCAAATGTAGAGAGCTCACCTGATGATGAAGTTTTACTTCGAAACCCGTGTCGTGGGTATAAATCGCTGTTGTGGAACTACAAAGTTAGTCCTTTCATTTATTTATAATGAATCGGTTCCATAAAGTTATGCCAGAAACCATTAATTACTGTGTTTAAAACAACTGATTAAACTTAATATAAATTATATTAGTGAATGTATTCCAAATTGCAATGATCACTTTTACGCTAATGATTTGAAAATGTATCACCAGTTTCACATTATCAACCTCTATAGAATTGTTGATGAATTGAAATTAAATTTTGCTTTTTGTTGCTATGGGGTACACAAAATTTACTAAGAATATACCCAACTGAAGGAGGCGTTATCCCTGTGTGTCGCAGGCATCCACGTATCCCATCAATTTCATTCGGCATATTTCTTGCCGGTTAAGTATTTATGCAAATATTTCTTTCCATCGGCTCCATCTATGACATGATCTCTAAGTAAACCTACATTCCCGCACCATGGCACGGAAATCTATGGCCCTAAGTCGATATCTGTGTGCATTTTATGTCCATATGTGTTTGCATGTCTATATGTACAGTGTGTGCATGTATTAATGATTATAATGGCCTTAATACTACGTGTATGATGATGGGTGGAATCTGTGCCCACTTGTCTGGCAAAGTGCATTGGGCTTTCGAGGGTGGGAGATTAATCAGTGTCCCCATGTTACTGGGAGTTGGATGTGTCATGCTCTTCCCATCTTTATTTGAGATGGGTGAAAGATTAACCTCCAAGGAAAGAGATATCCGAAATGGCTGCCATCAGTTGCATTTAGTTGGATAAGACATTGAACCAATTTAAATTTCTCCTTTTCTGATCTCAATTACAGAGTTTGTCAGCGGTGGAGAGCTTGATTTCCTAGTGATCCGAGCAGAAATTGAAATTTATATTTTTCTGGAAGAATTTTTCAAATTGGATCGCCATTCAAGACAATCATTTACCAATTGCAGGAATATTGGTAAGTAGAAATGTATCCAATTGTGTCCAATATCATAATGTTTATTGAGTAAGTTTATTTGCTGAATGGATTAACCACTTTCCCGAAAGGATTTTAATTTTTTCTGCACCTAAAATGTAAGTTTTTTATTATTCCATTTGATTGATTTGTTAATGTAAATGAAAGCCGTGGTTTGGTCCGACAAGTGAAAAAAGTTATATTATAATGCTGATTCCCCGTTTGCTTTACAATGGGGTAATTAGTTAGGTGCTGATCTGCCCTATCTCCTCCACCCATTGTATTAATATACTCGGCACTGACTTTTCGCTTCCTTAGCATGATATCCCTTTTTTTAATCCAACAAGTTCTTCATTATGTACTGTAGAGAGTACAGTAACAGGCTTTTTGTCTTGCCATGTCATCACCGTAGTTTTTCTATGATATCACCCGATACTTCCTTCCTTGTAACTCTCAATGTCCCATAGGTGTCGGTTCCTTTGGCAAAGCAATGAATCAGCCAGCTCTGGGGAGGTGTAATGGTTGTCTTTATTCATGCAATAATGATTACCTAGTAGAGGTTTCATTAGTGCTAGCACAATGAAGTATGTTATAAGAGCATTTGTATATTCCACATTAAACTCTGACCCTTTTCCATTTTGAATAATAAATGACCATATATATCCAGACTTCAACTCGCAAGGCATAAATGCATCTACCCCAAACCTAGCTCTCTTGAGGGGAACATTCTGAATCCATGGTAGCCTACCTTTGTACAGCGTGAGACTTGCATCAATAGAAATATCCATCTCAGGTGTCGGAAAAATTTGAGAACTTTTGGTTTAGGTATTCAACTATGGGTCAAATTTTATTTGGCTTGACACAAGGATGGATAAGTGCAATTTGGTGTATAATTCGTAATAGTTCGTTAATGAAACCTTGAAGTCAATTGCTATTATTGTTACTCCCCTAAGTCAAAGACAAAAGCCATTTGATGTTTTAAGGATGGACACCTTTGGAGAGAATATTTGCTTCAATTTGTAAAGAAAGGAATTCCTCTTTCAATAAGCAAAAATGATATTTTAACCCTCTTAGTGGGGCGGCTATATATATATATATATCGGCTCTTGAGTAGGCTATTGTTTAAATCGCTGTAACTCATGGTTTTTTCTTGAATAATTTATGGTTTTTGTGCTGTCGATAGGCTGAATTCCATACAATTATATTACACATTTTTTAATTTTTTATTGGCAATTTTAAATGCTTTTCAAAAAGTATAATTCTTACTATAATTTTACGTTCAGTTTTGTACATGTCGGGAAGCTCAGCCTAATTGTTTGCTAGTTTTTTCTGCTAAGTGGTCTTATGAAGAACCACTGAAAGGCTACTAATCTGTGTTCATCTGTAATCTCTTGAATGTGTTATGGTGTGGTCGTGTTGATATATAACTGCTTATTCAGACTTTGTTGATACGATGGAAATGAGAGCACTGCTTTGCAATCATTTTGGTTTCTCTTGCCATCCATCCTATCTAATCATGAGAAGAAATCAAGAAATGGTTAGGCCACTAATAATAAATTTAAATAATAGTTACATGGGAGGGGTTGATACATCTGATATAATGTTGCGTACTGAAAAGTATTAGAGGAAAGTTGTCTTTTGTGTAATTGCTCGTATGGTTCTCAATTCCTATATAATATAAAAAGAAAATAATCCCATTAGAAAAATGACAAGACTTCAATATATGTCATGTATCATAGTCACTTGAGCAGGAATGGCTCGGAAAGACAGATTGACTCATCTCCTAGTGCACATGGATCAAGAGCTGAACTGCAGCAACTACTGGGGAGAAAAGAAAAAAATTGTGTGCTTTGTAGTGGAAAACATGGCCACAAGAGAAAAAGGTCCCGTGCATAAAGTGCGAGGAAGGTGTGCACAGCATTTGTTTGATTAACCATAGGTGCTA
Organism: Hetaerina americana; assembly: GCF_022747635.1. Lineage (NCBI taxonomy): Eukaryota > Metazoa > Arthropoda > Insecta > Odonata > Calopterygidae > Hetaerina > Hetaerina americana. The sequence goes on from NW_027286348.1 coordinate 594,108, forward strand.
GATGAACTGCCCGATGAAAAAGGGAAAAGTCCCAATTTTTAACGCAGTTAGATCACACTTTTCAACAAAATCGAACTATGCAGAGGCTGACAAAAAATTTGTCACTCTCTGGTTTTTCTTTATTTATTTATAATTTTTTCTGCAGGTCTATTTGATTCTTTCTTTTATTTAAATATGGTAGTTTAATTAAAAAATGCTTAAAAAAATATTTGTATTGTCTAAAAATCGAATTATTATTGCTAAAACAATATTCGTCAAATTTATAATCCTGTAATAATTACATTTATTTTCAGATGATGTAAATGTATAACATCAGTATTAACTACAATATTTTATTTTAAAATAAAAAAAACTGCACATGGATATCTAAACAAATAACTTTTGTTATGTTTTTATATATAAATATGTTTTTTATCTTAAGGTGAAACATTTTCTTAAATTACCCTTGGCACTTCTCACTAAGTACCCCTGGAATCCCCACCGCACTAAGAGGGTTAATTAGACCTAAACAATCTGCAAAAATCTAATGTCATTATATTGCCATCTATGAGTACTAGCAAGTGTTTTGATATATCTTGGTTCTACTTATTGTTTGTAAAATCCACCTTCTTTCTTACGTCAATTGCAGTGAATGAGAAGATAGTCAACGGAGAATACTAAGAGGGTCATCCGGAAAGTAGTACCCGTTCGTGCCGCATGAAGTGCTGACGACGCGAGTAGCCGCTGGACGAGGTCAGATAGCTTCAGTGGCTTGTCTGCCTTCTCTGAGCCAAGTTGCGTGACGCTAGCATTGCCTGTGTTGTTTCTGTGATTGTTTACAATGTTTAAAAAAATTGAGAACGCCGCCAGTTGCGAAGTGAGGGCAGTGATTAAATTCCTCAATGCAAGAAACGTTCGCCCATGTGATATTCATCGCCAATTAAAGGAGGTGTATGGAGACAATGTAATGGACGAGTCGTCTGTTCGGCGGTGGTGTCGCAACTTCAACATGGGGAGGGGGAACACACACGACGATGAGCGTTCGGGGAGACCGTCTGTCATTACAGACCAACTGGTGAGCTCAGTTGACGAATTCGTGAGGAACGATCGGCGCGTCACAATTGATGACATCTGTGAGCATTTTCCCAATGTTTCTCGAACAATTGTTCATGAAATTGTTACACACCATCTGCATTATGCAAAAATTTGTGCAAGATGGGTCCCTCGCAAGCTTACAGATGAGCACAAAACCAAGCGTATGGCTGCAGCACTGACGTTTTTGGGACGTTATTCTGATGAAGGAGACTCTTTCTTGACTCGCATAATTACTGGTGATGAAACATGGGTTTGTTATGCATCACCTGAGAGTAAACGACAGTCAATGGAGTGGCATCATGCTCATTCACCAAACAAACCAAAAAAATTCAAGACAGTTCTGTCCACCAGGAAACTCATGGCAACCATTTTCTGGGATCGACGAGGTGTATTGCTTATTGATTTTATGGCCCGTGGAGACACTATTAATGCCAATGCTTATTGTGAAACATTAAAGAAATTACGGCGGGCAATACAAAATCGGCGGCGAGATCTATTGTCTACTGGTGTCATTCTCGTTCATGACAATGCCAGGCCTCATGCAGCTGGGATAACACAAAAACTTTTGCAGCAATTCAAATGGGAAACTTTCGACCATCCACCGTATAGCCCGGACTTGGCCCCTTCAGATTTTCATCTCTTTACAAAGCTTAAAGACTTTTTGGCAGGAAAAAGATTTGACAGCGATGAAGAACTTAAAGAAGGAGTGACCCTGTATCTCAATGAGCTGGCGGCGAAGGACTATGCAGCAGGAATACAGAAACTTGTCACACGTTATGACGAATGCCTTAATTTGCTTGGAGATTATGTTGAGAAGTAGTTTAAAGTATCCTCTTTCAAATAAAATTTTTTATGTTTGTTAATATTTACTTTTGTGTCTTTATTTCACGAACGGGTAATACTTTCCGGATGACCCTCGTACCTTGATCAAAAAGTTCACTCCACATCACCAATGGAAGCGCACCACGCAGACAACTCTCTCTCCATAGAAGAGCGGCTGTTCTCTTCGTTATTCATTGGCTCACAATTGTCGGAGTGCGAGGGATTGTTGGAGGAAGTGGAGAATATAGACGCAAGGGGCGTGCGGGGACGGATGGCGCTGCACGTGGCAGTCCGGGCGGGGAAGGACGATTGGGTGGAGAGACTGCTGGGGATGGGAGCGGACCCCAGCAGGCTGAGGGACGCAGAGGGTGATGACGTGCTGCAGGTAGCCGAAGTGATGAGCGCCAGCAGGTCTGAAGACGCCAATCATAGAGCTAGAATGAAGATCCTGATGCTGGTGCGAGTGGTGCACCAAAACAACAGTGCGCGTAGACTATCAGTTCCAATGGCTCCAAGTAGCTGTAACACTTCAAGTGAGGTTCCATTACTCCAAACTGAAATGTCAGGTCAGTTTACCTGCTTAGAACTCCCAAAAACCGTATTACGTTTGCGTTTGTTTCTCTTGTAATTCACCTTTTGAAAACCTTCCTCGTCAGTAACGATGGATTTAAAACTCATTTTGTTAAATTTTGCGTTTACATTTTTAGGGCACAAATCGGAGTTGTCACTATTGAGGCCTAATTGCTCGTTGACTTCAGGTTTCAATTCCGTAGAAAACGTTACAGCTTCCTTTGCAATTGGCTGCAAGGTAGTACTTTCCGTGGATCCGGTAGATTGGAGAGCTAGTAACTCCATTTTCAAATTTTCAATGTCGGCCGCCATATTGTAAATATTGGGCTTATTTACACGGCATAAAAAAAACTTCCAGTAAATGTCGTGGCAGTCCGAGAGAGCTTCTAATGTTATATCACTTAAGCCGGAGCATTTATGGTGATATACACACGAGCAAATATCGCAACTAACGACCATATCACGTACTTCGAGTCGTGTTTTACAAGAGCCACATCGTTGTACGGCCAAAGTTGACGCCATCTTGCGTATGAGTTTGCTGCAATTGATTGCATTTGCTGCAATTGACGTAAGAAAGAAGCTGGATATTACAAAGCATAAGTAGAACCCAGATATAACCAATTACTTGCTAGTACTCATAGATGAGAATACAAGTTTAAGGATTTGTTAGGCCAAAGTTACTGTATGAAGAAACGAATTCTAACATGTCCATAATTTTATGAGTCACCGTATTATTTTCTTGCTCTGTATTGCTATCAAAACAAGTTCTTTTTCCAAATCAACTTGTAACTTAAAAACATATGATACTATGTGGATGTAAGTGGTTTGACATATCAATATCATGAATGATGATAGATATTGTGGTTGTAGCGTAGTAACGAGGTGCGATTTTAGCAATTCCTTTGTTTTTTTGCGGCATATATTTAGTATGTTTGAACACTGAGATTTAAACATGTTGTTGTATATATTTCACTTTCATTCGCATTCGTCGTTTGAGTACAATCGGAGAAGTATTGTATGAAACAAAACGTTCATGTTTGGAATAAATCCACGAAAGGACATACAACTATATATATGTATATCAGTTGGACATACATATATATAGTTGGACAAATTTATATTTTCCAAAGAAGTGATTTGGTATAATCTGGGTTAATATTGATTGAGAGGTACAAAATCTGGTTTTTTAAACAAGTATGATGGTCAATTAAAGTACGCTCGTTGTATGCTAAGAATGCTTGGGTTTAAGTGTAATATGATGTGGTATCAATTTCCAATTATGTCAATTACAGTTTGTGCCAATATGATGTGCCCAATGGTTTTAATGTATGCCTTCACTTTTTGAAAAATGTAATAGTTCATGAAATATTAAATGACTGTATATAACTATTATAAACCTTCCACGGTACGCTGAAGATGCAATTACTTAAACTGTTCCACTCTGAATGGAATGGAGCATTGAATGTTGAAATCACTTCTCAAATACTTGTCACCTTGAAGAGGAAAGTGTGTACATTTTGCTGAGGGGTTGGAGCTTTGGACTACTGACCAGGGGGTCCCGGGTTTGATTTCCAGGCAAGGCACCCTGGGCACCTGCAGCTCCACCCAAGCTATGTGATTATTTGGGTACCAGATCTTCCTGGGAAACCATAACCGGCACAGGGAAGGGAACTGGCCCCCATACCCTGATGTGTGAATTTTACATGCCGTCGGGCTTAATACTGGGTAAACCTTCCATCACCCATACCAAACCGAACTTTGGGTTGATTTCTGTTTTTATGGTTATATGATTGCATTGAAAGGTTAGTCTGATATTTATAACCTGTGAAGGAAGGTATACACAGGGAAGGTTATGTTGTTTTTCCAGAATGAGAAAGGCTAAGTGAAACATGACAATAAGATGACAGAAACTAGAGCCGGTAAAATAGATTATTTCGGAAGGGTGTTTTGGAACAAAAAGTTGTACATGGTACGGTCATTAGATGAAGATTAATTGCATTATTAGACAAAGAGGCTTTCACGCGGAGGAGGGAATTGGTGAGAGGGGAGTTTATTAAGGATGGAAAGGCACGTAATTTTGTATTAAATGAAATATGGTCATTGATGCAGAGTCACGACAGAATTAATTAGCAAAACCTTTGAATTATTTATGGTTCCAGAATGCAGAGAGTGTATTTATTGTTTTAGGAATACATTAAAGGCATCATCAACCATTTGAATAGCTAAAGTTCACTTTACCAAACCAATGTCAACATAATGTACATGAATCTTGGTGTTTTTCCAGGTTAAACTAGCTCGAGAGAAATAAAAAACTGTTGGACCCTGTGCGTTTGGTCAAATTTCAACACAAATAAGTCAGAAACTTTCGTCCCTGCCAGTTAAATGATCATACAGTAATAAAATATCAATGTGGTGTTCCACTGTGTAAAACAACCCATGTATACATAGGTTTGAAATTGATTTATATGTATTAAAACATTAACTATATTTCGGCAGTGCTCTGATTAAATGAAGACCACAACGAATGCAATACCATATTCCTTCGTATAGGATGCATGCCTTCACAATGACATCCGTATTTCTCGTTTTCCATTAGATTCCTTTGAAATATTTTGCTGCAGTATAAACTACTATTTGCTACTATATTTATGCCTACGTGTATATAATACTAATAATATTGCTAGGGTCCACCTGAAACTTACCTTTAGCAGTGAAGTACCGGTAGCAATTGTAATTTACAAGTGTGTGTGGTATTTTTAACATGCAAAGAGTTTCTTTAAGATTGGTGGTGGGACATTTGGAACAGAATTGTGAGGCCCTTATAAGTTTAACCATAGTGAAAAATTGATTTTATATTATCTGTGGTCATTGGGTTGAGCAGATGTGAATTAAAAATTTGCAATGAAGCTGAAAAATGTAAAAATTCATATACTTTCGGCTCGATGTTACAGTGTCCAAAACAACATGCCACTACTTTCTTGTCCCTCTAGCATTTTGCGGGCATTGAAAGGCCAGAAATCATTGAAACAACAGTTCAATCATGAGATATGGGGATGTTCATGTGTCAGAAATGTGTTGATTGGTAATCCAAACAGAGTTTGTCCCTTTTTTGCATTTCGGTGAACATTTCAAGTAATTCTGGAGGCTGTGGTTGTTCACTTCTCTTATTTTTAGTGTTAAGAATAGTTTATTTCAATATTTTACTGATAGGTTTATGTTTTATTCTCATAAGGGTTGATTGTTCAGGGAATGTATTCTGATTGCATCAGCTGTCGTTTATAAAAATCTATAAACACAGTAATAAAACCATAGGTAAGGTTTGGTAGGTGAGGGTTTAGTGTTCGCTCAATACCAATCCCTGAACTGTGTAAGAAATTCACAAATTACTATTAATTAAGGGATCAAGCTCCTTTCCCTATGGTTTCCT